>NC_030833.1:49025052-49367409 GCF_001704415.2 Capra hircus | reverse complement strand
GCTGATTTAAGAATTCAGTGAGCCCCAAATGCCAATTAATACTTGAAATATGATTTCATCCCACTGGTTTTTTTTTTTATTTTTATAGTCTTTATAATTGATTTGACACTTTATTATATGCTGTGCTTTGTTAGCTGACATTTTTTTCATTTAGTTTGTGTCATTTTTCTCATTGCATGTCAGAAATTTAAGAGAGGTAACTGTGCCCCACATGACACTGATTCTTTTACAATCTTGATATATTGCCTCATATGTTTGGCAGTTATCCCATAAATTATTTTTGAGTTGAATTTATCCAGGTATCAGTTGTACTGCTATGTTCAACCTAGAGGGGTGGGATGGGGATGGAGCTGGGAGGGAGGTTCAAAAGGGAGCAGATATATGTATACTTATGACTGATTCATGTTGTGGTTTGACAGAAAATAACAAAATTCTGTAAAGAAATTATCCTTCAATTTAAAAATAAATATGAAACTGGAGCTGATTATACAGAGTGAAGTCAGAAAGAAAAACACCAATATAGTATACTAACACATATATATGGAATTTAGAAAGATGGTAATGATAACCCTGTAGGCGAGACAGCAAAAGAGACACAGATATATAGAACAGTCTTTTGGACTTTGTGGGAGAGGGAGAGGGTGGGATGATTTGGGAGAATGGCATTGAAACATGTATAATATCATATAAGAAACAGATCACCAGTCTAGGTTCAATGCAGGATACATGATGCTTGAGGCTGGGGCAGTGGGATGACCCAGAGAGATCATATGGGGAGGGAGATGGGAGGGTGGTTCAGGGTTGGTAACACATGTACACCTGTGGTGAATTCACCTTGATGTATGGCAAAACCAATACAGTATTGGAAACTAAAAATAAGCAAAAATAAAAATAAAAATAAATAAAATGTTAAAAAATTAATTAATTTGAGCTACTACTATACCTACTTTAGCAAGTTTACTTCAATTCACTCTCAGCATTATTTGGAAATTCAAGAGTTACATTATTGCCCACCACCACTACATATTTCATTTCTACAATAGTGAAACCCAAATATGTGAAGTGGACGTCGAAGAGCTGCAGTTTAGTAGTCAGACAAGTGGGTTTAGAGCTCAGCATTTTTCTACAAAACTTTCTCTAACTAAGATTTTTATAAGAAATTATATACAGAGCCATTTTCCTTGGGGAATATTTACTCTAAAATTGTAAAAGGCACATTGGAGTTGAGTTTCTTTGCCTCTTTTCAGAAAAGTGGCAGAATATGGTTGAACAAAAAATAATAATAATAATAATAAAAACAGAAGCATTTTTAGTGGCCATTCTTCTCTGCTATTTTGCTACTCAAGAAGAAAGGAATGCTTTATAAAGAGAATTATACTTTTAAGACATTTATATTGCCATTATTTTTGGAAGAAAGAAATAGGGCTTCTTTTTTTTTTGGCAAGCAATGATTTGAAAAAATTAACTTTGGATTTCAGAGGTTATAATTTGATTATTATTATTAAATTATTAATAAATACCCAAGTTCTGATTTTCACCTCCATTAATGAACAAATATATTAGTTTTGCACTATCAAGCATGTATTTACAAAGTACATCACCAGCTTGAGGCCCTGATTTAAATAATTGCTTTACATTTTACTGCTCCAAAAATTAATCTTATGGAATGAGCTTACTAATTTGAAGCTCAAAAAATACTGTCTCAGCATCTTGAATCCACTTTAAAAAATAGTTATATAATGTAAAACTAAAAAATGATATTAGGAATGATATTACAGCCCTGAAATTTTTATTGTGTCATAGAAAGAAGCATCTTATTTTTATAACCCTAAAATGTTAGCTTCTATTCACTAAACACATACACACATTCACACATACTAATTTATTTTAAAAGTTAAAAAAATTAGATTTTAAGTGCATTAGCTTATTAGAATGCTGTTAGTTTCCAAAACAATGACCACAGAAGAGTTTGATTTAATTTAAATTGACTCTGTATAAAGTATTGGCTGGAGTATGATTTAGGTTTTTTTCAATACATGCAGCAGTTATACTATAAATGGTATTAAAGTTAGTTTCTGCTTGTTTGTGTTAATTCTAAGATTGTGACTAGATATAAAGTCTTTTAAGAGCTGAGACATAAAGTTTAATATCTTTCTAAAAGTTCCTGGATTTATCATCAAAAAAGTGGCCTACTATGAGAAACACGTCAGTTGATTCCTTTATTTCAAGTATTTTAGACTGAAATTAATAAAGTCTGCTGTCCTCGAAAGAACTTGGAGTCTTCAGTTAGTAGATTGCGGAGGCCAATTTCTAGACCTCTCTCCATTACTAGCTACTAGGTCATGGAACATCCGTGGTTCTGGGATTTTCAGAGTAGGTGATCTAGTGGCTGTCATTTCTAATTATATTATTATACATTAGAAATTGATCTTGATTTGTATCTTATCTCTATTATTACTTGCATAAAACCCTAGAAAAATTACTTAAATGTTAAAATTCAATTACTTCCTTCATTAAGTGTTGGTGATAAAAATAGCTTGTCTACGAGAGTGTGTTTTCAGTTTGTATCCCAAATCTGACATTTAGCAGTTGCTGTATCAATGAACAAGTTCCTTAATTTCTGTGTGCTCTAGTTTCCCCATCTGTAAAATGGGATAATAAAAATACTTAGCTCTTAGAGTTGATATGATAATTAAATGAATTAATGTGCATAAAGTATTGTAAACTCTATGTGGCCTGTATTAAATATGCATAAATACAATCAATAACTAACTCTTTGAGAGAATAAAGCAGATGGTAGATGTGCAACATCTAGCCAAGTGCTTGGTTTATAATGCTGCTGCTGCTGCTGCTGCTGCTGCTGCTGCTAAGTCACTTGAAACTTGTCTGACTCTGTGCAACCCCATGGCAGTCCACCAGGCTCCCCTGTCCCTGGGATTCTCCAGGCAAGAATACTGGAGTAGGTTGCCATTTTCTTCTCCATGGTTTATAATAAATGCACAGTAAAAATTTATCATTATTATTAGCTTTTTGTACTGATTATGCTGAGTATTCTTGATAATATTAACAACAAGTAAAATACTCCAGTTTCTCAGGAATTTATCTTTAATAAATAAAATTATAAAAATAATTTAATCAAAATTACACATTAAGAATATATTATTATCTAATTGGGTTTCCTTGGTGGCTCAGATGGGAAAGAATCTGCCTGCAATGTAGGAGAATAGGATTCAGTTCCTGGTTTGGGAAGATACCCTGGTGAAGGGCATGGGAATCCACTCCAGTGTCCTAGCTTGGAGAATCTCATGGACAAAGGAGCATGGTGGGCTAGTCCATAGGGCCACAAAGCACTGGGCACTACTAATACTTTCACTTTTCATTATCTAAAAAGGGCTTCCCAGGTAATTCAGAGGTAAAGAATTCACCTTACAAGCAGGAGTCATGGATTCAATCCCAGGGTGAGAAAGATCCCCTGGAGAAGGAAATAACAACATACTCCGGTATCCTCGCTTGGGAAATCCCATGGGCAGAGGAGCTTGGTAGGCTACATGGCAGAGTCCATGGGGGTTGCAAAGTGTCCAACGTGACTTAGCAACAAAACAACAAAATACCTCAATAAGGTTTACATTCCACATGAAATCTTAGCAAAATTAAATAGGTTTTCTTATGCTTAACAATAATACAATAAAAGTAAATTCTATAATTATTTTTGACAAATTGTTAATTCCCATCTCTTCATTTCCTGGTATTTTATTTAGGAGAATGTACTAAGTTTTATATGTTCCTTCAGTAGAATTATAATAGCACCTTCTAAAATTGATTTTTCTTTCGAGAGAAAATTTTAGTATTATGATTTATGGAAAGAAATCTTCATATATTTGTGATTATAACTTTTATATCCTACCTCTCTTTTTAACTGTCTTTATTACCTAAAATGAAGTATTAAAATTAGAATCTTTGATGATCCAGCGGATGTTGGCAATTTGATCTCTGGTTCCTCTGCCTTTCCTAAAACAAACTTGAACATGTGGAAGTTCACAGTTCACGTATTGCTGAAGAATGGCTTGGAGAATTTTGAACATTACTTTACTAGCATGTGAGATGAGTGCAATTGTGAGGTAGTTTGAGCATTCTTTGGCATTGCCTTTCTTTGGGATTGAAATGAAAACACATTTTCCAGTCCTGTGGCCACTGCTGAGTTTTCCAAATTTGCTGCCATATTGAGTGCAGCACTTTCACAGCATCATCTTTCAGGATTTGAAATAGCTCCACTGGAATTCCATCACCTCCACTAGCTATGTTCATAGTGATGCTTTTTAAGGCTCACTTGACTTCACATTCCAGGATGTCTGGCTCTAGGTGAGTGATCACACCATCGTGATTATCTTGGTCGTGAAGATATTTTAGGTATAGTTCTTCCATGTATTCTTGCCACCTCTTCTTAATATCTTCTGCTTCTATTAAGCTGGCTTTAGAAAAGGCAGAGGAACCAGAGATCAAATTGCCAACATCGGCTGGACCATGGAAAAAGCAAGAGAGTTCCAGAAAAACATATATTTCTGCTTTATGGACTACACCAAAGCCTTTGACTGTGTGGATCACAATAAAATGTGGAAAATTCTGAAAGAGATGGGAATACCAGACCACCTGACCTGCCTGTTGAGAAACATATGCAGGTCAAGAAGAAACAGTTAGAACTAGACATGCAACAACAGACTGGTTCCAAATAAGGAAAAGGGTACATCAAGACTATATATTGTCACTCCACTATTTAACTTATATGCAGAGAACATCATGAGAAAGGCTGGAACGGATGAAACACAAGTTGGAATCAAGATTGACAGGAGAAATATCAATAACCTCAGATATGCAGATGACAACATCCTAATGGCAGAAAGTGAAGAATTAAAGAGCTTCTTGATGAAAGTGAAAGAGGGGAGTGAAAAAGTTGGCTTAAAGCTCAACATTCAGAAAACTAAGATCATGGCATCTGATCCCATTACTTCATGACAAATAGATGAGGGAACAGTGCAAACAGTTTCAGGCTTTATTTTGGGAGGCTACAAAATCATTGAATACTGTGGCTGTAGCTATGAAATTAAGACACTTGCTCCTTGGTTAAAAAGCTATGAAAAGTTAGACACCTTATTGAAAAGCAGAGATATTCAGTTCAGTTCAGTACAGATCAATCGCTCAGTCATGTCCAACTGTTTGCAAACCCATGAATCACAGCATGCCAGGCCTCCCTGTCCATCATCAACTCCCGGAGTTCACTCAAATTCATGTCCATCGAGCCAGTGATGCCATCCAGCCATCTCATTCTCTATCATCCCCTTCTCCTCCTGCCCCCAATCCCTCCCAGCATCAGCGTCTTTTCCCATGAGTCAACTCTTCGCATGAGGTGGCCAAAGTATTGGAGTTTCAGCTTTAGCTTCAGTCCTTCCAATGAAAACCCAGGACTGACCTTTATTTTCATTTCATGGCTGCAATCACAATCTGCAATGATTTTGGAGCCCCCCAAAAATAAAGTTTGACAGTATTTCCACTGTTTCCCCATCTATCTGCCATGAAGTGATGGGACCAGATGCCATGATCTTAGTTTTTTTAATGTTGAGCATTAAGCCAACTTTCTCACTCTCTTCTTTCACTTTCATTAAGAGGCTTTTTAGTTCCTCTTCACTTTCTGCCATAAGGATGGCATCATCTGCATATCTGAGGTTATTGATATTTCTCCCAACCACCTTGATTCCAGCTTGTGCTTCTTCCAGTCCAGCGTTTCTCAGGATGTGATCTGCATATAAGTTAAATAAGCAGGATGACAATGTTCAGCCTTGATGTACTCCTTTTCCTATTTGGAACCAGCCTGTTGTTCATTGTGCAGTTCTAACTGTTGCTTCCTGACCTGCATACAGGTTTCTCAAGAGGCAGGTCAGGTGGACTGGTATTCCCATCTCTTTCAGAATTTTTCACAGTTTATTGTGATCCACACAGTCAAAGGCTTTGGCATAGTCAATAAAGCAGAAGTAGATGTTTTTCTGGAACTCTCTTGCTTTTTCCATGATCCAGTGGATGTTGACAGTTTGATTTCTGGTTCCTTTGCCTTTTCTAAAACCAACTTGAACATCTGGAGTTTATGGTTCACATACTGCTGAAGCCTGGCTTGGAGGATTTTGAGCATTATTTTACTAGCATGTGAGATGAGTGCATTTGTGTCGTAGTTTGAGCATTCCTTATCATTGCCTTTCTTTGGGACTGGAATGAAAACTGAACTTGGCCAGTCCTGTGGCCACTGCTGAGTTTTCCAAATTTGCTGGCATAGTGAGTGCAGCACTTTCACAGCACTATCTTTCAGGATTTGAAATAGCTCCACTGGAATTCCATCACCTCCACTAGTTTTGTTCGTAGTGATGCTTTCTAAGGCCCACTTGACTTCACATTCCAGGATGTCTGGCTCTAGGTGAGTGATCACACCATCATGATTATCTGGGTCGTGAAGCTCTTTTTTGTACAGTGCTTCTGTGTATTCTTTCCACCTCTTCTTAATATCTTCTGCTTATGTTAGGTCCATAATATTTCTGTCCTTTTTCAAGCCCGTCTTTGCATGAAATTTTCCCTTGTTAACTCTAATTTTCTCGCAGAGATCTCTAGTCTTTCCCATTCTATTTTTTCCTTATTTCTTTTCATTGTTCACTGAAGAAGGCTTTCTTATCTCTCCTTGCTATTCTTTGGAACTCTGCATTCAAATGCTTATAGCTTTCCTTTTCTCCTCTGCTTTCACTTCTCTTCATTTCACAGCTATTTGTAAGGCCTCCTCAGTCAGCCATTTTGCTTTTCTTACATTTCCTTTCCATGGGGATGGTCTTGATCCTTGTCTCCTTTACAATGTCACGAACTTCCGTCCATAGTACATCAGGCACTCTGTCTATCAGATCTAGTCCCTTAAATTGAGCAGAGACTTTTTCTGCCAACAAAGGGCCCTCTAGTCAAATCTATGTTTCTTCCAGTAGTCCTGAATGAATGTGCGAGTTGACTATAAAGAAAGCTGAGCACCGAAGAATTGATCCTTTTGAATTGTGGTATTGGAGAAGACATTTGAGAGTCCTTTGGACAGCAAGGAGATCCAACCAGTCAATCCTAAAGGAAATCAATCTTGAATATACATTGGAAGGACTGATGCTAAAGCTGAAACTCCAAATATTTGGCCACCTGATTCGGAGAACTGACTCCCTGGAAAAGACCTTGATTCTAGGAAAGATTGAAGGTGGTAAGAGAAGGGGATGACAGAGGATGAGATGGTTGGATGGCATCACTGACTCAATGAGCATGATTTTGCATAAACTACAGGAGTTGGTGATGGGCAGAGGGGCCTGGGGTACTGCAGTTCATGTGGTCACAGAGTTGGACATGACTGATCAACTGAATTGAACTGAACTGAACTTCTTAATATATCAGAGTCCATTTGTTACCAACTAATAATATAGCCTTTGACCAAAATAGATGAAAAAGTGTTATCCTGCAGTATTCACAGTTTAGTTCAGTTCATTTCAGTAGCTCAGTCTTGTCTGACTCTTTGTGACCCCATGGACTGCAGCACCCCAGGCTTTCCTGTCCATCACTAATTCCCAGAGCATGCTCAAACTCATGACCATCGACTCGGTGATATCATGCAACCATCTCATTCTCTGTCATCTCCTTCTCCTCCTGCCTTCAATCCTTCCCAACATCAGGGTCTTCTCCAATGAGTTGGTTTTTCGCATCAGGTACCCAAAGTATTGGAGCTTCTACATCAGTTCTCCCAACAAATATTCAGGGCTGATTTTTCTTTAGGATTGACTAGCTTAATCTTCTTGCTGTCCAAGTGATTCTAAAGAGTCTTCTCCAACACCACAGCTCAAAAGCATCAATTATTTGGTGCTCAGCTTTCTTTTTGGTCCAACTCTCACATCCATACATGACCACTAGAAAAACCAGAGCTTTGACTATCTGGACCTTTGTCGTTAAAGTAATGTCTCTGTTTTGAAATACACTCTCTAGGTTTGTCATAGCTTTTCTTCCAAGGAGCAAGCATCTTTTAATTTCAAGGCTGCAGTCATCATCTGCAGATTTTGGAGCCCAAGAAAATTAAATCTGTTACTGTTTTCATTGTTTCCCCATCTATTTGTCAGGAAGTGATGGGGCTGGATGCCATGATCTTCATTTTTTGAATACTGAGTTTTAAGCCAGCTTTTTCACTCTCCTCTTTCGCTTTCATCAAGAGGCTCATTAATTGCTCTTTCCTTTCTTCCATAAGCATGGTATCACCTACATATCTGAGGTTATTTATATTTCTCCAAGCAATCTTGATTCCAGCTTGTTCTTCGTCTAGCCTAGCATTCTTCATTATGTACTCCGTATATAAGCTAAACAAGCAAGGTGACAATAGATAGCCTTGATGTACTCTTTTCCCAAGTTTGAACCAGTCTGTTGTTGCATGTCCAGTTCTAACTGTTGCTTCTTGTTCTGCATACACATTTCTCAGGAGGCAGGTAAGGTGGTCTGGTATTCCCATCTCTTTAAGACTCTTCAAGTTTTTTTATTAACAGATCAAAGGCTAGTTAAAACATATCTTATAGGCAATAAATTATGTAGCCAAATAAATTCTGGTGGGGGGGGGATATGGTAATTATATTTTAAAATCATTATGTATTTTTGGAGATATCAGGAAGTTTTGTTAGAGCAATTTAATTCAATACATAAATACTAAATAAACAATAGTTAATGGACAAGGAACTAAACATAAATGAGATTAAATAAATAAAGAACTAAATATAAGCTGACCTAGTGGAAATATTGTCTGAGTGATAAGAGCCTTTAAGAAAATTTACTTTGGGGGGTGGTCCTAAGATAGTAGAGGAATAGTATAGGGAAACCACTTTCTCCACCATAAACTCGAAAGATTATTTGAACACTGAGCAAATACAACAAAACAACTTCTGAACCCTGGTGGAGGACACCAGGCACCCAGAAAGGCAGCCCATTTTCTTCAAAAGGAGGTAGGACAAAATATAAAAGATAAAAAGAGAGACAAAAGATTTAGGGATGGAGACCCATCCCAGGGAAGGTGTCATAAAAGAAGAGATGTTTCCAAATATCAGGAAACCCTCTCATTGGTCTCTGGGGAGTTTTGGAATCTCAGAGGGCAACATATCCAGAAGGAAAAAATAAATAAATAAAACCCACAGATTATGTGCCTAACTGCAACTCCCAGTGGAGAAGTAGCCAAGACGCTCATGTTCTCCACCAGCAAGCAGGGGCTGAATAGGGAGGCTTGGCTGCATTGCTTAGGGTAAGGACAGAGCCGGAATGCCCTGAGGGCAATCTGAGGGAGCTAACGTGAGATAGCAACCCAAACTGTGTGATAGCCAAAGAGAGAGAAATAAATAAATAAATAAATAAATAAGGAAAGAGAGAGAGAGAACTTTCCTGTGAAAAGCTCTAACCTAAGGCACTGCTTGGTCGCTCACAGAACAAAGAAATGAGCGAATACCAGAGGATAGCTAGCAACAGCGGGCCACCCCATCCCCCTCCAGAGGCAGAGAGGCAGGCAGGCAAAAGCCAGAGCTGGAAGATGAGGAGCAAACTCAGCCCCAGAAATGGCATCCTCTACCAAACTGTGAGTAGGCTCCCAGTTCCTGACCAAGTTTTCCTGGTGGCTTGCACAGTTGACATCTACCAGGAGTACAGCAGCCAGAGATCAGCTCCCCAGAGGAGACACATGGCACACCTGAGACAGCGTTCCCACTGCACACCCAGGAAATCTGTGACATTCCCCACACACGCCAGCGTTATTTGTTTGCAGCATTTCTCCCTCCCCACGGCACATTTGAACAAGTGAGCCTAAAAAAGTGGCCACCCTCGCCCCCTTGTGTCAGGTCGGAAATTAGATACTGAAGATACTTGCAAACAGAAGAAGCCAAAATAAACAAAGAAGAGGGAATCTCTTTGGAAGTGACAGGTTCAACAGATTAAAATCTTGTAGTTAGTTAGCATTGGCTACATTGGAAGGGACCTATAGACCTTGAGAAGAAGTATAAGCTGGAACAAGGAACTATTTGAAACTGAACTGACCCCACATTGCCCTCAACAGCTCCAGAGAAATTACTAGATATATTTTACTATTATCATTTAAAATTTTTAGGTTCTTTATTACCCTTTTAATTTTAATTTTAAAACCTATTACCTTGCAAAAAAAAGACCTTATTTTTAAAGCAAATTTCATATTTTTAAAAAATGACTTTTGTGGGTTTTTTTTTAAATATTGTATTTTTGAAAGTCTAACCTCTACTCTCGATTTTTAATCTTTGCTTTTTGGTATTTGTTATCAATTTTGTACCTTTAAGAATCCAATCTTCAGTACCCATTTTACGTAGGAGTGTAATTACTGGCTTGATTGCTCTCTCCCCCTCTGACTCTCCTTTTTCTCCCCCAGGCCGCCTCTATCGCCTCCCTCCCCTTTCTCTTCTTTACTTAACTCTGTGAATCTCTTTGGGTATTTGGGCTATGGAGAACACTTAGGGAACTGATCACTGGCTAGATTGGTCTCTCTCCTTCTGAACCCCCTTCTTTTCCTCCTGGGCACCTCTATCTCCTTCCTCCCTCTTCTCTTCTCTATGTAACTCTGTGAAGCTCTCTGAATATTCCAGACTGTGGAGAGCAAATAGGGAATTGATTACTGGCTAGATTGCTCTCTCCTCCTTTGATTCTCCCTCTTTTCCTCCTGGTCACCTCTGTCTCCCTCCTCCTTCTCTTCTCCATGTAACTCTGTGAACCACTCTGCATGTCCCTCAGTGTGGAGAATCTTTTCACCATTAACCTAGATGTTTTATCATCAGTGCTGTATGGATGAAGAAGTGTTGAGGCTACTGTAAGAATAAGACTGAAAGCCAGAGGAAAGAGGCTTAAATCTGAAACTTAAGAACACCAGAAAACTCCTGACTCCAGGGAGCATTAATTGGCAAGAACTCATCCAAAAGTCTCCATAGCTACACTGAAACCAAGCTCCACCCAAGAGCCAATAAATTTCAGAGCAAGACATATCAAGCTAATTTTCCAACAACACAGGAACATAACCCTGAGCACTAAAATACAGGCAGTCAAAAGTCACACCAAACCCACAGACACCTCAAAACTCACTACTGGACACTTCATTGCACTCCAGAGGGAGGAGATCCAGCTACAACCAACAGAACACCAATGCAAGTTTCCCTAACCAGGAAACTTTGACAACCGACTCATCCAACCCCACCCACATGGAGGAACCTCCACAATAAAGAACCACAAACTTCCAGCATACAGAAAGGCCACCCCAAACACAGCAACCTAAACAAAATGAAAAGGCAGAGAAATATTCAGCAGATAAAGGAACATGATAAAAGTCGACAAAACCAAACAGAAGAGGAGGAGATAGGGTATCTACCTGAAAAAAGAATTCAGAAAATGATAGTAAAAATGATTCAAAACCTTGAAAACAAAATGGAATCACAGATAAATAGTTTGGAGACAAGGACTGAGAAGATGCAAGAAAAGTTTAACAAGGACCCAGAAGAAATAGAAAAGAGTCAATCAATAATAAATAATGCAATAACTGAGATCAAAAGCCCTCTGGATTGAACCAACAGTAGAATAACTGAGGAAGAATTTAGGGTAAGTGAGGTAGAAGATAGAATGGTGGAAATAAATGAAGTAGAGAGGAAAAAAGAATTAAAAGAAATGAGGACAACCTCAGAGACCTCTGGGACATGTTAAACGCCCCAACATTCAAATCATAGGAATACCAGAAGAAGAAGACAAAGGAAAGTTCATGAGAAAATATTTGAGGAGATAATAGTTGAAAACTTCCCTTAAATGGGGGAGGTAATAGCCAGCTAAGTCCAAGAAATCCAGATAGTCCCAAACAGCATAAACCCAAGGCAAAACACCCCAAGACATATAGTAATCAAATTAATGAAGATCAAACACAAAGAACAGATATTAAAAGCAGCAAAGGAAAAACAACAAATAACTCACAAGGGGATTCCCACAAGGATAACAGCTGATCTCTCAATAGAAACTCTTCAAGCCAGAAGGGAATGGCAGGACATATTTAAAGTGATGAAAGAGAAAACCTACAACCCAGATTATTGTACCTAGCAAGGATCACATTCAAATATGAAGAAGAAATCAAAAGCTTTACAGACAAGTAAAAGCTGAGAGAATTCGGCACCACCAAACCAGCTCTTCAACAAATGCTAAAGGATCTTCTTTAGACAGGAAACACAGAAAAAGTATATAAACTCGAACCCAAAGCAACGAAGTAAATGGCAATGGGATCATACTTATCAATAATTACCTTAAATGTAAATGGGTTGAATTCCCCAACCAAAAGACAAAGATGGCTGAATGGATACAAAAACAAGACCCCTATATATGCTGTCTACAAGAAACCCACCTCAAACCTAGGGACATATACAGGATGAAAGTGAAGGGCTGGAAAAATATATTTCATGCAGTGGAGACCAAAAGAAAGCAGGAGTAGCAATACTCATGTCAGATAAAATAGACTTTAAAATAAAAGCCATGAAAAGAGACAAAGAAGTACGCTACATAATGATCAAAGGATCAATCCAAGAAGAAGATATAACAATTATTAATATATACGCACTCAGCATAGGAGCACTGCAATGTGTAGGGCAAATGCTAACAAGTATCAAAGGGGAAATTAACAGTAACACAATAATAATGGGAGATTTTAATACTCCACTCACACCTATGGATAGATCAATTAAACAGAAAATTAGCAACAAAACACAAACATTAACTGATGCAATGGACCAGTTAGACCTAATTGATATCTATAGGACATTTCACCTCAAAACAATGAATTTTGTCTTTTTCTCAAGTGCACACAGAACCTTGTCCAGGATAGATCACATCCTGGGCCATAAATCTAGCCTTGGTAAATTCAAAAAAATTAAATTCATCTCAAGCATCTTTTCTGATCACAATATGGTAAGATTAGATGTCAACGACAGGAAAAAAAAAAAAGAAGAAGAAGAAAAGTGTATGGAGGCTAAACAACACACTTCCAAATAACCAACAACTCACAGAAGAAAAAAAAAAAAAAAATGCATAGAAACAATGAAAATGAAAACACTACAACCCAAAACCTATGGGACTGAGTAAAAGCAGTGCTAATGGGAGGGTTCATAGCAATACAAGCCTACCTCAAGAAACAGGAGAAAAATCAAATAAATAAATAATCTAACTCTACACCTAAAGCAACTAGAAAAAGAAGAAATGAAGAACCCCAGGGTTAGTAGAAGAAAAGAAAACATAAAAATAAGGGCAGAAATAAATGCAAAAGAAACAAAGGAGACCATAGCCAAAATAAACAAAGCTAAAAGCTGGTTCTTTGAGAAGATAAACAAAACAGACAAACCATTAGCCAGATTCATCAAGAAAGAAAGGGAGAAGAGTTAAATCAACAAAATTAGAAATGAAAATGGAGAAATCACAACAAACACCACAGAAATACAAAGGATCATAAGAGACTACTATCAGCAACTACTTGTAAAAGAATGAAACTATAACACTTTCTAACACCATACACAAAAATAAACTTAAAGTGGATTAAAGATGAAAATGTAAGACCAGAAACTATAAAACTCCCAAAGGTAAACATAATCAAAACACTCTCTGACATAAATCACAGCAGGATCCTCTATGACCCACCTCCCAGAATAATGGAAATAAAAGCAAAAATAAACAAATGGGATCTAATTAAACTTAAAAGCTTTTGCGCAATGAAGGAAACTATAAGCAAGGTGAAAAGACAGCCTTCAGAATGGGAGAAAATAATAGCAAATGAAGCAACTGACAAAGAATTAATCTCAAAAATATACAAGCAGCTCCTGCAGCTCAATTCCAGAAAAATAAACGATCCAATCAAAAAATGGGCCAAAGAACTAAACAGACATTTCTCCAAAGACATACAGATGGCTAACAAACATATGAAAAGATGCTCAACATCACTCATTATCAGAGAAATGCAAATCAGAGGTACTATCTCACGCCAGTCAGAATGGCTGCTCTCCAAAAGTCTATAGACAATAAACACTGGAGAGGGTGTGGAGAAATGGGAACCCTCTTACTCTGTTGCTGGGAATGTGAACTAGTACAACCACTATGGAGAACAGTGTGGAGATTCCTTAAAAAACTGAAAATAGAACTGCCATATGACCCAGCAATCCCACTGCTAGGCATACACACTGAGAAAACCAGAATTGAAAGAGACACATGTACCCCTATGTTCTTTGCAGCACTGTTTATAATAGCCAGGACATGGAAGCAACCTAGATGTCCATCAGCAGACGAATGGATAGAAAGCTGTGGTACATATACACAACAGAATATTACTTGGCTATTAAAATTAATGCATTTGAATCAGTTCTAATGAGGTGGATGAAACTGGAGCCTATTATACAGAGCAAAGTAAGTCAGAAAGAAAAACAACAATACAATGTATTAACACAAATATATAGAATTTAGAAGATGGTAATGACGATGCTATATGCAAGAAGCAAAAGAGACACAGATGTAAAGAACAGAATTTTGGACTCTGCGAGAGAAGGCGAGGGTGGGATGATTTAGGAGAATAGCATTGAAACATGTATATTATCATATGTGAAATAGATCATCAGTCCAGGTTCGATGCATGAGACAGGGTGCTCAAGGCTGGTGCACTGGGATGACCATGAGGGATGGGATGGGGAGGGAGGTGGAAGGGAGGTTCAGGATGGGGAACACAGGTACATCCATGGCTGATTCATGTGAATGCATGGCAAAAGCCACCACAATATTGTAAAGTAACTAGCCTCCAGTTAAAATATTTTTTTAAATTTATAAAAAGAAAGTGAACCTTCATTTTTGAATGAATTTATTAAAATCATAATCAATTTTTCACTTGAGACAGTGAAAGAGGAATCTTCGAAAGGATGCCTCATAGCAAATAGCTTTAGGCTCTGCAGTACTGACAGAATAAATGAATCATACATATTCTAATTGTCTTTCAAATATAGGGATATAAAAGTCTTGATAAATTTTAAGTTCTAAAAACTACCTGTGAAATCATAACTCCTATAATCAAGGTTTTGAAAGCAAATGATCAGAGATTTAATTTATGTGCAAGACAATGATCCTAATAATTTATGGATTTAATAGGATTTAATGTCTTTTTTCCTCACCAATTTCACTTGCATTATCTCATCTAATAATCCCTGAGACTTTGTGTATCCAGGATAAATTTACTGACATTCATTATCATCTTGGTTACCTAGACTAACAAATTTAAGGAAAAGATTATGCAATTTACCTGAAGTCACAAAAATGTTAGAGTTCATATCACAATCCTAAATCTGTCTTTGAGATTTTTTTTCTATTATCATGCTGTTCTTTGCTTGTTTATTTAAGAAAATTTAATGATATTGCCATGTTGTTTGATTCAGGTAAAAGAGAAATTAGTTTCATAATTCCCCTGCTTGTGACTCTATTGTTTAGGGACACTTTTATTAATTATTAATTAAAGGTTAATATGGCATTTTATGACCTTTCAAACATTTTTTTTAATTGGGAACTATAACCTAAAATCAAAAACCTGAGTAAAAATAGAACACTGATTAATGTATATTTTAAAACTATATTTCATATTATTTCTCCATTAAGAGATTCATTTTAAAAATATTTATTAAAAAGTGATAAATGTGAAAATTTTAATCAAAAATGTGAAAGAAGAAACAAATATTTACTTCCCAATCAACCATCCTTGTCTCTGCCACTCTATCGAGATAATCAGAGTTACCAACTTCTGTGAGACTTTCTAGAAAATTTATGTTTACTTCTTAGAAGGAAAGTTATGACCAACCTAGACAGCATATTGAAAAGCAGAGACATTATTTTGCCAACAAAGGTCTGTCTAGTCAAGGGTATGGTTTTTCCAGTAGTCATGTATGGATGTGAGAGTTGGACTGTGAAGAAAGCTGTGTGCGAAGAAATGATGCTTTTGAACTGTGGTGTTGAAGAAGACTCTTGAGAGTCCCTTGGACTGCAAGGAGATCCAACCAGTCCATTCTAAAGGAGATCAGTCCTGGGTGTTCTTTGGAAGGACTAATGCTACAACTGAAACTCCAGTACTTTGGCCACCTCATGCAAAGAGTTGACCCATTGGAAAAGACTCTGATGCTTGGAGGGATTGGGGGCAGGAGAAGAGGGGGACGACAGAATGAGATGGCGGGATGGCATCACCGACTTGATGGACATGAGTTTGAGTGAACTCCAGGAGTTGGTGATGGACAGGGAGGCCTGGTATGCTGCAATTCATGGGGTCGCAAAGAGTTGGACACAAGTGAGCGACTGAACTGAACTGAACTGAAACATATACAAAAATATTCATTGGTACATACTTTATGTCTATTTAATATTCAATTACTACATAGATACTTTTAGTCATGAATATTTCATCACTTTGGTTTTACATAATTTAGTATAGTGCTTCTTTATTATGTAATTTGATACTTAGCTTCTAGAACACTATTTCTTTAATCTTTTTTCAACCTCATTTGGAGTTCCATTTCAGATTAGTTTATCCATTTCTTCCTACAAATTTTGGAAAAATATTGAATTAATTTTGGATTCATATCCTTTTTTCACTTCTCTCCTTGATCTAAACTCATCCTCTAGGTGATATTATTCAGTTTCTTGCCCTTAAATGTCATATGTAGAATCACTCCCAAATTAATATCTCCAGACCTGACATGTCTACCAAACTCTAGCTTGACAAATACCATGAATTAGTTAGACTCTCCCCTTCAATATCTAAATGTACTCTCTACCTGAACATATTAAGACAGAAATTCTTGATTCCTACTCTCAAACCTGGTCATATTAGTGTTCACACCATCGAATAAGCAGCAACTCTAATGTAGTAGTTGAAATAAAAAAAAACCTTGGAAACACCCTTAACTTCTCCCTTTCTCACATTTCATAGCCAGTTCACTGACGAATTATTTCTGTTCTACTTCCAAAACACACAGGATTTGACATCTTCTTGATGAAGGCCAAAGAGAAGAGTGGAAAAGCAGCTTTAAACTCAACATTCAAAAAACTAAGATTATTGCACTTGTTCCCATCACTTCGTAACAAACAGATGGAGAAAAAAATGGAAACAATGATAGATTTTATTTTCTCGGGCTCCAAAAACACTGCGGATGGTGACTGCAGCCATGAAATTAAGACATTTGCCCCTTGGAAGAAAAGCTATGACGAACCTAGACAACATATTCAAAAATCAGAGACATCACTTTGTTGACAAATGCCCATCTAGTCAAAGCTATGTTTTGTTTTATTTTGTTGTGTTTTGTTTTTTCCAGTAGTCATGTATGGATGTGATAGTTGTACCATAAAGAAGTCTGAGCACCTAATAATTGATACTTTCTAACTGTGGTGCTAGAGAAGACTCTTGAGAGTCCTTTAGAGAGCATGAAGATCAAACCCATCAATCCTAATGGAAATCAACCCTGAATATTATGAGGACTGATGCTGAAGCTGAAGCTCCAATACTCTGGCCAACTGATGTCAAGAGCCAACTCATTTAAAAGACCCTGATGCTGGGAATGATCAAGGGCAGCAGGAGAAGAGGGCAACGGAGGATGAGCTGGTTCGTAGGGCATAATTGACTCAGTGGACATCAGTTTGAACAAACTCAGAGAGAGTTTGGAAGTAAGGGATTCCTCGTGCATTGCAGTCCATGGGTTCGCAAAAAGACACAACTTAGTGACTGAACAACAACACTGTCACCTAACCTCAAACTCATTATCTTATGGAGGGTAAGAAGAGTTGAGTTATAGTGAAGATTAAGCTTTCTCTACCTCTACTGGGCTTTACTGAAGACAGGAGTGATGGTAAAATGAGGAAGATTGAAGGTCTCATAAGCAAATTTGAAGGCCTTTTGGTGTCCATGGTTAGGTTTTGACCGTTTACTAAGAAGTATCTCCTGACAAGATATTAGCAGAAAAAATGGTAAGAAGTATAATTTCCTTCCTGGAACATTTAAAGAAGATTCATTCTAGTTTTGTAATTACAGATTATTTAGTCAGGTTCCAGTATGAAGCTTGAGAAAATAAGGCATCTAATCCATTTGCTTCTTCTGTTCAGAGTCTTTGAAGTTAACTGAATAAATATCTTCACATGATGTTCGTATTAGAAATAATCTGCAGTAGGCTCCACTGCAGTAATCTTCAAAGTATTTGTGCCCCAGGTCTCAATTATACAGTAGTTTACAGGTTATAGAATTGTTTCACATTCTTTATCATATCTTAATTTACTTATTTGCTCTTTCAATCAGATTAATGTATTGATTTCTTGGGATCTCTGGTAAACTTTGCTTGTTCATTGAGATAAATTACAAATAAGGCCCATACAGGCTCTCTCTTCACTGAGCTCAGATTTTCACTCAATTAACCTTTACTTTCCCTATAGTATACAACTTCTAAATCAATTAATTTTTAAAATGTGCATTGTATTTTTTTTTCCTGTCTAATTTTCCTGTTGACATTTTCTCTGCTTAGAATGCTTTTCTCTATGAAAGCAGCAAGATGAGCAAAGTTATTTGTTATGTTGTTTAACATACAATTCTTGTTCTACTAATCTCAAGGAAGATCACAGAGGTCCAGAGGAGCAGATGTATCTACAAGTGTTCAGTAACCAACACTGTCTTATTGAGCCTTCTCATGTAAAAGAAAAGAGTACAGTCATTCCCCTTGAAATATGATTGTTGTTCTAGGATTGGCAATAAATTTCTCAGCAGCTACACTGGGCCCAGTACAGAGTCATAAGAATGTTGTACACTTGGCTAAATTTGATAGATCAATCAAAGGTAAAATATTAGAAAGTCAGTTCATCCAAAACCAGCAATCCAACTGGAGCCATCTTGTCCCAGGAACAGCTTCACTTAAGTTGATGCTTTATCTCTCTACCTCTCTCAAACAAATAATACTTCAAATTACTCTATTTTGTATTCTTTTGTCAAAGACCAAAGAGTTTCTTAAGAGTATTTTTTCTCTTCCTCTTTTTCCAAGGTTAGAATTTTCCATTTTTTTTCTTATTTCCTTTTCCTTTTTCTCAGAAACATTTATATTTGTATAGAGTTGCTACATTTTCTCCTGAATATATTTTCTTTTGAGTAAAGCAGGGAACTATAATTAGGGATCCAAGGTTCCAGGGAGTCAGTGATTCTATAAAAATATCAAGTAAATAAATTTCAATTTATACTATTTTCAAAAATAAGGCACTTGTTTGGAGATTAGTCAGTTACCACAAAATGTACATAAATTAAATTTATCAATTATTCTATCCATCCAATTAATAGACAGTTTACAATTAATAGATATTTTACTATTCTAATCACTTTTATAGATATTATGCTATAAATAATCTGCAGTCTATCTGCTGGCAGAACATACTGTTGCAGAAAATTTACTTTACATTCTGCACATGTGTTTATATAACATTAACAAGAAAATAATTATACTATATAAAATGTACCTGTAAATATTCCTTTAAGTGTAAATTCATTTACAACACTGTTAATGAGCTAATTAGAAGCCAATTATGAATGATTGATTTTAAGTATAATGATTACAAACAAAAAGCCTCAGAGATGGGAGAATTAGTTGTAAAACCTGGTAATTAAAAGAAGATGGACTATAGCCCACCAGGCTCCTCTGTTCATTGAATTCTCCAGGCAAGAATACTGGAGTAGGTAGCCATTTCCTTCTCCAGGGTATCTTCTTGACTCAGGGATCGAACCTGTATCTCCTGCATTGCAGGCTGATTCTTTACTGTCTGAACTACCAGGAAAGCCACAAACTAGAAGCTGGGGTATCATATGAGTTTCAAGAAATGATAAATAATCTGACAAATGGATGGACAATGAAATGTCTTCCCACATAGGACAGAGATGAATACCAGTAATAATTTTGCCAGTGTCAAGGCCCATTTTCACCTTTGGTTAATTTATGTTATGAACTGAACTGTCCACCCAAAACTCATATGCTGAAGGTTTAACCTTCAACGCGATGCCATTTGGAGATGGAGCCTTCAAGAGGTAATTAGGTTTAGATGAGAGTCTGGCCAATGATGGGAATTAGCAGCTTTGTAAAAGAAACTAGGGAGTTTATTTTTTCCCTCCATGTGAGAACCCTGTGAGACATGGCCTTCTGCAAACCAGGGGGAGAATCTTTACCAGAACTTAACTTTGTTGGCACTCTGATCTTAGACTTCAGCTTTCAGAACAGTAATGGGGGGGAAAAAAAGCCTGACATTTAAACCACTTAATCTATGGTATTTTGCTATGGTAGCTTGGCTTGACTAATACAACTCAGATACATAATCATGACTTCCCCACACAGTAGGACTAGCTGGTTTTAGAACCTGCCAGTACATTGTACAATATTAAGCAAATTATTTATTTGATTTTTTTTTTTTTTTTTTACTTTGAGTGAAAGATTCAGAACCCTGGAAAAATCATATTGTCTAATGAATAACTCCTACAATATCTGATGTATTACTATTCTTTTATCCTTCACATACAACACACACACACACACAATTTTCATGTAGAATGCTTTCTGGAATATATCACTTTGTGCTCAGAATCTTTAATGCTGTTCAGTTGCTTAGAAGATAATATCAGTCTCTATTTTATGTTAAAACCACTCCAAAATCTCAACTCAAAATATTTTTATAAATCCATCATCAATTATTATCTTAAAGAATTATAACAGGAGCATGAAACTTATCTTACATGCAACTATGCAAAATAGAGATTAGTGCTTTGGAGATGTCCATGTAGTTTCATTATCTCCCAATCTTGGTCTCATTTGGGCTGAAAACATGTAGTTAACTCTGAACAATGGGGAGTGAGCAAAAATGGCATGTCTAACTTCTAGAAAAAAAACAATTAAAAATTAATGTAAATCAAACTTTAGTTCTCAATATAAGGATATTGAAATTTACTACTCCGTCCTAATAAACAAGTAAAATGCTTAATAGACTGAAAAATCAACAACTGTTTGGGGATTCATAAGAGAGGAAAGAATACAGGGCAAATCTCTGTCCCAAGATTGGAAAGATAGGTGAATACATAATGCCATGGTTGTAAAAAGTTAATAAACAGAAACCTCAGTTAATACAGTTGGGGTTGCAAAGACTCGGACACAACTGAGTGACTGACCTGAATTGAGGAGACTAGAAAGGAGAGCTCGTATGAAGAAGGAATAAGGAAGAAGAAGGAAGAAAGGAAGAAAGATTCTTCTTTCCTGGCAAGGACCCGACCAATGAAAGTCATGGATTCTTTATTATGGCCCCTCCAACTTCCTTTTTCTCTCTATAAAAGAGTTCTCCTTCCCTTGCGGTGTAGGGGAATTGCACATGGTTTCAGACCCTATATTGCAATTCTCTCCTAATCCCAAATAAATCCATACTTTCTGGAGAAATATCTGGCAATCTCTCTGTTTCAGGTCAACATGATTTACAAGAGCAGAGACTCACCACATTAGCTAGTGCTGGGGTAGGAAAACCTGAACTGTAATTAATGAACTGCTGATGTTTCCGTGAGGACAACCTTGAAAACCTCAGAATATTATGAGATTTACCTCCAGGAGATGGACCAAATTCCCCCAGTAAATATCAGGGGAAAAAAAAGTCTTCTTGGGTTTCTAGCAGGTAAGGAGAAAAGAAAACATTTTGAAATAGATCAAAGCACTCTGTTCACAACTAGAGATGCCCTCAAGGTGAAATAGCTAACCAGAGCCTAAGGTCTAATATTTTAAGAGTTCCGTTTATCTGGGGAAAGAAAATACCCAACTTCAGCCTTCTCTAGCCATACTGTCCCATCTAAGTACAGAGAATAAAACTGAGAAACACTTTTGAAGTTCAAATCCAGAAGCACAGGCTACCTAAAGCTGTTGTGCTTCTTTCTTCTCTCTTCTCTGTTTTTTCAATGTTGCGGATATGGAGGACACATGCTCTAGTGGTATAATTACAAGATGGAGGAGAGCTTCATCTCAGTAAAAAATACAAGTTTACTATGTTAAGCATTGATATTTCTGGGTTTTGTATTATAGCACTTAACAATATTTACCTCATCTGTGTATATGTTAATAGTAAAGACCCATTTTCAACCTGGAGTATTCATCTGTCTGTCTTTAAGAGGCTTACTTATTCATCAAATAATAAAATGCAAACTACTGAGTCTTGGAACTCTTTCTAACCTTGTGAAATCAAGGGAAGGGCTGAACTATTTTCCTTCTCATAATCTGCTGCATTTGCTGTCTGCAACATCTACTTGACGTTTACTGTCAATAGCCTAGATTATACCTGGGTAAGTATTTATCTCTCTGAATGTGCATGTTGCTACCCAGTACATTATAAACAGATGTTTTCCTCAGATAATTATTAACAGGACAATTTTGTTCTGAAGTTATCTTTATTGTAATTCTGTCTCCCAATTAAAGCAAATTAAAATTGATGCAGGAAAATGTGCTAAGTGGATAAAAATAGCAATAACTATGGCTTCTCCTCAGTGTGATTCAGTGGAAATTTAAATAGTAATCTAAGGATATGAATATTCACAGTTGTGTTCAGGATTAGTGACATAAACAACACGTCTCATTAATCATGGATATCTGAGTGTGTGGGTAGGTATACTCACCACTGTAGATATGAAAACATTTGTTCTGAAAGCAGTCTGTCCAGTGTTGTAGTAACCATAACTCCCAAAATTAGTTCCACTCACCTTTACCTTAAGAGTTATTGTGTAATTTTCCACATGTACTGCCAAAGTCTCTATAGACAACAAGATTATCCAGAATCCCAGATAGAAAGTTTCTCTTGAGTAAGAGGTATTATAATAATTGATGAATAGTTTTTAAATGCGACTGGTGCACTAAGTGTGGCCGAGAGGAGCTACCCCATGTGTGAGGTAAGGGGCAGAAGCTGGGAGGACCCCATGCCCGAAGGGTGGCAGCCAAGAGGTCAGGGGCAGCAGCCTAGCTTGCCAGGCTGTGATGGGCAAGAATGGCCTAGAGGAGCTGCCCCGTATACAAGGCATGGTGGCTGTGTGGGTGCAGGAGGGCCTGGAGGAGCTATCCCACTTTGAAGGTCAGGAAGGGCAGCGGTGAGGAGATACCCTTCATCCAAAGTAAGAAGCAGCGGCTGCACTTTGCTGGAACAGCCGTGAAGAGATACCCCATGCCCAATGTAAAAGAAATCCAAGTAAGATGGTAGGTGTTGCAAGAGGGCATCAGACGGCAAACACACTAAAACCATACTCACAGAAAACTAGTCAATCTAATCACATTAGGACCACAGCCTTGTCTAACTCAATGAAACTAAGCCATGCCAGCAGGGCAACCCAAGACAGGTGGGTCATGGTGGAGAGGTCTGACAATATGTGGTCCACTGGAGAAGGGAATGGCAAACCACTTCAGTATTCTTGCCTTGAGAACCCCATGAACAGTAGGAAAAGGCAAAATGATAGGATACTGAAAGAGGAACTCCCCAGGTCAGTAGGTGCCCAATATGCTACTGGAGATCAGTGGAGAAATAACTCCAGAAAGAATGAAAGGATGGAACCAAAGGAAAAACAATACCCAGCTGTTGACGTAACTGGTGATAGAATAAGGTCTGATGCTGTAAAGAGCAATATTGCATAGGAACCTGGAATGTTAGGTCCATGAATCAAGGCAAATTGGAAGTAGTCAAATAAGAGATGGCAAGAGTGAACGTCGACATTCTAGGAATCAGTGAACTAATATGGACTGGAATGTGTGAATTTAACTCAGATGACCATTATATCTACTACTGCGGACAAGAATCCCTTAGAAGAAATGGTGTAGCCATCATGGTCGACAAAAGAGTCTGAGATGCAGTATTTGGATGCAATCTCAAAAATGGCAGAATGATCTCTGTTCATTTCCAAGGTAAACCATTCAATATCACAGTAATCCAGGGCTATGCCCCAACCAGTAATGCTGAAGAAGCTAAAGTTGAACGGTTCTATGAAGACCTACAAGACTTTTTAGAACTAACACCCAAAAAAGATGTCCTTTTCATTATAGGGGATTGGAATGCAAAAGTAGGAAGTCAAGAAACACCTGGAGTAACAGGCAAATTTGGCCTTGGAATGCGGAATGAAGCATGGCAAGGACTAATAGAATTTTGCCAAGAAAATGCACTGGTCATAGCAAACACCCTCTTCCAACAACACAAGAGAAGACTCTACACATGGACATCACCAGATGGTCAACTCCAAAATCAGACTGATTATATTCTCTGCAGCCAAAGAAGGAGAAACTCTATACAGTCAACAAAAACAAGACCAGGAGCTGACTGTGGCTCAGATCATGAACTCTTTATTCCCAAAATCAGACTAATATTGAAGAAAGTAGGGAAAACCGTTAGACCATTCAGGTATGACCTAAATCAAATCCCTTATGATTATAGAGTGGAAATGAAAGATAGATTTAAGGGCCTAGATCTGATAGTTAGAGTGCCTGATGAACTGTGGAATGAGGTTTGTGACATTGTACAGGAGACAGAGATCAAGACCATCCCCATGGAAAAGAAAGGCAAAAAAGCAAAATGGCTGTCTGGGGAGGCCTTACAAATACCTGTGAAAAGAAGAGAGGCGAAAAACAAAGGAGAAAAGGAAAGATATAAGCATCTGAATGCAGAGTTGCAAAGAATAGCAAGAAGAGAAATGAAAGCCTTCTTCAGCGATCAATGCAAAGAAATAGAGGAAAAGAACAGAATGGGGAGAGAAAATTAGAGATACTAAGGGAACATTTCATGCAAAGATGGGCTCGATGAAGGACAGAAATGGTCCGGACCTAACAGAAGCAGAAGATATTAAGAAGAGATGGCAAGAATACAAAGAAGAACTGTACAAAAAAGAGCTCCATGACCAAGATAATCACGATGATATGATCACTCACCTAGAGCCAGACATCTTGGAAAGTGAAGTCAAGTGGGCCTTAGAAAGCATCACTACAAACAAAGCTAGTGGAGGTGATGGAATTCCAGTGGAGCTATTTCAAATCCTGAAAGATGATGCTGTGAAAGTGCTACACTCAACATGCCAGCAAATTTGGAAAACTCATCATTGACCACAGGACTGGAAAATGTCAGTTTTCATTCTAATCCCTAAGAAAGGCAATACCAAAGAATGCTCAAACTACTGCACAATTGCACTCATCTCACATACTGGTGGAGTAATGCTCAAAATTCTCCAAGCCAGGCTTCAGCAATATGTGAACTGCGGACTTCCTGATGTTCAAGCTGGTTTTAGAAAAGGCGGAGGAACAAGAGATCAAATTGCCAAGATCCACTGGATCGTGGAAAAAGCAAGAGAGTTCCAGAAAAACATATATTTCTGCTCTATGGACTACACCAAAGCCTTTGACTGTGTGGATCACAATAAACTGTGGAAAATTCTGAAAGAGATGGGAATACTAGACCACCTGACCTGCCTGTTGAGAAATCTATATGCAGATCAGGAAGCAACAGTTAGAACTGGACATGGAACAACAGACTGGTTCCAAACAGGAAAAGGAGTACATCAAGGCTGTATATTGTCACCCTGTTTATTTAACTTATATGCAGAGTACATCATGAAAAACACTGGGCTGGAGAAAACACAAGCTGGAATCAAGATTGCCGAGAGAAATACCAACAACCTCACACATGCAGATGACACCACCCTTATGGCAGAAAGTGAAGAGGAACTAAAAAGCCTCTTAATGAAAGTGAAAGAGGAGAATGAAAAAGTTGGCTTAAAGCTCAACATTCAGAAAACGAAGATCATGGCATCCGGTCCCATCACTTCATGGGAAATAGAAAGGGAAACAGTGGAAACAGTGTCAGACTTTATTTTTTTGAGCTCCCAAATCACTGCAGATGGTGATTGCAGCCATGAAATTAAAAGATGCTTACTCCTTGGAAGAAAAATTATTACCAAACTAAACAGCATATTCAAAAGCAGAGACATGACTTTGCCGACTAAGGTCTGTCTAGTCAAGTCTATGGTTTTTCCTGTGGTTATGTAATAATGTGAGAGTTGGACTGTGAAGAAGGCTGACCACCAAAGAATTGATGCTCTTGAACTGTGGTATTGAAGAAGACTCTTGAGAGTCCCTTGGACTGCAAGGAGGTCCAATCAATCCATTCTGAAGGAGATCAGCCCTGGGATCTCTTTGGAAGGAATGATGCGAAAGCTGAAACTCCAGTACTTTGGCCACCTCATGCGAAGAGGTGACTCATTGGAAAATACTCTGATGCTGGGAGGGATTGGGGGCAGGAGAAGAAGGGGACAACAGAGGATGAGATGGCTGGATGACATCACTGCCTCGATGGACATGAGTCTGAGTGAACTCCGGGATGTGGTGATGGACAGAGAGGCCTGGCGTGCTGCAGTTCATGGGGTCACAAAGAGTCGGACACGACTGAACTAACTGACATTTTTCTCTAGATCCCAATTTGGAAATGCTAACTCCTTTTGAACATTATCAGTTTCTATTTATGAGATCAGTATATTTTTTTCTCAGTCTCACCTGGCTTTTATGTTTATTGAACTGACTATATTTTCAAATCCTGTCTTTTGAATACATCAGAAGTCTTATAGCTGACCCAACAGGGAGTTACTTATTGGTCCTGCATGCAATTAGCCAGTTGAAAAGGACGAAGGTTGCTTCTTTACAAAATATATGTTCATTTCTGAAGTTTAAACCTCTGGGAATCAAGCAGTCTTATTCTTACTCATTCCTTTTTTTTTTTTTTTTTTTGCTATAATGAAGCAGACAGAACATCCATGGAATTCCATGACAGACATCCCCAGCTGACTTGGTCTGATGCTGATCAACAAGGAGCCTCACTAAGTATAAACCCTTTTCCAAACTTAGAAACTAAGTTAATTGGAGGGTCACCTTTTTTCATTTCCTTGCTCTGAAGGCTCAAAAACATTGGAAAGACAACAACAGCCTAAACTTTGCAAAGAGATCCTGGGCTAATGCTTTCACAGTGTGGCTTATCATCAACATTGCCAATGGGGATATTGTAAATTGTCTTTCTGGAAATCAAGGACTGTCTGGAGTGAGTTACCAAGAACTCGTAGCAATTGCAATTCTTTCTGGTACATATTTTAGGGTGGCTCTGTTGCTATAGCTATGAAATGATCCAAAGCCCCAATTTAAAAATGTCCCTTATAACCACTTCCCATCTTATTTATTTTCCCAACAAGCATTTCTCCTTCTTCCAGGGCAACATCTACATTTTTTTGTGGCAAATTTATCACAAAGTTAATCATCCACACTGGTAAATTTTTGCAAGTTTAACGGGACATTTATCATTATACCAAGACACAGCCAAAAATTGAAATTGTTGTGATAAGTCATCTTAACCTTTGAAGAATCTCTCTTCCATTGTCCTTTATTTCCTATTCTCTGATCTCCAGTAATACTTTGATTTTGTTTCCTACCCTGGTTCTTCTGATTTTCCTTTTATTAAAGTAACTTGAGTTATAGCGCCTTCCTATTACCTTCATGAAAGTGAACTAGTGAGGTTGTTCAAAATTTTTCAAAAATTTCTAACCATTCACTTATTTATCCAGTTAAATATTAAAAGCCTTCTCATTTAACTCTGCCAGTGATCAGGGATCTAATTCTGAGCAAGTTCAATTTCTGCTTTAAGGCACTCATGAAGTAGATAAAACACACACACACCGTAATTTCATGAGATGTCAGAAGAGGTCTGACATATACTATACTACAAATACTATATCATGAAAATTGAGAGGAAAGCAAATAATCTCAATTGCAGAGGCTAAGTTCAGATTTCTAGAGCAAATGAACTCTATTATATTAATTAAAGATAAGAATTGGTCAAAAAGAGGGCATTCTAAGTGATGAAAACAAATATTGTGTGTTCAAGTTTTTAAGTTTAAGGCTGGAAATGGCAAACCTGTTTTTGCAAATTACTCCAGTGGTCATATTAGTTTCAGTTAAAAAAAAAAAAAAAAACTTTCGAATATTCTACTCAACCCTGTCCTGATATCAAATGGTTCTATTACATAGTAGAATCATAGCCCTGCTGTTAATCTTGAGGAAACCAATCAATCACAATGCATATCAAAACCTTTATGTAAAACACTGTCTAAAATGACTTGAATATTTTTCTCCTAAGTAGAAGGCTATACTCTTCAAAATAAAGTGCTTGTTGTTTAGCTTTTAATTATATCAGACTCCTTTGCTATCCCATGGACTACAGCCTGCAGTCCATGGGATTTCTCAGGCAGAATATCAGAGGGGGTTGCCATGCCCTCCTCCAAGAGATCTTCCCTACCCAGGGATTGAACCTACATCTCCTGCTTGGCAGGTGGATTTTTTTTTTTTTGCCACTGAGCCACCTTGGAAAGATTTAAATATGAGCAAAGTACTAAAAACAAACAAACAAACAAACCCTTTAATTTTGTCTTTATGATGGCAGCTATGGCTGAATCAGTTTATCTTCAGTTATTAAGTGTGATGGCTCCAGAAAAAAAACTGTCTGGCTTTGAAACTTAATTTCACTAACCTCTTACTAGCTCTGTACTTTCATTAAAGTCTACATGCCTCAGTTTCCTAATCTGCAAAATGTGGCATAAAAATTGCTTTTTATCACAGTTCAGTTCAGTTCAGTTCAGTTCAGTCGCTCAGTCGTGTCCGCCTCTTTGCGTCCCCATGAATCGCAGCACGCCAGGCCTCCCTGTCCATCACCAACTCCCGGAGTTCATTCAGGCTCATGTCCATCGAGTCCGTGATGCCATCCAGCCATCTCATCCTCTGTCGTCCCCTTCTCCTCCTGCCCCCAATCCCTCCCAGCATCAGAGTCTTTTCCAATGAGTCAACTCTTCGCATGAGGTGGCCAAAGTACTGGAGTTTCAGCTTTAGCATCATTCCTTCAAAAGGAATCCCAGGGCTGATCTCCTTCAGAATGGACTGGTTGGCTCTCCTTGCAGTCCAAAGGACTCTCAAGAGTCTTCTCCAACATCACAGTTCAAACGCATCAATTCTTCGGTGCTCAGTGATGATTAAATAAATTAAATAAATTAAAACCTTAAGGTCTTTAAGAATTGTACTTGTTATATATTAAGTGCTAAAAAATTAACAGTCATTATGAGAAATGATATCAAATTATTTAATAATTGTTAAGTTGTACTGGCTGAACTTCAACCTTTATCATTAGTTTGTTAATGATGATAATGATGATGACAGTACCATCCACTCAATGATTTATAGTATCAAATACTGTTGTAATTTGTCTGACATTGAATTTTCCTATAATCAGAAGCAACATAAAGGACTTGAGTGCTAGTAATTTTATTTGGGAGATGATCAAGGAAGCACAAGTGATGAATAAAGGAAAGTGATACAAAGAAGGAAAAAGGACCAATAGCACATGCTAGTGAGTGGTTACTACTCTTAAGTTCAGTCCTACTCTGGACCCTCTGTGAAGCTTAATTAGAATATTTCAAAGTTGTCTCAGAACTCACCCAAGATTTAGAGGCTGAGGCATTTATCCACTGACTTCTCCATAGTGGTTGAAAGTCTTGTCTGGAACCATTATACTTTCCTACAGTTATGCAATGCAAGAGGTCAACATTTTGAACTGGACTCAGTTGGGGTTAGGGGCTTCCCAGGTGGTGCTAGTGATAAAGAACCTACCTGCCAATGCAGGAGATGTAAGAGACACAGGTTCTATCCCTGAGTTGGGAAGATCCCCTGGAGGAGGGCATGGCAAAACAGCCCATGGACAGAGGAGCCTTGTAGACTACAGTCCATGGGGTCACACAGAGTTGGACACAACTGAAGTTACTTAGCACACACACATGCACAACTGAATAGCTTATTCAGTTTACCCAGCATATCCAAGAAACTGAAATATTTTATCACAGAGTAGAGGAGTAATATAAAGAGCATTTTGAGACTCAAGCAGTTCCAAGGAAGAACTTTGGCTAATTAGTTTTCACATGAAGCAGCTCCACAAAAGTATAATATAAAGCATGTACTCCCCGAATGTTAACTATTACTAGTATTAAGGAAGAGAACAGATATAGAAACAGTCATTCTTTAGCAACAGGATACCTTGTCTTAAAACTGTGTATAGCCAGCATTGTCCTTTATCTCCAACAGATATTTGTCTAAAACTCTTAAATAACTGGCCACTTTTAATTGGCCTCATCCATCTCTCTCCCCATGTTTTTGGTTTTATCTCCTCTAATAGACTGTGGAATAATGAGGTTTCTTTTACTCTTCCACATCAGAACTTAGTAAGTGCCTAGGATGCTATATTTAAGTCAGGGTGAAGGAAGGAAGGGAAGAGCATACAAAGTCAAAGAGAAATAGTATTTTAAATAATGTCTTACAATTATTGTAAGATGTTATTTAAAATACTATGAATACCGTGAACAGAGAAGTCCATGGACAGAGGAGCTTGGTGGGCTACAATCCATGGGGTCACAAACTGAGTGACTAATACACACTTCCTTCAAAGAAAAACAACCTTCCCTTGCCTACATTTATTGAATGCTTTTTATGTCAAATATTTTATTTTCTAATTTCATCATATTTATCATCCTGGTATGTATGAGTTTTATTAGCTTTATTTTATAAATGAGATAATTGAGACTTGAATAGGATAAATAGTGCACTCAAGTTTTCACAGGTAGAAGGTAGTATAGCCTGAGTTTGAAACTGTGTGACTTTTTACTCTGAAAAGCCCCAATGTTTATTCAAATTGTTATGCTGCCTCTGAAGAAAAGAAGAGCAAAACTTAGAAAAGTTGGTAAAGCAGGAGAAGAAGAAGAAGGAAGGAAGGAAAGAAAAAGAAATGGAAGGAAAGACAGAACAGAGGGAGGGAGGTATTAAAGGATCAATTCTGAACTGGCCTAGGACTCAAGACAAAGTTTTCTTTTGTGTAAAAAAGCTGTCACAGACTTAACTGATTCTTTTTTGCATCTGAAATAAAAAGGTTTCAGAAGAAATCATGGGAGATGAAAAGAGCAGTTTCCTAAAACATCGTCTTGAAGTTTTTAGTTTAGAGGGTTTTGTACGTTGTTTACCTCTGAGATAGAATGTGATTTCTATGTTCGATATAATTAGAATGGCATGTTCATTAATTAGGCTAGTACCATGACATTGGAGAGAGGAAAAAAAGGAAAGAAAGAAACTAAGCAATCATGAGATTAAAATAGAAATCTTTTCTGATTTTTGTCTCTCTGATAGTTTAGTTCCAGGGTTGTTTTGCTAAATTTCTCAATTTAGAACAAAGATTTAGATTTCAAACAAGTTCCAAGTGCTCAATTCACTTCCAGTGTCTAAAATTGTCTGTTTCACACTTGTTCGTGTCATGGTTGATTTATGGTTTTAATTTTCAACAGATTTTAAGAGTTTTCAGAAAGTATCTTTGAGATCACCCATGTTTAGGATTTGTTTTGCTCCAAACCTCTTTGCAACTTGAGGATATTTACTTTTTCAAAAAGATAAAGCAAAGATAATATTTTTCAGTGTGGGTAACCATTTCAAATGTCATCATAAGTTTAATACATCCATAATAACTGTGTCCACTCTCTGAGATAACTTGGAGGGTGTGAGACTTGTAATTTTTAGAAATAGTTTCTATTAAGAATAAAATACTTATAAAGTTTGGATGTATTTGCAAATGATTCTTTGGATAACGGATTCCCTTCACAATTAAGACCAGACATTAAGAAAAGTTTTCCATTCATTTTTACAATCATTACTGTAGTGAAACCACTATATACATTCTTCTACTGTGAGAAAAGAAAAATTAAGTTAAAAGAAGAGACAGAGGGATAGTCAAGTATAGAGGAAAAATTTTAAAGTGTCTTTTTGAAGATAGCTCCACTCATTTGGAAGACAATTAAAAGTCTCCCTAAATATTCACAAATATAATTCCTTCTCCTTTGATGTTACCTTAAATCTTTATTTGGAAAATGTGACAGAGAGAAACTGGATGACTGATTTCTCAGTAATTATGTGAATTATTTATATTTATTCATTTTATAAACATTTGCTGGATGCTTACTAGATAAAGTAGGCACTTATTTCACAAGCTAGGAAGGTAATGCTCAAAACCCTGCAAGCTAGGCTTCAATAGTACGTGAAGCAAGAACTTCCAAACATCCAGTTCAGTTCAGTTGCTCAGCCATGTCAACTCTGACATTCCATGGATTGCAGCACATCAGGTATCCCTGTCCATCAAGGAGCCTATCAATTAATGTCCATCAAGTCAGTGATGCTATCCAACCATCTCATCCTCTGTTGTCTCCTTCTTTTTTAAATCTTTCCCAGTATCAGGGTTTTTTCAAATGAATCAATTCTTCATATCAGGTGGCTAAATTATTGGAGTTTCAGCTTCACCATCAGTCCTTCCAATGAATATTCAGGACTGATTTCCTTTAGGATGGACTGATTTTATCACCTTGCTGTCCAAGAGACTCTCAAGAGTCTTCTCTAACACCACAGTTCAAAAGCAGAGACTTTCTTTTCCTGAGCTCCAAAATCACTGCAGATGGTGACTGCAGCCGTGATATTAAAAGACACTTGCTCCTTGGAAGAAAAGCTATGACCAACCTGGACAGCATATTAAAATGCAGAGATATTAATTTGCCAAAATTACTAGTCAAAGCTATTGTTTTTCCATTTGTCATGTATGGATGTGACAGTTGGGCTATAAAGAAAGCTGAGTGCTGAAGAATTTATCCTTTTGAACTGTGGTGTTGGAGGAGACTCTTGAGAGTCTCTTGGACTGCAAGGAGATCCAACCGGTCAATCCTAATGGAAATCAGTCCTGAATATGCACTGGAACGACAGATGGTGAAGCTGAAACTTCAATACTTTGGCCCTCTTATGCAAAGAACCAACTTTTTGGAAAAGACCCTGATGCAGGGAAAGATTGAAAGTGGGAGGATAAGGGACAACAGAGGATGAGATTGTTGGATGGCATCACCGATGTGATGGACATGAGTTTGCATGTCTCCGGGAGCTGGTGATGGACAGGGAGGCCTGGCATCCTGAAGGCCATGGGATGGCAAAGAATTGGACACGACTGAGCAACTGAACCGACTGAAATGACTGACAAGAATTCTGCCACAAGAGGGTGCAAGAACTGTAGAGCAGATATATCCATAAAAGGTTGGAGAAAGTCTCAGAATATGTAACAAGACCAGTGAAAAGTGTCCTTCATGTGAAATCAGGTATTAAAGATTGGAGAGGTGACTACTGCTTCAAATTAAAAAACAATAATGCAAACTCCAATATATAAATATGGAATCAGGAGAACATGATATCAACAAAATATCAACAAAAGATCACAATAATCATCCTGTAACCTGCCTCTTGAAAAATCTGTATGCAGGTCAAGAAGCAGCAGTTAGAACTGGACATGGAACAACAGATTAGTTGCAAATAAGAAAAGAAGTACATCAAGGCTATATATTGTCACCCTGCTTATTTTACTTATATGCAGAGTACATCATGAGAAACACTGGACTGGAAGAAACACAAGCTGGAATCAAGATTGCTGGGAGAAATATCAATAACCTCATATATGCAGATGACACCACCCTTATGGCAGAAAGTGAAGAGGAGCTAAAAAGCCTCTTGATGAAAGTGAAAGTGGAGAGTGAAAAAGTTGGCTTAAAGCTCAACATTCAGAAAACAAAGATCATGGCATCCGGTCCCATCACTTCATGGCAAATACATGGGGAAACAGTGGAAACAGTGTCAGACTTTATTTTTGAGGGCTCCAAAATCACTGCAGATGGTGATTGCAGCTATGAAATTAAAAGACACTTACTCATTGGAAGAAAAGTTATGACCAACCTAGATAGTATATTCAAAAGCACAGACATTACTTTGCCGACTAATGTCCGTCTAGTCAAGGCTATAGTTTTTCCTGTGGTCATGTATGGATGTGAAAGTTGGACTGTGAAGAAGGCTGACCACCAAAGAATTGATGCTTTTGAACTGTGATATTGAAGAAGACTCTTGAGAGTCCCTTGGACTGCAAGGAGGTCCAATCAATCCATTCTGAAGGAGATCAACCCTGAAATTTCTTTGGAAGGAATGATGCTAAAGCTGAAACTCTAGTACTTTGGCCACCTCATGTGAAGAATTGACTCATTGGAAAAGACTCTGATGCTGGGAGGGATGGGGGCAGGAGAAGAAGGGACGACAGAGGATGAGATGGCTGGATGGCATCACTGACTCAATGGACATGAGTCTGAGTGAACTCCGAGAGTTGGTGATGGACAGGGAGGCCTGACATGCTGTGATTCATGAGGTCACAAAGAGTCGGACACGACTGAGTGACTGAACTGAACTGAAGTGAACCAACATCAAAGATACTGAGACTGGAGGTCTACCTGACACAGAATTCAAAATAGCTATTTTGAGGAAACTTTGTGAGCTACAAGAAAACAGAGAAGGGCAATTCAATGAAATTAGGAAAACAATGCAATAACAAAATGAGCAATTCAACAAATAAATGGAAATAATTTTAAAAAATCATTAGAGATTCTAAAGCAGAAAATTCAGTGAATTAAATGAAAAAAATGCAATAAAAGGCATTAAAATAAAAATAGATAAAGGAGAAGAATCAAAACAATCAGTGAACTAGAGGATAGAAACTTCTATATAAAACAGTAAGAGGAAAACAAGAAAAAAAAATGAAAAAGACAGAAGGAAGTCTACATGATCTATGGAATACCATGGAAAGAACCAAAATCAGGATGATTAGCATTCCATAAGGAGAAGAGAGAAAAGGTGTCAAAAAAATTAATAATAATAATAATGATGGCTGAGAATTTTCCTAACTTGGAGAGAGACTGGACTTCCTGTTCATGAAGCTAAATAAATCAACCCATTATTCAATCCAAAAAGACTTACAATGCACACTATAGTGAAATTGTTAAAAATCAGGCAAAGAAAGAAACCTAACAGCATCAAGAAGAAAAAAGTTTGTAACCTACAAACAAATCTTCATTAAGCTATCAGCAAATGTCTCAACAAAAACTTAGGGAGCAAGATTATATGTTCAAAGTGCTGAAAGAAAAAAAAAAAAAAAGTATTGCCAGTCAGAAATATTCTGCATGGTAAAATTATCCTTCAGATAAGAAGGGAAAAAACTTTCCCTGAAACACAAATGCTGAGGGAATTCATCTTCATTAGATCTGCCTTATAAGAAATGATGAAAAGATTTATTCAAACGGAAATGAAAAGATGCTAATTAGTTGAGTGAAAATATACCCAAAAGAAAAAAAAAAAAAAACACATTGGGAAAAGTAGTGTATAGTCAAATTCAGAAAACTCATTCTGTAATATGATGGTGAATTACCACTGAACTATAGTGTAAATGTTAGAAGAAAGGAGAATCAAAAACAGTTATAATTTGTTGACATACAGTATAAAAAATGCAGTATAAAAAGAGTTAAATTGTGACATTAAAAACATTGATAGAAGGGATTTCCCAATGGCTCAGTGGTAAAGAATCTGCCTGCCAATTCAGGAGACAGAAGTTATATCCCTGATCTGGAAAGATCCCACATGCTGCAGAGCAACTAAGCTCATGCACCTCAAATATTGAGCCTGTGCTCTACAGCCTGGTAGTCAAAACTACTGAACACACATACCATAACTACTGAAGCTATGCCCTAGAGCCCATGCTCTGCAACACTGCAACAAGAGAAGCCTCCGTCATGAGAAGTGAGCACTCCAAAACCAAAGAGTAGTCCCCACTCTCTGCAACTAGGGAACAGCCTGTAGAGCAACAAAGACCCAGCACAGGCAAACAAAAACAAAAACACATAAATGAGAAGAAGTAAAAAGGTGGCTCAGATCGTGAACTCCTTATTACCAAGTTCAGACTCAAATTGAAGAAAATAGGGAAAACCACTAGACCATTCAGGTATGACCTAAATCAAATCCCTTATGATTATACAGTGGAAGTGAAAAATAGATTTAAGGGCCTAGATCTGATACATAGAGTGCCTGATGAACTAAGGAATGAGGTTCATGACATTGTACAGGAGACAGGGATCAAGACCATCCCCATGGAAAAGAAATGTAAAAAGCAAAATGGCTGTCTGGGGAGGTCTAACAAATAGCTGTGAAAAGAAAAGAGGCAAAAAGCAAAGGAAAAAAGGAAAGATATAAGCATCTGAGTGCAGAGTTCCAAAGAACAGCAAGAAGAGATAAGAAAGCCTTCTTCAGTGATCAATGCAAACAAATAGAGGAAAACAACAGAATGGGAAAGACTAGAGATCTCTTTTAGAAAATTAGAGATGCCAAGGGAGCATTTCATGTGAAGATGGGCTCGATAAAGGACAGAAATGGTCTGGACCTAACAAAAGCAGAAGATATTAAGAAGAGGTGGCAAGAATACACGGAAGAACTGTACAAAAAAAATCTTTGCGACCCACATAATCATGATGTTGTGATTACTAATCTAGAGCCAGACATCTTGGAATGTGAAGTAAAGTGGGCCTTAGAAAGCATCACTATGAACAAAGCTAGTGGAGGTGATGGAATTCCAGTTGAGCTGTTTCAAATCCTGAAAGATTGTGCTGTGAAAGTGCTGCACTCAATAAGCCAGCAAATTTGGAAAACTCAGCAGTGGCCACAGGACTGGAAAAGGTCAGTTTTCATTCCAATCCCAAAGAAAGGCAATGCCAAAAATGCTCAAACTACCGCTCAATTGCGCTCATCTCACATGCTAGTAAAGTAATGCTCAAAATTGTCCAAGCCAGGTTTCAGCAATACATGAACCGTGAACTCCCTGATGTTCAAGCTGATTTTGGAAAGGGCAGAGGAACCAGAGATCAAATGGCCAACATCCACGGGATCATGGAAAAAGCAAGAGAGTTCCAGAAAAACATCTATTTCTGCTTTATGGACTATGCCAAAGCCTTTGACTGTGTGGATCACAATAAACTGTGGAAAATTCTGAAAGAGATGGGAATACCAGACCACCTAACCTGCCTCTTGAGAAATCTGTATGCAGATCAGGAAGCAACAGTTACAACTGGACATGGAACGACAGACTGGATCCAAATAGGAAAAGGAGTACGTCAAGGCTGTATATTGTCATCCTGCTTATTTAAATTATATGCAGAGTACATCATGAGAAACACTGGACTGGAAGAAACACAAGCTGGAATCAAGATTGCCGGGAGAAATATCAATAACCTCAGATATGCAGATGACACCACCCTTATGGCAGAAAGTGAAGAGGAACTAAAAAGCCTCTTGATGAAAGTGAAACAGGAGAGGAAAAAGGTGACTTAAAGCTCAACATTCAGAAAACGAAGATCATGGCATCTGGTCCCATCACTTCATGGGAAATAGATGAGGAAACAGTGGAAACAGTGTCAGACTTTTTTTTTTTTTTTTTTTTTTGGCGGGGGGCGGGGGGGGGCTCCAAAATCACTGCAGATGGTGACTGCAGCCATGAAGTTAATAGACGCTTACTCCTTGGAAGAAAAGTTATGACCAACCTAGATAGCATATTCAAAAGCAGAGACATTACTTTGCCGATTAAGGTCTGTCTAGTCAAGGCTATGGTTTTTCCTGTGGTCATGTATGGATGTGACAGTTGGACTGTGAAGAAGGCTGAGCGCCGAAGAATTGATGCGTTTGAACTGCAGTGTTGCAGAAGACTCTTGAGGGTCCCTTGGACTGCAAGGAGATCCAACCAGTCCATTCTGAAGGAGATCAACCCTGAAATTACTTTGGAAGGAATGATACTAAAGTTGAAGCTCCAATACTTTGGCCACCTCATGCGAAGGGCTGACTCATTGGAAAAGACTCTGATGCTGGGAGGGATTGGGGGCAGGAGGAGAAGGGGACGACAGAGGATGAGATGGCTGGATGGCATCACGGACTCAATGGACGTGAGTCTGAGTAAACTCCGGGAGATGGTGATGGACAAGGAGGCCTGGCTTGCTGTGATTCATGGGGTCGCAAAGAGTCGGACACGACTGAGTGACTGAACTGAACTGAACTGAACTGAACTGAAAAAGGTAATTTTTTGTATGTAATCAAAGTTCAGTTTCTATTTGCATAAAATAGACTTTTTAAATGTGTAACAAATTTTATGTAAGTTTCACATGGTTAGCAAAAAGCAAAAACCTGTATTAGACTCACAAAAAATAAAGATAATGAAATCAGAGCATACAATCACAGATAATCATCAGTGCACAACGATAGGCAGAAAGAGAGAAAAAGAGGAATGAAACTATAAAATAACCAGAAACCAGTCCCTGTGTGCATGCTAAGTGCACCTCCCAGGGAGCCTGCCAATGCAGAGAGGTCACAAACATGCGTTCAATCCCTGCCTCAATCAAAAACCACAAAGTTTGTAACATTTGACCAACATTACTCAGTTCTCCTATGCACCCCAGATCCTGGTAACCATCATTTTACTCTGCATCTGCAAAGCTTTCACTTTATTAGAAGAGGAATACATTCTGCAAATCTAGCACAAGATATAGTGATTATAGTTAACAATATTGTATTATGTATTTTATGTACACCCGTTGCTGATTCATGTCAATGTATGGCAAAATCAATACAGTATTGTAAAGCAAAATAAAGGAAAATTTAAAAAAAAATAAAGTGGCTAATATTATATCTTAAATGTTCTCACAACAAAAAAGAAATTATAATTATGTGACATGATGCAGGTGTTTAATACTATGGTGATAATAATATTGCAATATATAAATGTATCAAATCAACACACTGAATGTCTTAAACTTATACAATATGTCAATTATATCTCAATAAACTTTAAAATAGGAAAAAAAGAACAAAAATTGGGAAAAAATTGATGCAACCTTGTTACAAAAAACAAACATATATACAGAGGAATGTAAAAAAGGAGAAAAATAAATGAGAGGGAAATAGAAGTGATTTACATAAAATGATTGAATTTGCACATGTTATAATTAAAAATTTTCCTCAGTTACAGAGAAGATTGCAAGTAAATCTTGAAGAGTAGAAATTATAAATAGCTTTGAAAATTGACAGATTACTGGATAAAATAAACATTGATATTATCTATCAAAGTGCAACAGATAGAATAATTCCAAAAGCACATAAAATATTCTCAAAATTAGAGTTTTGCAAAATGATTAACATGAAATCAAAACTAAGTAAGCAAGAGCAGTGGCCTTTGTCATTTCTAAAAATTAACGCATGTAAGAATTAAAGATTTTAAAATTAAAAAAAAATAAAAAATTTAAAAAAAATTAAAAAAAAAGTTTAAATAACCACTTGATTTGAGATTTTATTTCAATTTTAGCATGACCTTTGCTAAAATGTTTAAAATATTATTAGGATCACATAGACTGTAGTAAGAAGAGCATTAAACTATGAAAGTGGAAGAAGACATTGGAAATGTTAATACTCATACCTGCAAATATGATGCTGTGGTTCTTTCTGGTGTTTATGGACATGTAATACTGGTACCCACATTTTTTGTAAAGTATGCTTCTGCTCCCTCTCCCTCCTCACACAATTCACTTGCATCTATATTTCATGGCTAATGTAATGGCTGGAGAAGGAAATGGCAACCCACTCCAGTGTTCTTGCCTAGAGAATCCCGTGGACAGTGGGGGCACATAGAGTCGGACACAACTGAAGCGACTTAGCATGCATGCATGCATTGTAGAAGGAAATGGCAACCCACTGGCTGGAGTATTCTTGCCTGGAGAATCCCAGGGATGGAGGAGCCTGGTGGGCTGCCGTCTATGGGGTTGCACAAAGTCGGACACGACTGAAGCAACTTAGCAGCAGTAGCAGCAATGTAATGGCTGAAGGAGTCATAACTAGTTGTTAATTGAACAATTACAATTAATAAGAAATTTTAAACATCTCTGAGGTGAAGAGGCTCAAGAGAGGTCAACTAACTAAAATCCATGGAAAGTGAAGTTTTAAAAATGTTACTCACTCAGACCATACCAGATGTATGAAGTACATATGTATAAGCACTCAAAAGTGAAAGCGAAAGTTGCTCAGTTGTGTCTGATTCTTTGCAACCCCATGGACTACAGTCCATGGAATTCTACAGGCCAGAATACTGGAGTGAGTAGCCATTCCCTTCTCCAGGGAATCTTCCCAACCCAGGGATCACACCCAAGTCTCTGCATTGCAGGCAGATTCTGTATCAGCTGAGCCACCAGGGAAGCCCAAGAATACTGGAGTTGGTAGCTTATCTCTTCTCCAGCAGATCTTCACAACCCAGGAATCCAACCAGGATCTCTTGCACTGCAGGTAGATTCTTTACAAACTGAGCTATCAGGGAAGCCATATATATGTGTATACATACACACACACACACACACACACACACACATAAACATTCACTATGTAGGTATACTATAAAATCTTAGGTTTGATTCACTAGCAAGGCTTTCTTATGATGTTTCGGCAAACCAGTGAGCATATTTTAAATGCTGAAAGGTGCTATCATGAACTTAATGGATCAGATGAGTTATGTGCTAAAAAAATTTTCAGTTCAGTTTACTTCAGTTCAGTCACTCAGTCGTGTCCGACTCTTTGCGACCCCATGAATCGCAGCACGCCAGGCCTACCTGTCCATCACCATCTCCCGGAATTTACCCAAAATCATGTCTGTCAAGTCGGTTATGCCATCCAGCCATCTCATCCTCTGTTGTCCCCTTCTCCTTCTTCCCCCAATCCCTCCCTGCATCAGAGTCTTTTCCAATGAGTCAACCCTTGGCATGAGATGGCCAGGGTACTGGCGTTTCAGCTTCAGCATCAGTCCTTCCAATGAACACCCAAGACTGATCTCCTTTAGGATGGACTGGTTGGATCTCCTTGCAGTCCAAGGGACTCTCAAGAGTCTTCTCTAACACCACAATTCAAAAGCATCAATTCTTTGGTGCTCAGCTTCTTCACAGTCCAACTCTCACATCCATACATGACCACAGGAAAAACTATAACCATGACTAGACCGACATTTGTTGACAAAGCAATGTCTCTGCTTTTGAATATGCTATCTAGGTTGGTCATAAATTTTCTTCCAAGGAGCAAATGTGTTTTAATTTCATGGCTGCAATCACCATCTGCAGTCACCATGATTTTGGAGCCCCCAAATCTGACACTGTTTCCCCTGTTTCCCCCTCTATTTGCCATGAAGTGATCTGACCATATGCCATGACCTTCGTTTTTTGAATGTTGAGCTTTAAGCCAACTTTTTCACTCTCCACTTTCATTTTCATCCTGAGGCTTTTTAGTTCCTCTTCACTTTCTGCCATAAGGGTGGTGTTATCTGCATATCTAGGGTTATTTATTGATATTTCTCCCTGCAATCTTGATTCCAGCTTGTGCTTTTTCCAGCCTACCGTTTCTCATGATGTACTCTGCATATAAGTTAAATAAGCAGGGTGACAATATACAGCCTTAACATACTCCTTTTCCTATTTGGAACCCGTCTGTTGTTCCATGTTCAGTTCTAACTGTTGCTTCCTGACCTGCATATAGGTTTTTAGACTCTGGGGAATATGGGGCGGGTGTATTCTGAATTTGCCTGGTAAATTTGATCAGTAAATGTTGATGTTACATATCAATCGTTTTTTGATATATAATGTCCAAATCTTAAGCCTATTGATATTGCTCAGCTTCTCAGTCATGTGCAACTCTTTATGACCCCATAGGCGGTAGCTGGCCAGGCTCCCCTGTCAATGGAATTTTTCAGGAAAGAATATTAGAGTGGGTTGCCATTTCCTGCTGCAGGGGATCTCCCAATCAGGGACTAAATCCACATCCTTTTTCTCTCCTGCTGTGGATTCTTTACCACTAGCCCCACCTAGGTAGTCCATATTAATATTAAACACCAATACACTTGGTATTATGTTGGGCTGTGCTGTGTTTATCTGAAGTATACTTGTCTTATTCCTAAAAGAATTTGAAGTTGGTTCCAAAAAATAACAAAGAATTAAAAGAAACACATCAATAAAATGAGGGAAAGAAAAGACACAAAACAGATTATGCTCTGAATTTCTGTAATTACTTAATAAGACCAGTCTGTAAAGTGTGGTCTCTTCTTCTCCTTTTCCTTCTTCATCTTCAGCAGTTTTAAAATCTAAAGAAAAAAAAAAAAGATATTAACACTTCTTTATTGAGAAAGCATACTGTGGCTATATCAGTCCTGAGCTATTTAAAATCTTAACTATTTAGCATGGAAGGATGGACTAGAACTCAATCATAGTGTATCTTACTTTTACTTAAACTAGGGCACAAATTGTATGATAGCTAATACTTATTCAATACTTACTACATGTCAGATGCTATTTTAAGAACTTTACTGCCGGGGTCCAGCCCCAGTTGATCCAGGGAATTCGAAGGTGGGGACGGCGTCAGCGTCCTTACGAAAATACATATTTGATTACAGATACATAGAGAGATTAGAAACGGATAGTGTAGTAGGAAAATTAGTGGAGAAAAAGAGGCTCAATAACTTGGTTTACGTGGAATAGCATCCATGCTCCAGATGGGAATTCAGCCAGAGAAACGGGGAGCAAGAAAAAAGCGACATGGGGGAATCAGTCTTTCCAGAAACTGATCCAATTTCTTTATTTTGGGGCTTGCTTATATACCTTTTGTTACACATAGGGATGAATACAGAGTCACACGGGGGTCAGCAGTCCTGACCTTTATCAAAATCAGGTGCTTCACAGAAAAAGGTCTTAGGGATTTTATGTCCTCTTCTGGCCATGAGACCTGCTGACATCTTATGATCCTTTCTTTCTGATAACCAAAAAACTTATTTCTTCCAAGGGTGTTTTTTTCTTAAACCAGGCACCACCCTCCAAATAAAGTTGCATTCCTATAGGGTGAGGGTGTAGTGAGTTACAATCAAGAAAGGAATTTATTTAACCCAAGGTTAACATGATTAATCTTAAAGGTTAATACTTATTTCTCCTATATGCTAGTTATATTCATTATAAAGACAGGGAATATGGAGATTTAGCAGCAAACATCAGCCCAACAAATGAAAATCCTTTCACCAATATTCCCCTTAAGATCTATTTAGTCTTAAGATAGTGATAAAGTTACATTGTTAGATAGCAAGGACACAGTGATTTATAACAAAGTACACTGATCTATTACAAAAGAGAAAATTCATTAACTCAAAAAGTCTAGTATTGCTAACCTTAAAACTACTATATTTCCTTTTCTATATTCCAAATACATTGATTAATATATTCCCAGGTGCCTAAGGATATGGAGGCCTGGCAGCAATCATTGATTCAACAATGAGAAAAGCCGTATGCTAATTAAGACTTTAAAAATACTCCAAAACTCTCTGTGCTGTTTATGGTTGAGAGGTAGTAAATAATCATGTGCTTAGTGGCAGGAGTATGGATAATCCTGTCACACAAGCTAGTCTGTCAGCAGAGAGGTTTGACCTAAGACATCCTTGTCACACCCAGGGCAGGGAATTAACAGCAATTATTGGCACAACAAATGAAAAACCCTTCACCAATATAATTCCCAACCAACCCAATATACTAATAATTTCCAACTCCCCAAAAGAATTTGCCTTTAGTAAGTCTAAAACATCTCGTGCCTCTCAGATTGGGAGGCTGTAAACAATCACATATGGCTGGATGAACCTATACAGGTGGTCTAGATAACCTTCAGAGGAGTCCATAAACTGAAACACTCTTGTCACGCCCAGGAATTTTTATTGACTTGGAGCTGTAAGTTAACTCCTTCTCCGAAACTTTACCTGTAAAAACTCTTAATTTTCTCAAACTAGCTATGTAATAAATTGTAATAAATACTAGTATTCAGTTCAGTTCAGTCGCTCAGTCTTGTCCAACACTTTGCAACCCCATGAATCACAGCACGCCAGGCTTCCCTGTCCATCACCAACTCCTGGAATTTCCCAAACTCATGTCCATTGATCCGGTAATGCCATCAAGCCATCTCATCCTCTGTCATCCCCTTCTCCTCCTGCCCCCAATCCCTCCCAGCATCAGAGTCTTTTCCAATGAGTCAACTCTTCCCATGAGGTGGCCAAAGTATTGGAGTTTCAGCTTCAGCATTAGTCCTTCTAAAGAACACCCAGGACCGCTCTCCTTTAGGATGGACTAGTTGGATCTCCTTGCAGTCCAAGGGACTCTTGAGAGTCTTCTCCAACACCACACTTCAAAAGCATCAATTCTTCGGCACTCAGCTTTCTTCATAGTCCAAATCTCACATCCATACATGACCACTGGAAATACCATAGCCTTGACTAGATGGACCTTTGTTGGCAAACTAATGTCTTTGCTTTTGAATATGCTATCTAGGTTGGCCATAACTTTCCTTCCAAGGAGTAAGAGTCTTTTAATTTCATGGCTGCAATCACCATCTGCAGTGATTTTGGAGCCCAAACTATAAAGTCTGACACTGTATCCCCATTTATTTCCCATGAAGTGATGGGACCAGATGCCATCCTCTGTCATCCCCTTCTCCTGCTTTCAATCTTTCCCCGTCAGGGTCTTTCCAGTAAGTCAGCTCTTTACTTCAGGAGGCAAAAGTATTGGAGCTTTAGCTTCAGCATCAGTCCTTCAAATGTGTATTCAGGGTTGATTTTCTTTAGGATTCACTGGCTTGAACTTCTTGCTGTCCAAGGAACTCTCAAGAATCTTCTCCAGAACCATAGTTCAAAAGCATCAGTTCTTCGATGCTCATCCTTTTTTATGGTCAAACTCTCACATCTGTACATGACTATTGGAAAGCTATAGCTTTGACTTTATGGACCTTTGTCAACCAAGTGATGTCTCTGATCTTTAATATACTGTTTTGTCATAGATTTTATTCCAAGGGGCAAGTGTTTTTTAATTTCATGACTGCAGTCACCATCTACGGTAATTTTTTGGGCTCAAGAAAATAAATTCTGTCACTGTTTCCACTGTTTACCCAACTATTTTCCATGCAGCGATAGGACCACATGCCATGATCTTAGTTTTTAATTTAAGTCATGTTTTTCACTCTCTTCTTTCACCTTCATGAAGAGGCTCTTTAGCTTCTCTTCACTTTCTGCCATTAGGGTGGTGTCTTCTGCATATCTGAGCTTATTAATATTTCTCCTGGTAATCTTAATTCCAGCTTGTGCATCATCGAGACTGGCATTTTGCAGATGAAATTTTCATTGAATTTAAACAAGCAGGTGACATTATATAGTCATGGCATACTCCTTTCCCAATTTTGAATCAGTCCATTGCTCCATATCTGGTTCTAACATTTGCTTCTTGCATAAAGGTTTCTCAGGACACAGGCAAGGTGGTCTGGTATTCCCATCTCGTTAAGAGTTTTCCACAGTTTGTTATTACTGGAATTATATTAGGATGTTTTGAAAATATCTTAGAATGGAAATAATTTTATGTTTTAACCAATGCAAATAAACATGTATATTAAATTTTTTCATATTTTATTATCCCAGGATTATAATCTAACCCAAATGAAATTTAGTTCAGTTCAGTTGCTCAGTCGTGTCCGACACTTTGCGACCCCAGGAATCGCAGCATGCCAGGCCTCCCTGTCCGTCACCATCTCCCGGAGTTCACTCAGACTCATGTCCATTGAGTCCGTGATGCCATCCAGCCATCTCATCCTCGGTCGTCCCTTCTCCTCCTGCCCCCAATCTCTCCCAGTGTCAGAGTCTTTTCCAATGAGTCAACTCTTCGCATGAGGCGGCCAAAGTACTGGAGCTTCAGCTTTAGCATCATTCCTTCCAAAGAAATTTCAGGGTTGATCTCCTTCAGAATGGACTGGTTGGATCTCCTTGCAGTCCAAGGGACCCTCAAGAGTCTTCTCCAACACCACAGTTCAAAAGCATCAATTCTTCGGCACTCAGCCTTCTTCACAGTCCAACTCTCACATTCGTACATGACCACAGGAAAAACCATAGCCTTGACTAGACGGACCTTAGTCGGCAAAGTAATGTCTCTGCTTTTGAATATGCTATCTAGGTTGGTCATAACTTTTCTTCCAAGGAGTAAGCGTCTTTTAATTTCATGGCTGCAGTCACCATCTGCAGTGATTTTGGAGCCCAAAAAAATAAAGTCTGACATTGTCTCTACTGTTTCCCCATCTGTTTCCCATGAAGTGATGGGACTGGATTCCATGATCTTCATTTTCTGAATGTTGAGCTTTAAGTCAACTTTTTCACTCTCCTCTTTCACTTTCATCAAGAGGCTTTTTAGTTCCTCTTCACTTTCTGCCATAAGGGTGGTGTCATCTGCATATCTGAGGTTATTGATATTTCTCCCAGTAATCTTGATTCCAGCTTGTGTTTCTTCCAGTCCAGCACTTCTCATGATGTACTCTGCATATAAGTTAAATAAGTAGGGTGACAATATACAACCTTGATGTACTCCTTTTCCTATTTGGATCCAGTCTGTTGTTCCATGTCCAGTTCTAACTGTTGCTTCCTGATCTGCATACAGATTTCTCAAGAGGCAGGTCAGGTGGTCTGGTATTCCCATCTCTTTCAGAATTTCCCACAGTTTATTGTGAAAATGAAATTTAACCAAATCTAAATAATTTTAATGTTAGACTTTAGACAATTTTCTGATTATCTATACAAACTATAACTGAATAATGGGATGGCAAGTTTTGTCTCTGATTTTTAAGTCTACCTTGTTATTCACTTTAGTTTTGTTCCAATTTTGATTCAGTGTGACACAGTGATGATACCATGCAGATTTATAACTCTTATGGCTCAGTTTTCATGTCTCTGAAATGTCCATGAATCTATATGTTTATGGGTTAGTTTGGAGAAATTAATGAGATAATGTGGGTAAAGCATTGTTGCCAGCATATAGTTGTTTTTTTAATAAGATAAAATATAGTGACTTTTAATAAGTGATTCTATTAATGAGTTTATAAACCATATTTGATATCTCAACTCCCTCTCTTTTGACTACATTTGTAGCCTTGAAATTCTCCAGCACTGTCCCCTTTCATTATTTGTCACTATACATTTTACAGACATTGAGCATGTATTGAACTCTCAGCATGTATATAGTGTTTGATATATAAAGTCTTCACTGGTCCTGTACATTTACTGGATTTGATTTAACAATAAAAAGCATTATTCAAGTTAGACCAAAATATCACCAGTATCCTTGGGTAAGATATTATAAAGAGGGAGAACAGGATGCATGTCTTTCTTAAGTACATTTTATCCATGGGGATAGTGATGCATCAAGAGACATACCCATGAATAACAATATAAATTTCCTGAACATCCTCTTCGACTTCTAATGCTATAAATATTATAAATTATAGATTATTCCTGGCTTCCCTATTGGCTCAGATGGTAAAGTGTCTGCCTACAGTGTGGGAGACCTGGGTTTGATCCCTGGGCCAGGAAGATCCTCTGGAGAAGGAAATGGCAACCCACTCCAGTACTTGTGCCTGGAAAATCCCATGGATGGAGAAGCATGGCAGGCTATAGTCCATGGGATCACAAAGAGTAGGACATGACTGAGCTACTTCACTTTTACTTTCATTCCTTAGTAATCTTTTCTGCAAAATATTTCTCTATCTTTTTTGGCTTGGACAGTTTTCTAGATTTCTTAGTTTTTTCTCATTAGGCTTTTTTTGTTTGTTTCTAAAATCATAATACAATAAGACTTAGCAAAAGACAGGTGCAAACTATTTGAAGCCTCAAGAGATGTTGTTTTGATGGATTCAGTAGAGGGAAATCCAAGTAACTGTTTGGGGAGATGCTGTCATCTGTATTTGGCATAGAACTGAGCAGCATAACTTATTCTTCACTTTCATTTAGATAAATACACATACATGCAAACACATATACAAAAATGGTTTTGAGAGGAAGCTCTCTAAGTTAGAGAAAGGGTTTCTATAAACGAAAGAAATAGTCTTTCTTTAGGCATGATATGTTTGACTGCTCTTTAAAATTTCCTATTAAGCTGGATGTAAATGTAAATTTGAACTGTCAAATTGAGAAAATGACTGAATATTTTAGCATTCTTAAATATATACATATTCATAAATACAGTTGTGAAATTAGAAATGTGATAAAAGTGTCTTTGCTTTACATTCCTTGATAACTATACCCCCTTTGCATTTATGCATTCAAATCTAATGCTGCATGCACTCAGCTGTAACACATTTGGCTTGCTTTTCATCAAAGATTATTCAGTTTTCTAGCAACTACTGGGATTAGGAACTAACATCTTAGTTGCCTTACTTTCCTACTCATGGAGAAGGGATAGATGTAGAAGAAAGCAGATGACCAAGGGCAGGAAAAGCAATCAAAATATAAATTCTCATTTCAGAAATAAATGAGTTAGTGCAAGCATATGTATAGTACAGAAATCAGCTCACAGTAAATGCTAAATATTAATAATTATTAAAGTTACTCAGGTGATATCCAGGCCCTTCTCTGTTTCTTGAGGTATAAGTAAAAATGCCTGAAATGTCCCCAGTTCCACAGATTTTGGATGTCTAAAGCTGTTGAAATAATTTTGTTTCACATATAAATGTAAATTTGCATTTAAATTTTTCTTTATCTTCTCATATTTCATAACAGATAGAGAGTATTCAATTAAGTTGCACTAAAGCAACATTTCAGGTCAAAGCATAATGTCTTGGGCATTTAAATCAATATATTTAAACCAGTTGACTTAAATCTTAAAGACTTTGTTATTTGAAGCAATAAATAAATTTAATTCTAAATTAGCAAGGTGTTAATATCATTATCAATTATGAAGGATTAACAGAAGTAAAGCAAACAAGATTTCAATCTGGTTTCATATCTAGTGTAAATTAGCCAGAGAAAATGATGGAATGTCTAGAAAATTTGACTACCCAGAGAAGGTGTAAATTAAGTAATTAGAAAGCAGATGTGTGTGTGTGTGTGTGTGTGTAGAATAGGAGATAGCCAAAAAATAAAGGGAAAATGCAGATAAGGTGTTGCAATGAAAAAATTCACTTGGGAAACAGAAACCTGCACTGCATGCAAAGCAGTGAAACTGCTTCTTAATCCTAATACTGAAGAGAAAATAGTCAATCTCTCTTACAGTGGTCTATCCACTACCCTGAATTATATCCCAACATCAATATGTAGTATATCTTTATTTTCATGTTGGATATTGTGCACAGGAAGCAGAAAGGCAGGTGGCTTTGTGGTCAGAGTATCAGTGACAGCTTAGATTCTGCACTCCCTTCCCATCCTGCCTTATTTATTTTAGAGAAGACACACTTTAGTTAAGGGAGAGAAAAATGACACAATACAAAATTTATTTACTTCATATATAAGAAAGGTAAAAATACATAGCTATTTGACTCCAGAATATCTGATCTTTGACAGGAAGCACAGGGGAAGATGCCTGCTGGGGCCGCCTGTCTCAATACAGTGATGTATTCTGAGACTTTACTTTCACATTTCTGAACTTTTTCCCCATCACTTTAGATGGGGATGTTTTGAACCTACCATCTGTATGTTGTAGGCAACATTCACTTCAATAAACTCAGTATAATGTCATACTGGTATATTTCTGACTCTGTCAGTAACCAAAATAAGCTATTTTTACCTTCAAGCTTGTTCAAGTTTCTCCCATGGTGAACTATATGAGCTCACTTCTTAACAACTGGAATGATGTGAGTATGGCACATTCTTCTAAAGGTCAGAAGGAGGATATAAGCCAGAAATTTCACTAGTTGAGTTTCATAAATTTAGACAGAGACATATTTTAATTGGATTAAATAGGTTACAGTACTAGTAAATGTATTTCAGATCCTTCAGGGACACTCTGATATAGGAACTGTACAATTTAACAGTTAAAAAACAATCTATGGGCAAATTTTGAAATCATTCTAAAATAAAGATAAAAGGCTTATTTATGTTTGTTTATCTACAGTTCATATATATTCTTGTTTTTGTCATTCTTTTTGTTACTTTCCTGATTCTCCCTCTTTCTTATTCTTCACAAAATTCAATGTTTTCTAAACGGAAAGCACGAAACAAAAAAATAATTATTTTGGAGAATTTTTCTTAAAGTGACACACGTAAGATCTACTCCAATGATATTTTTATGTTTTCTTTAACTCAACTTTGGGGAAATTTTTCTATTTGAGTTTTAATTAATAATGTGATAGGCAAGAAAATAGCTCCCAAATGTTATAATCCCTAGAACCAATGAACATGTTATGACAAAAAGAAGGCTTTGCAGATATGATTAAAGACCTTGCACTGGGGATGTTATTCTCAATTACCCATTAGGCCCAATATAACCATAAAGTCCTCAAAAAGAAAATAGGGTGACTAGAGAGTTAGAGAAGTTGTGATAACAAAAATGGAGATTGTTGGAATAATACGATTGCTGGAAGAAGGCCAGGAGTCAAGGAATGAGGGCTACTTGCAGATGTTAAAATAAGCAGGGACTGGTTTCTGCCCTATAGCCTCCAAAAAGAAAGTTGCCTAGCAGCACTTTGATTTTAGCACCCTAGTACTCTTTTCCTGATGCTGAAGCTGAAACTCCAATACTTTTGCCACCTGATGTGAAGAACTGACTCATTGAAAAAGACCCTGATGCTGGGAAAGACTGAAGGCAGGAGGAGAAAGGAATGACAGACGATGAGACAGTTTGATGGCATCACCAGCTTGATGGACATGAGTTTGAACAAGCTCTGTGAATTAGTGGTGGACAGGGAAGCCTGGTGTGCTGCAGTCCATGGGGTCGCAAAAAGTCAGACAACACGGAGCACATACACATACAGTTAAGCCACTACATTTGTGGTAACTTTTGATTTCATCAATAGGAATCTAATACAATTAGTAATTCATTTTGAGCCCTAGACAATATTTAGTCTTAATTAAAAAATCATGTAGTTCACAGAAGTGTTTAGATAATAGATAAACAGTATAGAAAAAAGGAATATTTCTCCTCTTATAGAGAAAATAAAATAACATCCACACTGTTTTCCACTCGCTCAGTTTTGTCTGACTCTTTGTGACCCCACGGAATGCAACATGCCAGGCTTCCCTGTCCTTCATTCTCACCCAGAGTTGGCTCAAATTCATGTCCATTGAGTTGGTGATGTCATCTAATCATCTCATCCTCTGCCACCCCAAGTAGAAATTTCTTCACCCTCTGACACAACCTATAAGCCACTATTCCCCATTATTTAACTGTTTTTTTCCCCCTCATTTTATAGCATGCAACAGAAAACTGGGTAAACCTGAGAGCAGTATGAATAGCTGAGATTAACAGAAATCTTATCAACACAGCACAATGACATTGTCACATATATACCTGTGACAGAAATTTCAAAGATGTTACAGGGGAATGAGGACCCAGAAAGTAAAATTGGGGTTTAGGATATGTATTTAATATCTGATTTTTGAGCAGCCAGTACTCTAATGCAGAAATAAGACTCTTCCATAAAGAAGTTTCTTTTCACTTGTGATTGTGGTAGGTCGGGAAAAGGGTGAAACACAAAAAAAAAATATATCAAAAGATGTTAGATAAGCAAAAGAGAAGAGACATTCGCATCAGATAGAACAGAGAAATATTCTTTTCCACATGTCGTTTGAGATTTTACCAGTTTCTTCATTGTTAAGGATTACAGTTCAAAACCAATCTCCTTATTTATTCTTCATCCTTGTAAATGTGAGGACTCTTGAAGTCTTCTCTTAGTTTATGAATTGTAATCCTTTACTATCACCTTTTTCTTTTGATATTTAAATTGTCCCATATGTGCAACAAGCTAAATTTCAACCTTCTACAAAACATATGGCTTGAATGAAAGTATCAACATGTTGAAACAATATGATTTAGTAATCATTTTAGATTAGATGAGAATAAAGAGATATGGTATCAGAATACAATGCATGCCCAAGATTTTATTTTGCCTTACATGACTTTACTGTGATAATTAGTAAAATCTGAATAAGCTCTATAGACTAGGAAATAGTATTACACCTGTAATGAAGAGTGAATAGAAAATCAGATGTTCAGGGGCATACATATATCTGGGGTACAGCATCATAAAGAGGAAAATAAAGACTACTCCTGGACTCTGAGAGTTATCTATGGGCCTTACTTGAGTGTTAAAAAAATGCAGAGGTAAAATGAGGGGGCGTTCACAATATTATTTGTTTAACAAAATTTAATCCTGTATGTTTTATACTCACTTGGATTATAGTAGTATGTAGGATTATCAGGTTTTGTTGTTAAGTCATGTTCAATGCTTTGTGACTCCACAGTCTATAGCACACCAGATTCATCCATCCTCCGCTATCTCCCAGAATTTTCTGATTCATGTCCAATAAGTCAGTGATGCTATCTAACTATGTCAGTCTCTGATGCCCCTTTCTTCTTTTGCCTTCAGTCTTTCCAAGCATCAAAGTCTTCTCCAATGTGTAGACTCTGCGTCATGTGCCAAAGCATTGGAGCTTCCCCTTTATCATCAGTCCTTCCAATGAATATTCAGGGTTGATTTCCTTTAGGATTAACTGGCTTGATTTCTTTGCAGTCCAAAGGACTCTCAAGAGTCTTCTCTAGCACCATAATTCAAAAGCATCAGCCTTCTTTATAGTCCAACTCTCACATCCATACATGACTACTGGAAAAAACATAGCTTTACTATACAGACCTTTATCAGCAAAGTGATATCTCTGCTTCTTAACACACTGTCTATGACTAACATAAGAGTCTTTTACAGCACAACTCAAAAGTGCCAATTCTTTGGTGTTTACCCTTCTTTATAGTTCACACTCACATCCAGTACATGACTATTGGAAAAATCATAGCTTTGGCTATATAGACTGTCTTGCTGATCCTGTGATGATGCCAGTTGTTTCGCTGTTCATGCTGTTTGCTGAACTCAGGGTAGGCAAGGCAAGAATTTGGAGGATTCAAGGTGGCTGGAAGGAGACTGGAGGGGCCATAGGAACTGCAGACATGTTTTCTCTCTCCTTTCATGGCTGACCCAATGGACACAGCTGCAATGCATCAGTAATGTCACCACAATTTAGGTGGAGCTCATATATCAAAAGTAGCCTGTGTCCAAGTGAGTACCTTGTGAGGGGCATGCAGAGTGCTATAAGTGATCTTAACTCTTACATAGTCATTATTTACAAAATGTGGGGAGAGAAAGGATGAATATGTCATCTTGGCTAATTTGCTCTTTCACCACACAGACCTTTGTCAGCATAGTAATGTCTCTGCTTTTTAATGTGCTGTCTAGGTTTGTCATTTTCCTTCCAAAGAATAAGCATCTGAATTTCATGGCTGCAGTAACCATCTGCAATGATTTTGGAGCCCAAGAAAATAAAATCTGTCACTGTTTCTACTTTTTTCCCCTCTATTTGCCATGAAGTGTTGGGACCAGATCCCATGATCTTAGTTTTACAAATGTTGAGTTTCAAGCCAGCTTTTCCAATGTCCTCTTTTGCCATCATCAAGAAAGTCTTTAGTTCTTCATTTTCTGCCATTAGAGTTTTATCATCTGCATATCTGAGGTTGTTAATATTTCTCTCAGCAATTTTGATTCTAGCTTGTAATTAATCCAGCCCAGCATTTCACACAATGTATTCTGCATATAAGTTAAATAAACAGGGTGACAATATGCAGCCTTGTCATACTCCTTTCCCAATTGGGAACCAGTCAGCTGTTCCATGTCTAGTTTTAACTATTGCTTCTTGACCCACATGCAGGTTTCTCATGAGACTGGTAAGGTATTCAGCTATTCCCAACTCTTTAAGAATTTTCCATAGTTTGTTGCAATACATAGAGTCAAAGTCTTTAGCAAATAAAAATACACAAATTCCACTTAAATTTGAATTTCATCCAGCCACAAAAATTAAAGAAGCACTGATTCTTGGTGCAAAACATACAAAAGTTGAAAACGTTGAGCTAGCCAAAGAAGCCAGGCACAAAAGGCTACATGTTACATGATCTCATGTACATGAAATGTACAGAAGAGGCAGAATTTACAGAGACAGTAAATCAGTGGTTACCAAGGGCTGATTGGAAACAGGCACAGGTAATGAGTGCTAACTGGTTTTAAGTTTGTTTTGGGGGGTAATAAAAAATGTGCTAGAATTAGTAGATATGATTTCATAATTTTGTAACTATTATAAAACCCACTAAATTGAATACTTTGAGTAAATTCTGTGGTGTATGAGTTATACCTCAAAAAAATCCTAATAAAAATTTAAACAAAACAAATGTACACTCACACAGAGACACACACACACACACACCTACAAGCTGACCAGATTTGGTCAGCAGGCCACAAACTGCCAGCTCTTGCCTTATACCAGAAGTTCTTGTCCCAGACAGTACATCAGAGGCAATTTGAGAATCTTTAAAAATGCTGATGTTAGATTTTCCCTTCTATGATTCTGATTTAGTTGATCTGGGGTGGAGCTTGTTTGTACTCTCCAGGTGATTCTGGTATGCAGCCATGATTGAGAAAAAATATTGATCTCGAAAAGTGTTTCTAGCTTCAGGTTTAACTCAGATCTTCTGTAAATTTGTGGTAGGTAGGCAGAATAATGGCTGGCTAAATGTCCGACTCTGAATCCTGAAACTTGTAAATGGCAAATTACTTTATACTGCCAAAGGGACTTTGCAGATGTGATCAAGTTAAGAACACAGAGATGGGGAAATTTTCTTGGATTGTTTGTGTAGCCCAAGCTAATATCATAGGTCCATAAAATCCTTTTCTGTCTGTGATCAGAGGAAGATATGACTATAGAAGAAAGGTTAAAGATATATGAATTTTCTGGTTTTACGATAGAAGGAAGCTATCAACCAAGAAATGTGAATGGCTCCTATAAACTGGAAAAAGTACGGAAACATGTTCTCCCCTAAAGCCTCCAGGAAGGAACAGAATTTTGGTGGCATCTTGAATTTCACCGTTGTTGAACTTCTAAACTACAGAATCTCAAGATGAAAATTTATGTTGTTCTAAGTCAAAGTAAAGTTTAAGTTTAAATTTAAAAAATGTCTTTTCTTTCTTTTTTAAAGCATAATTGTATTATGTGCAATATTTGGAACATATTTATACTAAGCATTTATGTGTTCCTTTTAAATTTTCAATTCAAATTTAATTAATTTTTCTGCATTTTACCTGGTGACCCTACTAGCGTGTTTATTGAAAAAAAATCAACTAAAATGTCTATGTTTTTATTTTCTTAATATAAATTTATTTATTTTAATTGGAGGTTAATTCAGTTCAGTTCAGTTCAGTTCAGTTCAGTTCTGTCGCTCAGTCATGTCCGACTCTTTGCGACCCCATGAATCGCAGCACGCCAGGCCTCCCTGTCCATCACCAACTCCTGGAGTTCACTCAGACTCGCGTTCATTGAGTCAGTGATGTCATCCAGCCATGGAGGTTAATTACTTTACAATATTGTATTGGTTCTTCCATACATCAACATGAATCCACCACAGGTATACACGCGTTCCCCATTCTTAACCCCCCTCCTTCCTCCCTCCTCATACCATCTTTCTGGGTCGTCTCAGTGCACCAGCTCCAAGCATCCAGTATCATGCATCGAACCTGGACTGGTGATTCAGTTCATATATGATATTAAAATGTCTATGTTTTTAGAATATTAGTTTATAATAGATTTGTTGAATCTTAAAATGGTGTACATAAAATAAATTTATAAACAATACAATTAATTAATTTGTCATTCTTTTGGTGATATGGAAAATCTTACAGTTACTTGCTTGTGATAAATCTGAAAAAAATGAATGCTCACCTTAAATTCAGTTTCAAAAATATTATAGATAGTTATGATCATAAAATTAAAACTTCACTTTTTTATCATGAGTGCTAATAAAAATACGTGGCAAATACATACTAAGTTACTCTATATTACTGGGACTTTTTATATATAATACCTTACATTCACTTTCACCAATACAAAACTCCAAATGAAACAGAACTTCATAAATCACTAACTTCATTAGCATGAACTCAAATTTGCACTTGACTTCTCAAAAATTAATTAAGAGAGCGAAAAAATATTAAAGTAATACATAATGTAAATGTGTTTTCTCTCTTTGGAGATTTAAGCCATGGCAATGTTTTTACCTTAGGGAAATGGGTGATGGAATTTTAAAAGCAAGAACATAAATCAATAGCCTTGTGATTTTTCTGAAAGACTACTATACTAATGACAGCAATACTTTTTAAATGACTGTTTTGAAATGTGTGGAATTGAGCCTTAATAATTTAGCTATCTCTTTATAAATGTGGTCTCCTTCATCTATGAGAATTAAGTTAGTTCTCCAACACTACGATGTTCCTGTACTAATTCATTCCTGCCAACTGTCCTAATTCTCCCTCTGATGAACAACAAATGATAGACTGCTCAGACTTGTTGGTGGTATCTAGATATGTTGCAGTGACCACATAAAAATAAAAAGAGCTCCCCAAAGCTTGATTTCTTCAGAATCAAGGTTTTTCTACCTACAAGATTCATCCATTTTCCAAGTTATCAGAGGTATTATTTTACATTATAAATTTCACAAGTGTAGTGGAATAGAGATGCATAAGTCTGTTGAACTTGTGACCCCAGACATAAAGTCAATACAAAAAAAGTTACACATTTTCAAGCTTGGAAATGTACTGGGTTTTTTTTTGTTCATTTTTTTTCTTTTTTCTTTTGAATTGTACACTTGTTACTGAAGACCTCACTGTATCTTGCATTTTCATTGCAAATTTGGGAGTGGCTCTACTTCCCTGGAGGCTCAGATGGCAAAGCATCTGCCTGTTAGGCAAAGCACACTGATTGAAACCGCCCACCCTGGCCAGACACCATAGTAACCATTTACATGAATTGTCTTATGACAGGAGATCCTGATAAAGAATACAGAACTAATAAGCCACCACCAACAAGAAGAGGTCTGGAAAAGTCAAAAGGAGACACTGCGTGTCCATCCACTTCCCAAAATCCCTCTCACTAACATCCATCTTGCCTGAGTGATGTGTATGCCACCAGAAAATACTCTGAATTAGAGTGATTGGCCAACGACCACCCGGAAACTAATCCCATCACCATAAAACCCTAGACTGCGAGCCAGGTGGCAGAGCTGTTCTCCTGGGTTCCCTTACCCTACTACTCTCCACCCAGGTCCCTTTCCCAATAAAATCTCTTGCTTGGTCAGCACATGTGTCTCCTCGGACAATTCGTTTCCGAGTGTTAGACAAGAGTCCAGTTTAGGGCCCTGGAAAGGATCCCCCTTTCTGCAACATGTCTGCAATGTGGGACACCCCGATTCGATTCCTGGGTTGGGAAGATATCTGGAGAAGAAAATGGCAGCCCACTCCAGTACTCTTGCCTGGAAAATCCCACGGACAGAGGAGCATGGTAGGCTACAGTCCATGGGATCACAAAGAATTGGACACGACTGAGTGACTTCACTTTCACTAGGTCCAAAACAACAATATTTTCTCTGGTCAATTGGTATTGTCTGAGATGTGCCACAGAAACATGGCTTTCAATAAAGAGGGGAAAAGTATCTCTAATGTGGTCCTGGTCCAGAGCCTAATGTATTATTATTATAATTTCATCCTACAGTTTGAGACAAGATACCACAAATGTTTTTTTTTTATAAAGAGCAAATTAGTAAATTTTTTCATGTTTATGTATATACAGTCTTAGTTAAAACTAGTTAACTCTGTTGTAGCACTGAAGAAGTTACAGAAAATTTGTAAATACAATGGAGTATGGCTATGGTTTTGTTCCAATAAATTTTATTTACAAATACATTCAATAGGACAGATTTGACCTGTGGGCTGTGGTGTTGTACCTATTCAGAAGGCTGTGGTAAACTTCAAACCCTTTGGAAAAGAACCGTATTAACTCATGAACTGTCTTTCATAATTTATTATAAATTGTCTTATCAATGTTCAACCAGTTTTCTGAAGACTGGGAAAAATAAAGACTATTCTAAAAATATATCTTATAGAATGCTAAAGTAGGAAATGAACAGATATTATAATTTAAAGGGTCAATTATGATTGTGAAATTCTAATATTGAAATGTTAATTGACTTTCTTTGCAAAGATTTGTCTGTCTTTCAAATGCTAATATACAGTATAGATCTCCAAGGATGGATTATAATATAAATTTTATTCCAAATAGCACCTTTATTTTGCAGTGCACCTGTAACACTTAAAAATATTGATTATTAGCAAAGAACATAGTACACATGGGCAGTTACCTAGAACATGCCTAGGTAGCCAGGGAGGTATAAAGATTTCTTAGATTTAAGATCCAGAAGAGATGGAGAGAGCACAGATGAAACAAAGGTGACAGGCAAATAATGAACTGCTTTTTCTCTCAATAAAATTGCCCTTTTTCAGTGGAAATGATATTCTGGGTAGTGAATGAAGACAGAAAGTTATGGAAACATTTGATCTATGATTATTGAAGGGGAATTGATTTGTAAAAATGTCTATATTTAGTCATTAAAATGTAGTGTCAGATACTCATGAAAATGGACACAAACTAAAAGTATATTTCAAATAGACCATTAAATATGAAATTAAAAATACTAACATTTAATCATGATTAGAAATATATTTTTGATATATTGTACAAAGCAAATGTTTACTTTGTGTTCATATGTAAAATCAGTCTCTTTCATTCTAGAAAGAATCTTTGTAATGATATTCTCTTAGCAGGAGACTGAGCCCACACTTTAATAATAAGAAAATACTTTTTTGCATTAAATTCAGAATGCTTATTTTACTGAATATTTTTCTAATATTTATAGAGAAACTCCACTACACAGATAAAAATATCCAGCAAGCTCTAAAATATGTCTGTTCAAAATAAATGGTAGAGAATGACACTCCATTCTAGAGTGTTTATCATAATGAAAATTGTGGTGATGCAAAGGATAAAATCATAAGCATTTATACTTTAGAATGATGATTCCTAAAACATTGTAAATAAGCCATAAACATCTGAAAATTAAAGTTACATAATGCTATTTAAGTATTTATTTATCTACCTGTATATTTTTCCATTTTTAATTTAAATTTCTATTGACCTGCTCCTACATTTTGTCATTCCTCATGTATTTATTTGGCTTCTTTCAAGTAATGAGAATTGAATGAGGCAATGAGGCTCTAGAATTGGAACAGAATACATTACTTTACTAAGCATTTTTGGCTAATTCTTTTTTAAGTGTTGTATCACAAACTCCAAAATTACCTTTTACTAGTTCTTCTACCATCTTTTGAAATTATTCATTCTATTTTCCAGGTTTGCAAAGAAAAAAAAACTAATCTAATTTATGCCAAATAATAACTAATGTGAAATTCTCCATGGATATATTTTCATTCCAAAAGTTATGTGATAGTAAATTATCTAAGTCACTGGTTCCAATTTAACTTTAATATTGCCCTTGTGTCATATTTTACAGATTATATATTGATCTATGTGTTCTTTCAGGTACTGTTCTACCATCTCTCAATTCCTACTATTTCTATTCGATTTTGTGCTTCAAATGTCTACTTCTATATTTAATGCAAACAATATGTCAGTCTTTTGTGCAAGAACAAATTTTTGTAGTAGAAATGGAACCAAATAGCTATATCTGTGGAGTCCCTGATATGTGTCAAGTATGATAGGTTTATTAAATATCCAGCTTGCTAATATATCACATGAATGAAATTATTCAGTTCAATTCAGTCATTAACTCATCTCTGACACTTTGTAACACTTTTCCATAGGTCGCAGCACGCCAGGCCTCCCTGTTCATCACTAACTTCCGGAGTTCACTCAGACTCACGTCCATCGAGTCAGTGATGACATCCAGCCATCTCATCCTCTGCTATCCCCTTCTCCTCCTGCCCTTAATCCCTCACAGTATCAGAGTTTTTTCCAATGAGTCAACTTTTCGCATGAGGTGGCCAAAGTAATGGAGTTTCAGCTGTAGCATCATTCCTTCCAAAAAAATCCCAGGGCTGATCTTCTTCAGAATGAACTGGTTGGATCTCCTTGCAGTCCTAGGGATTCTCAAGAGTCTTCTCCAACACCACAGTTCAAAAGCATCAATTCTTCAGTGTTCAGCCTTCTTCACAGTCCAACTCCCACATCCATATATGACCACTGCAAAAACCATAGCCTTGACTAGACGGACCTTTGTTGGCAAAATAATGTCTCTGTTTTTCAATATGCTATCTAGGTCGGTCATAACTTTTCTTCCAGGGAGTAAGTGTCTTTTAATTTCATGCCTGCAATCACCGTCTGCAGTGATTTTGGAGCCCCCAAAAAATAAAGTCTGACACTGTTTCCACTGTTTCCCCATCTATTTCCCTTGAAGTGATGGGACCGGATGCCATGATCTTCGTTTTCTGAATGTTGAGCTTTAAGCCAACTTTTTCGCTCTCCTCTTTCACTTTCATCAAGAGGCTTTTTTGTTCCTCTTCACTTTTTGCAATAAGAGTGGTGTCATCTGCATATCTGAGGCTATTCATATTTCTCCCAGCAATCCTAATTTCAGTTTGTGCTTCTTCCAGTCCAGCGTTTCTCATGATGTACTCTGCATATAAGTTAAATAAGCAGGGTGACAAGCAGCCTTGACATACTCCTTTTCCTATTTGGAACCAGTCTGTTGTTCCATGTCCAGTTGCTTCCTGACCTGCATATATGTTTCTCAAGAGGCAGATCCATCACCTCCACTAGCTTTGTTCATAGTGATGCTTTCTAAGGCCCATTTGACTTTACATTCCAAGATGTCTGGCTCTAGGTGAGTGATCACACCATCGTGATTATCTGGGTCGTGAAGCTCTTTTTTATACAGTTTTCTATGTATTCCTGCCCCATGGAAAAGAAATGCAAAAAAGCAAAATGATATTATTCTACTAGTGGAGGTGATGGAATTCCAGTAGAGCTATTTCAAATCCTGAAAGATGATGCTGTGAAAGTGCGGCACTCAATATGCCAACACATTTGGAAAACTCAGCAGTGGCCGCAGGACTGAAAAAGGTCAGTTTTCATTCCAATCCCAAAGAAAGGCAATGCAAAGAATGCTCAAACTACCGCACAATTGCACCATCTCACATGCTAGTAAAGTAATGTTCAAAATTCTCCAAGCCAGGCTTCAGCAATATGTGAACCATGAACTTCCTGATGTTCAAGCTGGTTTTAGAAAGTGCAGAAGAACCAGATCAAATTGCCAACATCTGCTGGATCATGGAAAAACCAAGAAAGTTCCAGAAAAACATCTATTTCTGCTTTATTGACTATGCCATAGCCTTTGACTGTGTGGATCACAATGAACTGTGGAAAATTCTCAAAGAGATGGGAATACCAGACCACCTGACCTGCCTCTTGAGATATCTGTATGCAGTTCAGGAAGCAACAATTACAACTGGACATGGAACAACAGACTGGTTCCAGATAAGAAAAGGAGTACGTCAAGGCTGTATATTGTCACCCTGATTACTGAACTTCTATGCAGAGTACATCACGAAAGGCACTGGACTGGAAGAAACACAAGCTGGAATCAAGATTGCTGGGAGAAATATCAATAACCTCAGATATGCAGATGACACCACCCTGATGGCAGAAAGAGAAGATAAACTAAAAAGCCTCTTGATGAAAGTAAAAGAGGAGAGTGAAAAGTTGGCTTAAATCTCAATATTCAGAAAATGAAGATCATGGCATCCAGTCCCATCACTCCATGGGAAATAGATGGGAAAACAGTGGAAACAGTGTCAGACTTTATTTTGGGGGGCTCTAAAATCACTGCAGATGGTGATTGTAGCCATGAAATTAAAAGACGCTTATTCCTTGGAAGAAAAGTTATGACCAACCTAGATAGCATATTCAAAAGCAGAGACATTACTTTGCCGACTAAGGTCCGTCTAGTCAAGGCTATGGTTTTTACTGTGGTCATGTACGGATGTGAGAGTCGGACTGTGAAGAAGGCTGAGCACCGAAGAATTGATGGGTTTGAACTGTAGTGTTGGAGAAGACTCTTGAGGGTCCTTTGGACTGCAAGGAGATCCAACCAGTCCATTCTGAAGGAGATCAACCCAGGGATTTCTTTGGAAGGAATGATTCTAAAGCTGAAACTCCAGTATTTTGGCCATCTCATGCGAAGAGTTGACTCATTGGATAGACTTTGATCCTGGGAGGGATTGGGACAGGAGGAGAAGGGGACGACCGAGGATGAGATGGCTGGATGTCATCACTGACTCGATGGACGCGACTCTGAGTAAACTCCGGGAGGTGGTGATGGACAGGGAGGCCTGGCATGCTGCGATTCGTGGGGTCTCAAAGAGTCAGACATGACTGAGCGACTGACCTGAACTGAACTGAATATTCTCTTAATGTGGGAACCTGAGAATTAGAGAAGTTAGGTAACGTCCATCTGGAGAATCTTACATTGAACTCATCTACGTATGACTCAGTAATCTCCTTTTTTGTATGACAATGCATTGATTCTCTTGAGGACTTTGAAAAGAACAGATTCTGTAGCTCAATCAGATGTGACATAATTTAATAATGTAAATTTCTGTTTACTTTTCATGGGATCATTTATCTTTATCTTTTACACAGTTTCTCTGCCGTAGATATATTGGTCTCTTGTCAAAAAAGAACCCAGAGATCTAGAGAATAAGGACAATATATTCAAAGGGTTCATAATATGTGAAAATGATTTCCTCATAATGCTAAATTGTTTTTTTTTTCTTTTTATTTATTTTTTATATTACTAGGAACTAAGCAATGATGTCTTCAAATCTTCACTTATACCAAGACCAACTTTTGGAAGATTTTCTTTCTAAAGTAGCATTTGAAACATTAAAAAATATATTGTCAGATCTAATTTTGTTATTGGTCAGATAGTATCAAGAAAGTATCATGTATGTCATTACACTGCCACCAATTATTTAGTAACCAGTTACAATTTATCCTAAAGAATCTATTATATTTTAAATGCTTGCTCACTAACCAAGTTCAAAAGTGGCATCCTCTAATTTAAAGCTTTCTTTTTGAAAATCCCATATATGTTGGGCACAGAAACCCACTCCAGTATTTTTGCCTGGAGAATCCCATGTACAGAGGACCTACCTGATAGGCCAGGGTCACAAAGAGTCTGACACAATGGAATAGAATTAGCATGCACTCATGCCTACTAATTATTAAAGAGCATAGATAGCTTAAAACACTGGTCGAAATTTTAATGAGGTCAATATCAAGTATATTTCACAAAGAAATCATATAACAACTCAGTTCACATGTGTCCTACATCTTATCTCTATTAGATTCTCCCTGTATAAGCATGCTTCAGTTCAGTTCAGTCACTCAGTCATTTTTGACTCTTTGAGACCCCATGAATTTCAGCACGCCAGGCCTCCCTGTCCATTACCAACCCCCGGATTTCGCTCAAACTCATGTCCATTGAGTCGGTGATGCCATCCAGCCATCTCATCCTCGGTCATCCCCTTCTCCTCCTGCCCCCAATCCCAACCAGCATCAGAGTCTTTTCCATTGACTCAACTCTTTGCATGAGGTAGCCAAAGTATTGGAGTTTCAGCTTTAGCATCAGTCCTTCCAAAGAACACCCAGGACTGATCTCCTTTAGGATGGACTGGTTGGATCTCCTTGCAGTTCAAGGGACTCTCAAGAGTCTTCTCCAACACCACAGTTCAAAAGCATCAATTCTTCAGTGCTCAGCTTTCTTCACAGTCCAACTCTCACATCCATACATGACCACTGGAAAAATCATACCCTTGACTAGACGGACCTTTGTTGGCAAAGTAATGTCTCTGCTTTTGAATATGCTATCTACGTCGGTCACAACTTTTCTTCCAAGGATTAAGCGTCTTCTAATTTCATGGTTGCGATCACCATCTGCAGTGATTTTGGAGCCCCAAAAAATAAAGTCTGACACTGATTCTTCTATTTCCCCATCTATTTGCCATGAAGTGATGGGACCAGATGCCATGATCTTCGTTTTCTAAATGTTGAGTTTTAAGCCAACTTTTTCACTCTCCTCTTTCACTTTCATCAACAGGCTTTTTAGTTCCTCTTCACTTTCTGCCATAAGGGTGGTGTCATCTGCATATCTGAGGTTATTGATATTTCTCCTGGCAATCTTGATTCCAGCTTTTGCTTCTTCCAGACCAGGGTTTCTCAGGATGCACTCTGCATATAAGTTAAATAAGCAGGGTTACAAGCAGCCTTGACGTACTCTTTTTCCTATTTGGAACCAGTCTGTTGTTCCAAGTCCAGTTCTAACTCTCACTTCCTGACTTCCATATAGGTTTCTGAAGAGACAGGTCAGGTGGTCTGGTATTCCCATCTCTTTCAGAATTTTCCACAGCTTATTGTGATCCACACAGTCAAAAGCTATGACATAGTCAATAAAGCAGAAATAGATGTTTTTCTGGAACTCTCTTGCTTTTTGGATGATCCAGTGGATCTTGGCAATTTGATCTCTGGTTTCTCTGCCTTTTCTAAAATCAGCTTGAACATCTGGAAGTTAATGGTTCACGTATTGCTGAAATCTGGCTTAGAGAAATTTGATCATTACTTTACTAGAGTGTGAGATAAGTACAATTGTGTGGTAGTTTTAGCATTCTTTGGCATTACCCTTCGAGCTACCCTATGTCTGAGGTCAGGGGCAGAAACCGGGAGGACCCCATGTCTGAGGTGTGGCAGCCAAGAGGAACTACCCCACATCTGAGGCCAGGGACAGCCGCGGAGAGGAGCTACCCTGCCTCCAATCAGCCAAGAGTGCCAGGCTGTGACAGTGCAGAAGCAGCGGAGAGGAGCTACCCCCGCCCAAGGCCAAGGGTGGCGACCAGGAGGGGCAACCCCACGTCCAAGGAGTGGCGGTTGCATGGGCGCCAGAGGGCCTAGAGGAACTATTCCACGTTCAAGGTCGGGAGGGGTGGTGGTGAAGAGATACCCCTCATCCAAGGTATGGAGAAGCAGCTGCACTTTGCTGGAGCAGCCGTGAAGAGATACCCCACGTCCAAGGTAAGAGAAACCCAAGTAAGATGGTAGGTGTTGCAGAGGGCATCAGAGGGCAGACACACTGAAACCATAATCACAGAAAACTAATCAATCTAATCACACTAGGACCACAGCCTTTTCTAACCCAGTGAAATTAAGCCATGCCCTGTGGGGCCACCCAAGGCAGGTGGGCATGGTGGAGACGTCTGACACAACGTGGTCCACTGGAGAAGGGAATGCCAAACCACTTCAGTATTCTTGCCTTGAGAACCCTATGAACAGTATCATGTCAATAGATAGAGGAAAATAATTTAGCAAAATTAAATGTTCATCTAAGTTAAGTTTATTAGTGAACTAAACATGGAAGATGTTTCTCAAGTGCTTTTACAAAAACCCATTAATTAGCTGATATCAATATTAATATAAAAACATGAAATTCTTTCATCATATGATTGGAAACAAAACATAAATTTCCACTCACACCACTTCTAATCAAAATTGTACTGTGATTCCAGCAAGTGAAGTAAAGCAACAATAATGCAAAAAAACATTAATTAAAAAGGAAAAAGTACTATCTTTATAGGCAGACAAACAAAACATGTAAGTAGTAAAACATAAGAAATCTTTAAAAGAGGTAAATCATAACTATCTGTAAATTTAGCAACTTTATAGAATATCTGGATACATAATAACAATGAACAATTATTAAAATATTAAATATATTATATTATTAATCTATTAATAGTATATTTAATGAAAGATTACATTAATACATTAATATCTATACATTAATATCTATAAAATATTGCATAGAAAATATTGAAAAGACAAACTTCCATTTTTTTTTATTTGAACACTAATTTCATACAAAAAAATGATGAACATCAATCATTTGATATCAGGTGAACGCAAACTAAAAACAAAATGAGATACCAATATACGTGCAGAAGAATAGCTTAAAAGACTGACAATGCTAAGAGTAGGGAAGGGTGTGGAAGAAGTTGAGCACTAAAATATGCCTAATGGGACAGGAAATTGATAGAACATCATTAGAAATCTTTGGTTATATATATTAAAATTAATGCTTCCTTCCCACATGACTAAGTTATTCTATTTGAAAGGAAAACATAATCTTGTGCCCACACAGACTTGCACACATATGCATGCATAGCAGCAACATTGTAGTAGGCAATATCAGGAAAGTTGACATCAAGAGGTAAATGGATAATATCAAGAACTGAATGAATAAAAGGTGGTATGTTCATGTACTTATCTATTATGCAGCAATAAAATTAAAGGAATTAGTCATGTATGAAACAATATGATTGAATTTCAAGATAGCATGCCAAATTTAATAAAATTAGATACAAAACCAAAACAATTTAGTATTCCATTCATTAACACTTAATCAAATGCAAAATTATAGCAACAACAGGAAAATCAGTTGTTGTCAAGGGACATGGACCAGGACAAAAACTGATTGAAAAGGGATATTTGGGAACATTTTTGGAATATTCATGCTCTAAAAGTTATTTTGTTTTGATGGCTGCCATCTGCAAATATTTATTAAATATCATCAGATCTTATACTCACTTAAAATAGATGAAACAGATAAATTAAAAAAAAAACCTTGGAAAAAGGCATAGACCTCAATATAAGAACTAAAACGTTAGCACTTTAAAAGGAAAAATTAAAAGACTATACTTGTGACTTTGGGCTAATTATTTTTTAATAGGATAAAATAGTAGGAATATAAAATAATAAAAACATTGAGTTTATAAATATTAGAAAATTTTACTCTTTGTAAGATATTTTAAAGAGAATATAAAGAGAAGCTATGGCTTGAAAAATATTCTCAAACTGGAAAGCTGATAAAATCCTATTATCTATAATAAACAACAGTTATAACAATAACAGAAAGGCAATTCAACCAAAAACACTGGGAAACAGATGTGAATTGGCACTTACAAAATAGAAACATGCAACAATGTCAAGCAATAATATAAATAATGTTCAATATTATTAGGCATCGGAGAAATGCAAATTAAACCACAGTAAAATTCCTACATCCTCACTGAAACTACAAAACTTGGAGAATTTTTATTGTTTTTACTTTTTATCTTATCATAGAGTAATATTGCCTTTTTTTTCAAGCACTGTTCCATATATTTTGACATGTGTAGAGTTGTGTTACCACCACCACATTGAGTATGTAGAACAGCTCCATCACTGTGAAAATCCCCTGAGGCTTTTGTTTGCAGTTGCACTCCTACCCACAAACTCTGATGACCACTGATCTTTCTGTTGTTAGTTTTTCCTTTCAAAAATGTCAAATAAATGCATGTTACATCAAATGGAACATAAAGTTAATACTAGCTTCTCTCACTCAGTATAATATTCTGGAGATTTTTGCACTCACTTCTTGCATTGTATCAATAGTGGCTTTCTACTGCTGAATGGTTTTCAAGAATTGCTGTATATAGACAGCCATTACCATGTGTTGAGATCACATGGATCAGCTCTAAATTTTACAGCTTTATGGTAGGAATGCAAAATGATGCAGCTTTTCTGGCAATGTTGACAATTTTTTTTTTTCAATTAAAAAGTCATATATACATATATATAACTCCCGCCTGCAATGCGGGAGACCAGGGTTTGATCCCTGGGTTGGGAAGATCCCCTGGAGAAAGCAAAGGCTACCCACTCCAGTATTCTGGCCTGGAGAATTCTGTGGACTGTATAGTCCACTAGGTTGCAAAGAGTCAGACACGATTGTGTGACTTTTTTCACATATGTATTTACCATATAAGTCAGAACTTTCGTTTCTAAGCATTTTTCAACCGAAATGAAAAACATGTCAACACAAAGACCTGTCATGAATATTTATATCATCTTCATTTGTAAAACCACCAAAATTTTACAAAAACCCCAATGTTCATAATCTGGTGAATATATGAACAATTGTAGTGTATTCATTTAATGGAATTCTGTTCAGCAATAACAAGGATAAATGAACCAATGTGGATGCATTTACATTAAGTGAAAGAAGCCAGAAATAGCATACTATATTTTGCATTTCTGAAAAGGCAAAATACAGGTATAAAAACCAATTAAGAATTGTTAGGATCTGAAGATAGTATCAAGGGGGAGAGACTGATGACAAAAGACACATGGAGACTTTTTGCTATGTCAAAAATATTATAAATCCTAATTTATGACTATATAAATTTCTTAAAATTCATCAAATTATACTGCTAAAAAGGATAAATTTTATTGTACATAAATTGCCAGAATTTAAGAACCTGACTTCCCAATAGCCTTTTTATTCCAGAATGATTTAGCTGTAATTCCTATCCAGAAGAATTTCAATAAAACCTCATTCAAAACACTATCATGAAAACAGAGACTTTCACTTTTATAAAGTATTTTTTAAATGGGCTATAAGTAAATGTTTTTATTATATCATCACTATTTTCTATTGCCAAGTAGGTCATTAAGGTATATGTGTATATTAGCTTGATCTCCGTGTTTTGTTTTTGTTTTTTGAACAGTAAGAGATTATAGCTTTCCTTCACTAAGTCACCCTTTCTCTTTATTCCTCATATAAACTGAACACAGTTTGCTCTTCAAAAATCCTTGTTTATTCAAAAAGAGGTGGTATATTTTAAACTTACAGCTCTTCTGGAATTACCATTCAAAACAATGTTGTTTGATTTTTTGTTATCATGTGAATCAGTATAAATTAAGAACTTATATTTATCCAAGCTTGCTGTAAATTAAACATTTTCAATTTTAAAAAATCTTCTCTTTACCAATATATCATTATTTGTGATTGCTTAAGTTACTCATACAATTGAGCATGGATAAAAACAAGACGTAGCTATGCAAATCCAGTACCTATAAAAAACCCCTTCATGGATCATAGCCTTGTCATGGCAAAGGGCTTACATAACTTAATGAAGCTAGGCTGCGCAGGGTCACCCAAGACATACAGGTAATAGTAAAGAGTTCTGACAAAATGTGATCCACTGGAGAAGAAAATGGCAAACCATCCCAGTATTCTTGCCTGGAGAACTACTAGGACTGTAAGAAAAGATAATCAGATATGACATCAGAAGATAAGCACTCCAGGTTGGAAGGCATCCAATATGCTACTGGAGAAGAGCAGAGGGCAACCACTAAAACCCCCAGAAAGAATGAAGTGGCTGGGACAAAGTGGAAAAGATGCTTAGTTGTCAAGATATCTGGTGGTCAAAGCAAAGTTAGATGCTATAAAGAACAATATTGCATAGAAACCTGGAATGTAAGGTCCATGTATCAAGGTAAATTGAATGTGGTTAAGCAGGAGATGGCAAGAGTGAACATGTATATTTTAGGAATCAATAAACTAAAATGGATGGGATTACGTGGATTTAAATCAGAAGATTATTATATCTACTACAAGAAACAACAGTTAGAACCAGACATGGAATAACTACTGATTCCAAATTGGGAAAGGAGTAGATAAGACTGCATATTGTTGCCCTGTTTATTTAACTTATATGTAGAGTACAGCACGTAAAATGCCTGGTTGGGTGAATGACAAGCTTCAATCAAGATTGCCAGGAAAAATATCAACAATTCCAGATATGCATATAACACCACTATAATGGTAGAAAAAGAGGAACTAAAGAACTTTTGATGAGAGTGAAAGAAGAATGAAAAAGCTGGCTTGAAACTCAACAGTCAGAAAACTAAGATCGTGGCATCTGGTCCCGTTACTTCATGGCAAATAAAAGGGAAAGAAATGATAGAATTTATTCTGAGGGGCTCCAAAATCACTGTGGACAGTGCTGCAGCCATGAAATTAAAAGATGCTTGTTCCTTGGAAGGAAAGATAAAACAAACATAGACAGTATATTAAAAAAGTAAACATCACTTTGCCAGCAACGATCCATATATAGTCAAAGCTATGCTTTTTGCCAGTAGTCATGTACAGATGTAAGAGTTGGACCATAAAGAAGGTGAGTGCCAAGGAATTGATGCTTTTAAATTGTGGTAATGGAGAAGACTCTTTAGAGTCCCTTGGACTGTGAGGAGATCAAGCCAGTAAAAGATCAATCCTGAATATTCATGGGAAGGACAGATGCTGAGGCTGAAGTTCTAGAATTTTGGCCACCTGAGGCAAAGAGCTGACTCCTTGGGAAAGACCCTGCTTCTAGTCTTTGAAACTCTGCTTTCAAATGGGTATAACTTGCCTTTTCTCCTTTGCCTTTTCCTTCGCTTATTTTCCCAGCTATTTGTAAGGTCTCCTCAGACAACCATTTTGTCTATTTGCATTTCATTTTCATGGGAGTGGTCTTGATCCCTGACCCCGATACAATGTCATTAATCTCCATCTATAGTTCTTTAGGCACTCAGTCTATCACATCTAATCCCTTGAATTCATTTGTCACTTTCACTGTATAATCATAAGGGATTTGATTTAGGTCATACGTGCATGGAAAAGAAATGCAAAAAAGCAAAATGGCTGTTTTGGGAGGCCTTACAAATAGCTGTGAAAAGAAGAGAAGCAAAGCAAAGGAGAAAAAGAAAGATATAAGCATCTGAATGCAAAGTTCCAAAGAATAGCAAGAAGAGATAAGAAAGACTTCCTCAGCTATCAATGCAAAGAAATAGTGGAAAACAACAGAATGGGAGAGATTAGAGATCTCTTAAATAAAATTAGAGATACCAAGGGGACATTTCATTCAAAGATGGGCTCGATAAAGAACAGAAATTGTATGGACCTAACAGAAGCAGAAGATATAAAGAGGTGGCAAGAATATAAAGAAGAACTGTACAAAAAAGATCTTCATGACTAAGAGAATCATGATAGTATGATCACTCACCTAGAGCCAGACATCCTGGAATATGAACTCAAGTAGCCCTTAGAAAGCATCACTACGAACAAAGCTAAGGGAGGTGATGGAATTCCAGTGGAGCTATTTCAAATCCTGAAAGATGATGCTGTGAAAGTGCTGCACTCAATACGTCAGCAAATTTGGAAAACTCAGCAGTGGCCACAGGCCTGGAAAATGTCAGTTTTCATTCCAATCCCAAAGAAAGGCAATTCCAAAGAATGCTCAAACTACTGCACAGTTGCACTCATCTCACACACTAGTAAAGTAATGCTCAAAATTCTCCAAGCTAGGCTTCAGCAATACGTGAACCATGAACTTCCAGATGTTCAACCTGGTTTTAGAAAAGGCAGAGGAACCAGAGATCAAATTGCCAACATCCGCTGGATCAAAGCAAGAGAGTTCCAGAAAAAACATCTATTTCTGCCTTATCGACTATGCCATGGTGTTTGACTGTGTGGATCACAATAAACTGTGGAAAATTCTGAAAGAGATGGGAATACCAGACCACCTGACCTGTCTCTTCAGAAACCTATATGGAAGTCAGGAAGCAACAGTTAGAACTGGACATGGAACAACAGACTGGTTCCAAATAGGAAAAGGCATAAGTCAAGGCTGTATATTGTCACCCTGCTCATTTAACTTATATGCAGAGTACATCATGAGAAAGGCTGGGCTGGAAGAAACACAAGCTGGAATCAAGATTGCCAGGAGAAATGTCAATAACCTCAGATATGCAGATGACACCACCCTTATGGCAGAAAGTGAAGAGGAACTAAAAAGCCTCTTGATGAAATTGAAAGAGGAGAGTGAAAAAGTTGGCTTAAAGCTCAACATTCAGAAAATGAAGATCATCACATCTGGTCCCATCACTTCATGGGAAATAGATGGGGAAATAGTGGAAACATTGTCAGACTTTATATTTTTGGGCTCCAAAATCACTGCAGATGGTTGTTGCAGCCATGAAATTAAAAGACGCTTACTGGGTCATCCAGTAAAATAAACTAAAAAAAAAAAAAAAATTAAATTAAATTAAATTAAAAGACGCTTACTTCTTGGAAGATAACTTATGACCAACCTAGATAGCATATTTTAAAGCAGAGATATTACTTTCCCAACAAACGTCCATCCAGTCAAGGCTATGGTTTTTGCAGTAGTCATGTATGGATGTGAGAGTTGGACTGTGAAGAAAGCTGTGCGCCGAAGAATTGATGCTTTCGAACTGTGGTGTTGGAGAAGACTCTTGAGAATCCTTTGGACTGCAAGGAGATCCAACTACTCCATCCTAATGGAGATCATCCCTGGGATTTCTTTGGAAGGAATGATGCTAAAGCTGAAACTCCACTATTTTGGCCACCTCATGCAAAGAGTTGACTCATTGGAAAAGACTCTGATGATGGGAGGGATTGGGGGCAGGAGGAGAAGGGGACAACAGAGGATGAGATGGCTGGATGGCATCACCGACTCAATGGACATAAGTTTGATTGAATTCCTGGAGTTGGTGATGGACAGGGAGGCTGGCGTGCTGCAATTCATGGGGTCGCAAAGAGCCAGACACGACTGAGAACCCGAACCGAATTGAACTGAATGGTTTAGTTGTTTTGCCTGTTTTCTTCAATTTAAGTCTGAATTTGGCAAAAAGGAGTTCATGATTGGAGCCACAGTCAGCTCCCAGTCTTGTTTTTGCTGACTGTATGGAGCTTCTCCATCTTTGGCTTCAAAGAATATAATCAATCTGATTTGCGGTTGACCATCTGGTGATGTCCCTGTGTAATCTCCTCTTGTGCTGTTGGAAGAGAGTATTTGCTATGAGCAGTGTGTTCTCTTGGCAAAACTGTGTTAGCCTTTGACCTGCTTTGTTTTGTACTCCAAGGCTCAATTTGCCATTTACTCCAGGTATTTCTTGATTTTCTAGTTTTGCATTTGAGTCCCCTATAAAGAAAAGAACATCTTTTGGGAGTGTTAGTTCTAGAAGGTCTTGTAGGCCTTCATAGACCCATTCAACTTCAGCTTCTTCAGCTTTACTGGTTGGGGCATTAGACTTGGAGGACTGTGATATTGAATGGTTTGCCTTGGAAATGAACAGAGATCATTCTTTCATTTTTGAGATTGCATTCAAGTACTACATTTCCAACTCTTGTTGACTATGATGGCTACTCCATTTCTTCTAAGGGATTCTTGCCCACAGTAGTAGATATAATCGTCATCTGAGTTAAAGTCACCCATTCCAGTCCATTTTAGTTCACTGATTCCTAAAATGTCGATGTTCTCTCTTGCCATCTCCTGTTTGACCACTTCCAATTTGCCTTGATTCATGGACCTAACATTCCAGGTTCCTATGCAGTATTGCTCTTACAGCATTGGACTTTACTTCCAACACCAGTGACATCCACAACTGGATGTTGATTTTTGTATTGGCTCCGTCCTTTCATTTTTTCTGGAGTTATTTCTCCACTGATCTCCAGTATTATATTGGCCACCTACCGAACTGGGGAGTTCATCTTTCAATGTCTTATCTTTTTGCATTTTCGTAGTGTTCAAGGGCTTCTCAAGGCAAGATACTGAAGTCATTTGCCATTCCCTTCTCCAGTGGGCCACGTTTTGTCAGAACTCTCCACCATGACCTGTCTCTCTTAGGTGACCATACATGGCATGGTTGATAGTTTCACTGAGTTAGACAAGGTTGTGGTCCAATTTAAGGGTAGAAAATTCAATATTTTGGAGTAGGAAATGGGAAACCTACTATGGAAATGGGAAACCCACTGCATATTCTTGCCTGGAAAATTCCAAGGACAGAGGAGCATGACAGGCTACAGTTCAAGGTGTCACAAAAGTCAGATATAATAGCACACACAAACTCATACACAATATTTCACCATTAAGAATGATTTTAGCTGTACTTTTTATTTTAAATATACTTTTTTAACATTAGATAAGTTTTTTAAATTGCTCATTTTGTTGACAGTTTTATCAGAAAAAGAATGTGAGTTTTATCAAATTAACCTGAAGAGATGGTCATAGGATTTATCTCCTTTAATTAATATGATATGTGCATGCTAAATCACTTTATTCATGTCTGATTCTTTGTGACCCTATAGACTGTAGGCCACTAGGATCCTCTGTCCATGGGAGTCTTCAGGCAAGAATACTTGAGTGTGTTGTCATGCCCTCCTCCAAGGGATCTACCTGACCAAGGGATCAAACCCAGTCTCTTAAGTCTCCTGCATTAGCAGGCCTGTCCAACTCTTTGCAACCCCATGGCCTACAGCATGCCAGGCTTCCCTATCCACCACTAACTCCTGGAGCTTACTCAAACCCATGGCCGTCATGTCAGTGATGCCATCCAACCATCTCATCCTATGTTGACCCCTTCTCCTCCCCACTTCAATCTTTCCCATCATCAGGGTCTTTTCAAATGTCAGTTCATCGCATAAGGTGGCCAAAGTATTGGCGTTTCAGCTTTAACATCAGTCCTTCCAATGAGTATTCGGGACTGATTTCCTTTAGCATTGACTGATTGGATCTCCTTACAGTCCAAGAGTCCTTCAAGAGTCTTCTCCAACATCATAGTTCAAAAGCATCAGTTCTTCAGCATTCAACTTTCTTTATAGTCCAAATCTCACATCCATACATAACTACTGGAATAACCATAGTTTTGACTGGATGGACCTTTGTCAGCAAAGTAATGTCTCTGCTCTTTAATATGTTGTCTAGGTTGATCATAGCTTTTCCTCCAAGGAGCAACTGTATTTTAATTTCATTTGATGCTGTCACCGGCTGCAGTGATTTTGGAGCTGAAAAAGATAAAGTCTCTTACCATTTCATTGTTTCCCCATCTATTTGCCATGAAGTGATGGGACCAGATGCCATGATCTTAGCTTTCTGAATGTTGAGTTTTAAGCAAAAATTTTCCCTTTCCTCTTTCACATTCAAGAGGCTCTTCAGTTTTTCTTCACTTTTTGCCATAAAGGTGGTATCATCAGCATATCTGAGGTTATTGATATTTCTCCCAGCAATCTTGATTCCAACTTGTGTTTCTTCCAGCCTGACATTTCTCATGATGTACTCTGCATATAAGTTAAGTAAACAGGGTGACAATATACAGTCTTGATGAACTCCTTTCTGATTTGAAACCTGTCTGTTGTTTCATGTCTAGTTCTAACTGGTGCTTCTTGACCTGCATACAGATTACCCAGGAGACAGGTCAGGTGGTTTGGTATTCCCATCTCTTCCAGAATTTTCTGCAGTTTGTTGTGATCCACACAGTCAAAGGATTTGGCATAGCCAATAAAGTAGAAGCAGATTTTTTTTTTTCTGGAATTCTCATGCTTTTTCAATGATCCAACCTGTGTTCGCAATTTGATCTCTGGTTCCTCTGCCTTTTCTAAATCCAGCTTAAACATCTGGAAGTTCATGGTTCACATACTGTTGAAGCCTGTCTTGGAGAATTTTGAGCATTACTTTGCTAGTGTATGAGATGAGTGCAATTGTGTGATTGTTTGAATATTCGTGGCATTGCCTTTCTCTGGGATTGGAAAGAAAACTGACCTCCTCCTGTGGCCACTGCTGAGTTTTCCAAATTTGCTGATATATTGAGGGCAGCGCTTTCACAGCATCACTTGTGTTGTTGGAAGACCAAGGTTTCTATGACCAGTGGGTTCTCTTGACAAAATTCTGTTAGCCTTTGCCTTGCTTTGTTTTGTATTCCAAGGCCAAATTTGCCTGTTACTCCAGGTATCTCTTGACTTCCTACTTTTGCATTCCAGCCTTCTATATGGTAAATTAATGTGGTAAATTATGCTAAATGATTTTCAATATTAAATCCAACTTTACATTTCCAGAATTCCAAACTCATGATGCATTTTCCTTTGCTTATACTGTGTATTGATTTGTTAATGCTTCATTTACATGTTTTGATGCAATACGTTGATTTGTGGATTTACTTTCTTTCAATGTCCGTTTCACATTGTAATATCAGGATGATGTTGGTGTCATTAAATAAGTTGAGACATTCTCCTGTCTCTGATTTCTGTTTTTTAATGCATCATCTTTTCCTTAAATGATTGGCAGTATTCACCAGTGAAATCATTCTGTGCTGAAGTTATCTCTGTAGCAATTTTTTTTGTTTGTTTTGCCCTGTTTTGTTTTAGCATATTTTATTTGAAAGTAGTTTATAAAACTAACCTTTAAACTATTCCACTATTATATAAGCTACCAGTGTACATTTCAATGTTAAGAAACAATCTTTAAGAGCACATTTTTAATATGAATTAAAATCTATTTGAATTAAATTTTCAGGTAGTTAAATTAACATAGGAACGTATTTACACACATAAAAATATAACCCTTATGTCCTTTTCTTTTGTGTGGTTTCATGTGCACCAGTCTTACACTTAAGACATATCAAAACTACCAAGAGTTTAAATGACCTATACATGCTACAAACTAATTTGAAGTTTTAATTAAAATTTCAATTAACAACTACAAAAATATTCTATAAACAATACAGGAATCCTGATATCTTTCCCTTCCACTTATGAAATCTTGATTTGTATTTTGCTATATCTTTTCCCAAGATAACATAGAAAACTGTTGGCCTTTGGAACACACTATTTATCCACATCAACTTTGTTTCGTGTTTTGTTATTTTTATATTGAATTTACTTTTGCATCTTTGTGGTTTCAACAAATTAGGGTCTTGATATTTAAAACATGCTTGATATTAACTGCATACTGTTTTTTCATGGTATGTTTTATCCAATTTTTTTTTTCCTTTTATACACATTAAAACTCTAGGAGAAACGGCTTAGAGTAGTTTCTTAACCTATAAATATATAAAATTTTGTAAATATAAATCTTCAGTCACATTATCAAAATTAATAACAAAGTTCAAACACAAAACAAAAAGCAGAACTCAGAAGATATTTTGTATATGTCCTTGTCTATGCTTTTATAACAAAGAACATAATATTGTAACAAAAATTCAGATTAAAAAAAAATTAGCTTTTATTCCCTCTTGCCTAGAGCAATCATTTGAAAACCAAGCTTTGAAGTAGAAGATTTTTAAAGCATTTATATTAAAAATAAAGCAGAAAAATATGTGTAGTATACAATTTGTTTCTAATTGCAGTATATTTCTCTTATGAAAAATGTTATACTTCACAAGATAAACTTAAAAGTCTGATGACCTCCGTGTAAATTTGAGTTGAAGGCAGTGATTTTCCTATCTAATTTTAACACATAATAAACAGGTTGGCAATAAAATCTTCAAAGGTGATTTCTAAAGGAATGATTTGCTTGAATTGTGTTAATTTAATAATGAAAATGCCCTTTATTTGCCTCCAGTACACCCAGAGGCAAAAGTTACTCCCAACACATCTCTATTTTTAAATATCCCTTAAAGGCAAGAATAACATGTCATTGATAATCTGTCAAACACACACTACATTCATAAATGATACTTATGGAAATACTTATGGAAAGACTGAGGTGTAGCAGGAAGAACTGGAAAGTAAGAAGGATTCTGGCCTTAGCTCTGCCATTCATTACTTGGATATGTATTGTTACTTTTGGAGTCAGTCAAAGTCTGCAGGTATCCTGATAGGTTAAATGAGAAGTTTGGATTAATTCTCTGAGGTCATTTCCAGAAGGCATAAAGTTGACACATGATTTCTCTAAGAACTTTTCAAAGTTTGTATTCATTGGCAAAAAAATTTAACTTCAAAATTTTCAATATTGAATTTAGTATTTTATGCGTATTCTGCCTGATGTGACTAATCTAGGTTTGAAAATGAATGTGTAAGTGTTAGTTGCTCACTCGTGTCCGACTATGCAACTCCACAGATTGTAGCTCGCCAAGCTCCTCTGTCCATGGCATTCTCCAGGCAAGAATACTAGAGTGTGTAGCCATTCCTGTCTCCAACCGATCGTCCCAACTCAGGGATCAAACCCAAGTCTCCTGCTTTGCAGGCAGATTGCAGGTGACTCTTTACCATCTGAGCCACTAGGGAAGCCCTAATTCCAGGTTTAAGCCAGGTTACATATTTTAAGTTTCAAGGTATTTCTTAAAGGCTTCTCCTTTCCTCCTCATTCACTGTTTCCTGGGTGGCATCTCTATCGTCATAGTATAAGCTGCGTGTCTGATTGAAAGGTTGTTGTTGAATTACGATGCCGGGATTCTTGGCCCCCAGAGGAGAAGAATTCAATCCAGGGCCAAAGACGAGGCTTGATTGCTCAGAGCTTTTGTATAATAAAGTTTTATTAAAGTATAAAGGAGATAGAAAAAGCTTCTGACATAAGCATCAGAAGGGGGCAGAAAGAGTACCCATCTGCTAGTCTTTAGCTGGATGTTATATAGTTATCAGCAGTCTGTTAATGAAAGAAAGGAATGTCTCAAAACTTAGAATGGCACCAGGCCCCTCACCCATATGATGTATTTTGGGATAATCTTGGCTCCGAATGGTTCATCTTGGGCCATAAAAGGATTAATTTGTATCTTGAAGAAGGGCAGAGCACCATACAAATAGTGTTATTTACATAGATTAGAGGAACAATATCGGAGTATAACATACTTGTTTATCAAGTAGGTTCTGAGCCAAAAGGTGGAACAGACTTGAAGACAGAGTTTGGGGTAAATGCATAGTACATTAGCATAGCTTAAGATAAACATTTCCATAAGAAAAAGGCATTTGTTAACTTCAGGTGAAACCAGGTGTCATGGCAACATAGAATTTTAAGAGAAACCTCCTTTTAAATTTGTATAGAGAAGGAAAAAATATCGCTAGTTTGTTTCCTCCTGCCGCTTAAGAGAGATAAAAATGTCTGACACTTGCAGGCTATTTCCTCTATTTGGAGACCCCTGGCCTTCCTGCCTGTTACCCTCTCATGATCAACTGTTGATGTCTGTCAGTGGCATTAAATCCTGAGATAAGTACATCCCCCAGTCTTGCTCTCAGCATTGCGACCCTCCATACATGGTATCCTCTGAAAGACCTAAGTCCTGATCTGTATAAACCAAGCTACCTTTTGTCACAGCTCTACAATATGTTCAGGTCTGCTGACTTTTGTCTTTTCTAACATCTGTAATCTTGGAAGTCTAGGAAAATTCAACTGTTCTCTCATGAATTTCTGGGAAAAATAAAAATCTTTTTGAATGTCTTGGTTAATCTGACTTTAGATATGATTTATCCCATAAATCTCTACAGGGAATGACTACGAAGCTGCTTGGGAAGCAAGGCAGGGTTCTAACTCATATGTCAGAATATTTAAACTGTGTTAGAACTGTAGTATATCCCCTCACCATGACATAATCTGAACAGTGGCAGGATGAAGATTTCCTTTACAAAAAGATACCTGAAATCCTAATTTATCATTTTGCTTCCTTTATATTCATACCTTTTTATATACCTGTTTATATAATTTTATTTAATTTTATATATTTATGCTGGAAAGAGAGGAAGGTGAAAAGGATAAGATCATATATTTTTCTCTGTCTAATTTGCTAAGATAGAAATTTAGCTTATGATGCTCAGACTTTAAAACTGTGTTTTTTCTCAAAGCTATTGACATGTTTTGATCCTCAGAAACTTTTTGTGTTTTTACTTAGTCATTTTTTTCTTGAGGGCACTGAGATGGGTGGGTGAATTTTGCTCTTTGAGGGTAGGGAAAATCATATGCACAAAGAATGATCATGTTGAAAGGCAACTGGTAATACTTAAAATTATTTTTTTTTCACACAACTTTCAATGATTTTCCTTTGCCTCAATTGTTTAAAGTAAGATAATATTGGCTAGTGAATATTATTTAGCCTGCACACAAAGTTGATGGGAGGATAGAATTTGTTACATATATTTTTAAGAATACAGGTGCTAAGAAATTGTGATGACACTTAATTATCTCCGAAGATGTAACTTGTAATCTATGTGGCCTTGAAAGGGTTCAAAGGGAGAGAGAAACTGTGTGGATTATTTTATATTTAACTTCTCCTTAAAATATCCTGGTCACAGGCTTTTTCTGTTGATTTAAGAAAACATAATACTAATTTGGACCTAAAATCTTAACTCTTAATAAACAAAGTCAAAAATAACTCACAACAGATCTTTATAACCCAGTTGTTTATCAAGATATTTATTCATAAGTTTACAAGTATGGACATTACTGAGAATATATACCTAAAGCAGCATCAGACATGGAAAACATAGCAATTAAGAAGGAGTCTTATACAAAGGAAAAAAATCAAATGTGTTCTCAAATCACAGAACAGGCTATAAACTATTCACAGACCATCCAACATAGCAAGTCTCTGATGTTATTCAATCACTGGGAAGATTTTAGTATAGAGAAAAACACCATTCTGTTTTGTAATTGAATATTTGTTTTGTTATATTTCATTTTATTGGTTCATTGTCAGCATTAGGAGATGTTCATTCTCTAAAATAGCAATCTTTCACCATGGTTGGAAATTAAAAACAGTCAGATGTACAATATAATAAAATTGACAAATTCATCAATGGGGAACTAAAACAAATTGTGGTTTTCCACAAATAAGTTTTCACTGCTTGTCATAGTTGATCTGTTAGAGGGTCCTGTACTGTCAAACACATATTTCTGAAAATAGTACTTTACAAAAGGTCATTATCACTAGGAGACATGATTAACTTAAGGTACTCTTATTTTAACGAATGAGTCAAGTGAGTATGCATATCTGTGCGTGGTAAATCACTTCAGTCGCATCTAACTCTTTGCAACCCACAGGACTGTAGACCGTCAGTCTCCTCTACCCATGGGATTCTCCAGGCAAGAATGCTGGAGTGGGTTGCCAGGCCCTTCTCCGAAAGATCTTCTCAATTCAGGGATAGAACCTGAGCTTCCTGTGGCATCCTGGAATGTGAAGTCAAGTTGGCCTTAGAAAGAATCATTACAAACAAAGCAAGTGGAGGTGAATGGAATTACAGTTGAGCTATTTCAAATCCTAAAAGATTATGTTGTGAAAGTGCTGAGCTCAATATGTCAGCTAATTTGGAAAACTCAGCAGTGGCCACAGGATTGGAAAAGGTCAGTTTTCATTCCAATCCCAAAGAAAGGCAATGTCAAAGAATACTCAAACTACCACACAACTACAGTCCCTAGTCTCACACGCTAGTAAAGTAATGCTCAAAATTCTCCAAGCCAGGCTTCAGCAATACATGAACTGTGAACTTTGAGATGTGCAAGCTGGTTTTAGAAAAGGGAGAGGAAGCAGAGATGAAATTGTAAACATCTGCTGGATCATTGAAAAAGCAAGAGAGTTTCAGAAAAACATCTATTTCTGCTTTATTGACTATGCCAAAGCCTTTTAGTGTGATCACAATAAACCGTGGAAAATTCTGAAAGAGATGGGAATACCAGACCACGTGACCTGCCTCTTGAGAAACCTGTATGCAGGTAAGGAAGCAACAGTCAGAACTGGTCATGGAAAAACAAGCTGATTCCAAATAGGAAAAGAAGTATGTCAAGGCTGTATATTGTCATCCTGCTTATTTAACTTATATGCAGAGTAAATCATGAGAAATGCTGGGCTGGAGGAAGCACAAACAAATCAAGATCGCTGGGAGAAGTATCAATAACCTCAGATATGCAGATGACTTGACCCTTATGGCAGAAAGTGAAGAAGAACTAAAGAGCCTCTTGATGAAAGTGAAAGAGAAGAGTGAAAAAGTTGGCTTAAAGCTCAACATTCAGAAAACTAAGATCATGGCATCCAGTCCCATCACTTCATGGGAAATAGATGGGGAAACAGTGGAAACAGTGGCTCATTTTATTTTTGGGGGCTCCAAAATCACTGCAGATGGTGAATACTACCAAGAAAATAAAAGCCATGAAATAAAAAGAAATTAAATTAAAATTGGAAGGAAAGTTATGACCAACCTAGACAACATATTAAAAAGCAGAAACATTACTTTGTCAACAAAGATCCATCTAGTCGGATCAGTTCAGTTCAGTTGCTCAGTCTTGCCTGACTCTTTGCGACCCCATGAACCACATCACACCAGACCTTCCTGTCCATCGCCAAATCTGGAGTCCAACCAAACCCATGTCCATTGAGTCAGTGATGCCATCCAACCATCTCATCCTCTGTCATCCCCTTATCCTCCTGCCCTCAATCTTTCCCAGCATCAGGGTCTTTTCAAATGAGTCAGCTCTTTACATCAGTTGGACAAAGTATTGGAGTTGCAGCTTCAACATCAGTCCTTCCAATGAACACCCAGGACTGATCTCTTTTATGATAGACTGGTTGGATTTCCTTGCAGTCTAAGGGACTCCCAAGAGTCTTCTCCAACATCACAGTGCAAAAGCATCAATTCTTCAGCACTCATCTTGCTTTATAGTCCTACTCTCACATCTATACATGACCACTGGAAAAACCATAGGCTTGACTAGAAGGACGTTTTTTGACAAAGTAATGTCTGTGCTTTTTATTATGCTGTCTAGGTTGGCCATAACTTTCCTTCCAAGGAGTGAGCATTTTTTAATTTCATGGCTGCAATCACCATCTGCAGTGATTTTGGAGCCCAGAAAAATAAAGTCTGACACTATTTCCACTGTTTCCCCATCTATTTCCCATGAAGTGATGGGACTAGATGCCATGATCTTAGTTTCCTGAATGTTGAGCTCTAAGCCAATTTTTTCACTCTCCTCTTTCACTTTCATCAAGAGGCTCTTTAGTTCTTCTTCACTTTCTGCCTTAAGGGTGGTGTTATCTGCATATCTGAGGTTATTGATATTTCTCCTGGCAATCTTGATTCCAGCTTGTAGTTCCTCCAACCAAGCATTTCTCATGATGTATTCTGCATTAAGTATCACCCTGCTTATTTAACTTATATGCAGGGTACCTGATGAGAAATGCTGGGCTGGAGGAAGAACAAGCTGGAATCACAATTGCTGTCTAGTCAAGGTTGTGGTTTTTCCAGTAGTCATGTATGGATGTGAGAGTTGGACTATAAAGAAATCTGAGCGTCGAAGAATTGATGCTTTTGCACTGTGGTGTTGGAGAAGACTCTTGAGATGCCCTTGGACTGCAAGGAGATCCAACCAGTCCATCCTAAAGGAAATCAGTCCCAAATATTCATTGGAAGGACTGATGTTAAAGCTGAAACTCCAAAACTTTGTCCACATGATGCAAAGAGCTGACTCTTTGGAGAAGACCCTGATGCTGGGAGGGATTGAGGCCAGGAGGAGAAGGGGTCAATAGAGGATGAGATGGTTGGATGGCATCACCGACTCAATGGACATGGGTTTCGGTAGACTCTGGTTGTTGGTGATGGACAAGGAGGCCTGGTGTGCTGTGGTTCATGGGGTAGCAAAGAGTCGGACTCCACTGAGTGATTGAACTGAACTGAACTCCTGCGGCTTCTGCATTGAAGATGGATTCTTTCCTGCTAAGCCACCAGCAAATCTCCCTGAATACTAATCTGCTATTTTTTTTTTATTGTTTGAAATACAAGAAATAAAACAGTATGAGTATAATCTTACTATAATAGAGAAATGTACTTTATAAAATGAGTTTAATTTAAATACTTTTCAAATAATATTCCATTCCTGAAATAATTGAAAATAATATGATTTCCATTTGCTCTCTCAATATTTTAAATAGAAGCAAGTGTTACAAGTGAAAGTAAGGAGAGCGTACACATTCGTGTGTTGTGTTTATGTTGATATATCTAATGTGATTTACTATAGGTATATTAATTTTATTTAATTTTTCTACATCAATAAGTGTTTTCTGCTTTTTCTTTACTTTTATTATTTTGTAAATTCAAACATAATACATGATTTTATATGAATTCTGAGTACTTAAATTGCAATTCATTAGAACTATATGCAATTAAATAGTTACACTAGTCACATTTCAATGATTTAATAAGCATGTGACTAATGGCCACTGTAATGGGCAGTACAGATATAGAACATTCCATCATTGAAGGAAGTTCTACTGGACAGTGCTAACTAAAACAACCTGAAATCATTTATAGTGGCTCCATAATATCTCATTGCTATATATCATTATAGTATCATGATTACTTAAGTATACCTATATTGCTATATTTCTTCAGAGCTTACAGGTTGATTTCTTTTCCTTATTATTGTTGATATGGTTACAGTTGTGGCTCTTATTTTATTATTAGAAATAATGTGATAAAGTATTATACATAATTTATTTTTTAAATTTTGAACATGCTAATTTGGTGACTTTGGACAATTATTTTGAAAATATTTGTACATATTTTTTCTTCTGTGGTCATAACTAAAGCTTGTATGGCAGAATTATTGGCTAGAGCACAAAACTCTAGAAAACTATGATTCTAAGTATGAGGGAAAATATTTTAAATTATTTTGAACTGTAAATAGATTCAGTGGAAGATTTTAAAAATAAATTTTAAAAGAGTATTTAATTTTGGCGGGTGGGTGGGGAGTCAGGTATTTGTGAGCTCATCGTTTATTAAGAATTAAGTGAATGAATAAAATTTGGAAAGCTTTAGGCTTGTGTAGTTTATACATTATGGATCTTATAGAAAGCAAATTTTCTATAAAAAAATTTCTATCAAAGCAACAAAGCTTGATTTGCATAATTCTTCTGAATAGATATTTTGAAAAATCTTTGAGTAATAAAAATACTTAATGCTCAGTAAATGTGGCTTTTCAATTCATTGTTCCATTATATGGTTCATTTAACAAAGTAACATCCTACTTTTTTTGTAAATGTACATAAGTAAGAAAAATCTGTGTAGACAGTGGTAGTTTTACCACATTTATCAGTAAATCAAAGGCAAGCAACTATTATGCTGTATAATTATCGAATAAAATAAACATTGAATGAATTAGCCCATTATTACAACATTTCTACAAAGTGTTTCTTTGTAACTGATTATGATTTTTTCAAAAGACTTCCTAAAGCTTCCATTTTCTCTTAAATTGTGATTTTAAAAATTATGTCTACTTTCCTTCTGATTTAAAAATATCACATCTTAACTACAAGAGAAAAGTTGTCTAGACAATAAATTTTGAAATCAGAAGGTGCCTCACTCAATTGTCAATGTTGAACGACTGGAGACAGTCTCTGTTCCATCTCTGAATTTCACTCTCCAGACTCCACTGCATGATGTGATGTCATGAACACATTAAATAATTGTTTTAGAGTTAAACACACCTATTTTCAAAAACAAGTTTCAGAACATACTATTTGGATGATGTTGGGCAAATTACATTATGTGATTTATAGTGGTCCTTCATGAGATCTCAAAGAGAAAAATGAGCAGTCAACACTTAGGGCAGACGGTGGCCTTTCCTGGTAGCTCAGTAGCAAAGAATCTTCCTGCCAATGCAGGAAACAGGGTTCAATCCCTGGGTAGGGAAAATTCCCTGGAAAGAGGAGCCTGACAGGCTACAGGGGTTGCAAAGGAGTCAGATACAACTTAGTGACTACACAATAACAACAAAAACATCATATGGCACATAAGAAATTTTCAGTAATTGTTAGCTGTTGCCACTGAAGAGGCTGAACTGAATTAACCCTTGATGAAATACTTTTTAATTTCTAATTTAAAAACATAAAACAAAAACAGACATCCAAAGAGATCAAAAGACTTTTCCTAACTTTCACAAAGTAGAAGAGACTAAACATGTAAATCACTCATGGATTTTCTATTGTACCATTTTTTTCTGAAGATTTTAAATCTATTATTATATTTAGTTTACTTCTCACTCAGGTGAGTCAACTATTACCCACTCCAAGTACCTGGAAATTCAGAAATTTCACAGCAGGCAGCCTGAAACACAAAGTTCCTGAAGCTGCATTGCAGGAAAGAAAGATTTAACAGCAAAGAGTGCTGAGAAGACACTATATCATGTTTCTGTTCAAGAACAAAAAGGGAAGCTATCACAAACATTGATTTTAGAACCTGAATGTCATTGTATTAGAAAGGATCCTGTGAGGAAGAAGATAATAATGAGATAGGGAAAAGACATGCATCAAGTTTGGTTACTACTTTCATTTTAGCCATATTATGCTACAAGGTTAAGGGGGAAAAAATAGTTATGGCTCATCTAGCGGTCCAAATTTTTCATATGAAAATACTTTTTAAGGCCAAACAATTGCGGTGTCTTGGGCTTCCCTGCTGGTTCAAATGGTAAAGAACCTGCTTGAAATGCAGGATACTTAGGTTCCATCCCTGGGTCAGGAAGATCTCCTGGAGAAGGGAATGCTACCCAGTCCAGTATTCTTGCCTGAAAATTTTCATGGACAGAGAAGCCTAGCAGGATACATTCCATGGGATTTCAAAGAGTTGAACATGACTGAGTAACTAACACTAACTAATGTAAGAAATACAAGAAATATTGTTAAATTAATAAGGAATATATGAAGTATGCATGCACTTACCCAAGGGTTACATGTAGGGTACAGAGTTAGAGAAGGCGAGGTTCAGAAAAAGAATCAGTCCGGCACTTTCCAGGAACATATCACATTTAATGAGACAAGAAGGAGCAGCAGTCAGATTAGTGACTTGCTGCACTAACCCAAGTAAAGAATAAGTATATATAGGCATATCTATGGAAAGCTACTGTCTTAAGGGGTCCTGTTCTTCTCCAAGGTTGTTCAGGGTAGTTATCTCTTAAATGGCTGGGGCAAGAAATTCTGGAGATCGGCCAGAGGCTGGACTGGCTGGGAGCCGGGTGTAATCAACCTTAATGTGTGTGTGTGTGTGGGTGTGTGTGTGTGTGTTTTCTCTCTCTCTCCCTTTGAGTGAGAGAGTTCTTCGTTTTGCATAGAATGGTGGGGAGGATCTGGAAGGGAGTTTTAACTCCAGGCTATTTTGAGCCATATAACTTTCCTTCATCACCAGAACATAATTTTAAAATAGCAGTATGTACTGTAGGATTTAAGAAACAAGCAGATGCTGTGTGCTATCATTCATACTTAAAATTCCTAGGGAACTAAACCTCCAGAAAATCAAAGCTAGAAAAACAAATGTGAAGATCAAAAACCATCCATGAAATACAAATTAATGGCACAGATTGAAAAGAAAAACAAAGTTATTAAAACCTAGGACAGGAAAGATGGCAGTTTCTCCATTCAGTTTCCATACCATCACTTCAACCTTGCCACTGAACTCATGCCCCATTCCAGCATCAGATCCAGATAGTATGTGGGTAACAGTAACACTTAATAATAATAAATGTCTCATGTGCTCCATATGCTTTATTGAGTACTTAAGCATCTTATTACTGTGACCCCAAGCAACAGGAGCTATTATCATAAGTTTTCTATACTTGGCAAAACTGAGGACTAGTAAGTTAAATATACGCTGAGGACACAGCTGATTAGTGGTTTACCGGGAGTTCAAACAGGAAATTGCCAATGCCAAGTTTCAGGAGTGCTAGAAAAGTTTGAAACGTTCAAGGTTTTAAAGACTTTTTGAACACTAAGAGTGTGGAACCACTCCAGTCTTCAATATTTTCAGGACCCAAATGAGAAACAAGAGAATATAAACAAGAAATTATTTATCCCATGTCCATTGCACACATAGGCCTTTTTGAAACTGACTCTCTGTAACTCATTTACTTAGCAGCAGCATTTCTTATTGGGATTGACTAGAAAAAGAAGCATCCAATTGCTTTCAAAAGTCATTAAAGGGAGAAATAAAAACAAAGTCTAATATGTGAGAACTATACCAAAGTTTAGATTTCACCTGTTTCTTCCACCTCTGTAAAACAGCACATTTAAACTGTCAGTTTAGAGCATTTGTTGTTTTCATTTAAAAATAGTTACAATTACTACTTTTAAAAATAATAAAATATTAATTTTATGTGCACTCATTTCCAAAGAGTCTGAATAGATATAGACTGTATGAGCATTTAATGATTCAAAATTATTCAGCTCTGCATTTAATAAACAATTAATTTTCCAGTTAGGTAATTGTGAAATCTTAAAAGAAAGAGCTTTAATTCTTTACTATATCCTGAAAGGAATAGAAAACCTTCAGAAGTTGTTTTTTTTTTTAAATTCTGCTGGCATAAGCCCTGAAATCACCTGAGGTGCTTTTACAAAATGCATAAGACCAGCTTTAAATCTACTGAGGGTTGTATTCAGATTTGCACAACCTGAAAGAGTTCTGCAGACCATTCTTATACTAATTTTTTTAATATAATATTGTCTTTATATTTAAATTTGCCAATATCTAGAGATTGCACTCTTAGAGATGTATTATATCTGATATTTAATCATAAAAAATGATGTCTTAAAGGCAAATAGAGGGTACAAATTTTTAAATCAAATGGAATCACAGAGTCTTCAAAATTTAAAAAAAAAATTATTGAATCAGCCATATATATCAAGAAGCTACAGTGTACAATGTATTATACTAGGCTCTGTGCAAGTTTAGATCTAGAAATATGGCTCCGGTGAAATATTGTAGAGAAGATATGAAATTGTTCCACTCTTACTCCAAAGCAGATGCTTTAAACAATAAGGTTTCTAAATATTTTCAGATGCTGTCAAGGTCATTATCTGCTGTACACGTGTGCTTTATAAAATAAAATTGCTGTGAGATACCACTCAACTTATTTTTAACTATTATTTTTAAATAGAAAAAGAAGGAAACGGCAACCCACTCCAGTGTTCTTGCCTGGAGAATCGCAGGGACGGCTGAGCCTGGTGGGCTGCTATCAATGGGGTCGCACAGAGTCGGACACAACTGAAGTGACTTAGCAGCAGCATCAGAAAAAGATATCCTCAAGCAAGAAAATTTGCACAATAAATACATTATTTATAGACTTCAGCAATTTTTCTCATCAATTACCTATTGCAAAGCTCATCAGCTAAATTTAAAATGAATGAAGAAACAATGTTATTTTCTCCTGGAAAACTCAGTCTCTGAGGAAGACAAAGAAATGGACCTGGATAGCAATTTTTTCTAGGACTCTAAGACTAAGAAACAACTGGTAGAAAAGTTTTAGCCATTTTGCCAGGATTTTCCAAAGTCCTTAATTCTGAGGGAAAGGTTTAGGTTTATCACAAAAGCTATCCTTAAACATTATTCAAAATAAAACATTTAGGAAACATGTTCCTCTCCCGAGTTAAGGTATTGATGACTGTGTGACATAAATAATGACATCATAATCATGCTAATCTAAGTACTAAATGTAAGTATTTGATATTTATGTGGAAACTTTTGAACTCATATAAAAAGACAATGACAATAAACTTTTTATATGTGTGTAAAACCTTCAAAGAATTTTCACATTTTTACATAAATTACATTTTACAGAACTATAGAATTATCCCAGTTGAGCTGTTTCAAACCCTAAAAGATGATGCTGTGAAAGTGCAGCACTCAATATGCCAGCAAATTTGGAAAACTCAGTACTGGCAATAGGACTGGAAAACATCAGCTTTCATTCCAATCCCAAAGAAAGGCAACGCCAAAGAATGCTCAAACTATTGCACAATTGCACTCATCTCACACACTAGTAAAGTAATGCTCAAAATTCTCGAAGCCAGACTTCAGCAATATGTGAACCGTGAACTTCCAGGTGTTCAAGCTGGTTTTAGAAAAGGCAGAGGAACCAGAGATCAAATTGCCAACACCCTCTAGATCAACAAAGAAGCAAGAGAGTTTCAGAAAGACATCTATTTCTGCTTTATTGGCTATGTCAAAGCCTTTGACTGTGTGGATCACAATAAACTGTGGAAAATACTGAAGGAGATGGGAATACCAGACCACCTGACCTGCCTCTTTAAAAACCTGTATGCAGGTCAGGAAGCAACAGTTAGAACTGGACATGAAACAATAGACTGGTTTCAAATAGGAAAAGGAGTACATCAAGGCTGTATATTGTCACCCTGCTTATTTAACTTATATGCAGAGTACATCCTGAGAAATGCTGGGCTGGAGGAAGCATAAACTGAAATCAAGATTGCCCAGAGGAGTATGAATAACCTCAGATATGCAGAGGACACCACCCTTATGGCAGAAAGTGAAGAAGAACTAAAATGCCTCTTGATGAAAGTGAAAGAGGAGAGCAAAAAAGTTGGCTGAAAGCTCAACATTCAGAAAACTAAGATATGGCATCAGGTCCCATCACTTCATGTGAAATAGATGGGGAAACAGTGGAAACAGTGGCTGACTTTATTTTTCTGGGCTCCAAAATCACTGCAGATGGTGACTGCGGCCATGAAATTAAAAGACGCTTGCTCCTTAGAAGGAAAGTTATGACCAAATTAGACAGCATATTAAAAAGCAGAGACATTATTTTGTTAACAAAGCTCTGTCTAGTCAAGGCTGTGGTTTTTCCACTAGTCATGCATGGATGTGAGAGTTGGAGTATAAAGAAAGCTTAGCACTGAAGAATTGATACTTTTGAACTATGGTATTGGAGAAGACTCTTGAGAGACCCTTGAACTGCAAGGAGATTCAACCAGTCCATTTTAAAGGAGATCAGTCCTGGTTGTTCATTGCAAGGACTGATGTTGAAGCTGCAACTCCAATACTTTTGCCACCTGATGCAAAGAGCTGACTCATTTGAGAAGACCCTGATGCTGGGAAAGATTGAGGGCAGTAGGAGAAGGGGAAGACAGAGGATGAGATGGTTGGATGACATCACCAATTCAATGGACATGGGTTTGAGTATACTCTGGTAGATGGTGATGGACAGGGAGGCCCACGTGCTGTGGTTCATGGGGTCTCAAAGAGTCAGACATGACTGAGCGACTTAACTGAACTGAACTGAGAGTTACTGTAGAGAACAGTGGCAGTTGGAAAAGTGAAATGACTTGCTTGTAGGCAGACTCCAGGTTTTCTCACCATGAGGTCAAGATGTACATTTTTAAGTGTTAAGAACTGAGAATTAAACATAGTTAAATGATCTCATTTATTCCAAATACCAGTTTGGATTTTTGTATACATATTAGTTTATCATCACTCTCTTAGACTTCAATTAGAATTAGCTTTGCTAATATTTAAATTATGCTGTAAACACATACCAAAATTTTAATGTAGATGCTACTGAGTGTATCCTACCAATAGTATGATCATGAAGCCAATCAGTTCAGTTCATTTCAGTCTCTCCTTCACATGAGGTGGCCAAAATATTGGAGTTTCAGCCTCAGCGTCAGTCATTCCAATGAACACCCAGGACTGATCTCCTTCAGAATGGACTGGTTGGATCTCCTTGCAGTCAAAGGGACTCTCAAGAGTCTTCTCCAACACTACAGTTCAAAAGCATCAATTCTTCGGCACTCAGCTTTCTTCACAGTCCAACTCTCACATCCATATATGACTACTGGAAAAACCATAGGCTTGACTAGATGGACCTTTGTTGGCAAAGTAACGTCTCTGCTTTTTAATGTGCTATCTATGTCAGTTATAACTTTTATTCCAAGGAGGATGTGTCTTTTAATTTCATGGCTGTAATCACCAAATGCAGTGATTTTAGAGCCCCCCAAAATAAAGTCTGACATTATTTCTACTGTTTCCCTATCTATTTCCCATGAAGTGATGGGACTGGATGCCATGATCTTATTTTTCTGAACGTTGAGATTTAAGCCAACTTTTTCATTCTCCTCTTTCACTTTCATCAAGAGGCTTTTTAGTTCCTCTTCACTTTCTGCCATAAGGGTGGTTTCATCTGCATATCTGAGGTTATTGACATTTCTCCTGGCAATCTTGATTCCAGCTTGTGCTTCTTCCAGCCCAGCGTTTCTCATGATGTACTCTGCATATAAGTTAAACCAGCAGGGTAACAATATACAGCCTTGACATACTCCTTTTCCTATTTGGAACCAGTCTGCTCCATGTCCAGTTCTGATCGTTGCTTCCTGACTTGCATACAGATTTCTCAAGAGGCAGGTCAGATGGTCTGGTATTCCCATCTCTTTCAGAATTTTCCTCAGTTTATTGTGATCCACATAGTCAAAGGCTTTGACATAGTTAATAAAGCAGAAATAGATGTTTTTCCAGAACTCTCTTGATTTTTTGATGATCCAGTGGAAGCCATTATTTAGCTCTAATTTTGAAATTTACATGAGCCTCTGTCACATTTCCTGTGTTGATATATTTTTTATATTTTTATTTTGCCATCATCACCGTTCACCTGATTCTTATCATCTGTCTATATCTATATTCATACTTTGAATAAATTATATGCAAGAGAAACTTTGAAATGGAAAGTGAAGTCAATCAGTCATGTTAGACTCTTTTTGACCCATGAACTGTTGTTGGCCAGGCTCCTCCTTCTGTGGGATTTTCCAGGCAAGAATACTGGACTGTGTTGCCATTTCCTTCTAGAGGTTATCTTCCCAAAAACTTTGGGGGAAAGTAATTCTAGAAGGTTAAAGAAGCATAAAAGTTATAATGGTAATCAAATATTCAGCACTGAGTTCAGTTCAGTCGCTCAGTCATGTCCGACTCTTTGTGACCCCATGAATCACAGCACGCCAGGCCTCCCTGTCCATCACCATCTCCCAGAGTTCACTCAAACTGACGTCCATCAAGTCGGTGATGCCATCCAGCCATCTCATCCTCTGTCGTTTCCTTTTCCTCCTGCACCCAATCCCTGGCAGCATCAGAGTCTTTTCCAATGAGTCAGCTCTTCGCGTGAGGTCTTCCAAAGAACACCCAGGGCTGATCTCCTTCAGAATGGACTGGTTGGATCTCCTTGTAGTCCAAGGGACTCTCAAGAGTCTTCTCCAACACCACAGTTCAAAGTAATCAATTCTTCAGCGCTCAGCTTTCTTCACAGTCCAACTCTCACATCCATACATGACCACTGGAAAAACCATAGCCTTGACTAGACAGACCTGTGTTGGCAAAGTAATGTCTCTGCTTTTCAATATGCTATCTAGGTTGGTCACAACTTTTCTTCCAAGGAGTAAGTGTCTTTTAATTTCATGGCTGCAGTCACCATCTGCATTGATTTTGGAACGCCCAAAATAGTTAGCCACTGTTTCCTCTGTTTCCCCATCCATTTCCCATGAAGTGATGGGACTAGATGCCATGATCCAATTCATTCTGAAATGCAACAGTAGGACCAGTAGGCCAAATCTTAAAGGCACATAGTTTGCATCAATGTAAAAAAAAATTCATAATTGGAAGTAAGTAAACATGAAATGAGGCTATTGCAGTTCCAATGATTTCTGGTTATAAAGTGGAACCAGTATAGTTATGCTAAACTGGAAGTTTAATTAGAAGTTAACATGGACATTCTCTGCTGCTGCTAAGTCACTTCAGTCGTGTCCAACTATGTGCGACCCCATAGACGGCAGCCTACTGGGCTCCCCCGTCCCTGGGATTCTCCAGGCAAGAACACTGGAGTGGGTTGCCATTTCCTTCTCCAGTGCATGAAAGTGAAAAGGGAAAGTGAAGTCGCTCAGTCGTGTCCGACCCTCAGTGACCCCATGGACTGCAGCCCTCCAGGCTCCTCTGTCCATCGGACATTCTCTAGGTCCCATCAAATACTTTCTTTTTCAGATGCTGATATTTTATTATTTAGATAAGTTAATAATCTTTCTGAAATTATGTGACATGGTATAAATATCATTAATTAGTTAATTTGATCAAAGATAAAGGAAATATGAAAATTTATTAATAGATTCTCTCATGTAGTAAATACCTCTGTACCTCCAGGTATAATTTTTACACTGTACCTCCAGATTAATGAATGCTTTGCTTAAGAGATACAAATATATATAATATGTATATACAGTATATCTGTATAAAATGTTCCTATTATTTACATAGAAGTTGTGGTCTTCCCAGGTAGCTCAAATGGTAAAGAATCTGCCTGCAATGTGGGAGATGGATTCTATCTCTGGATTGGGAAGATTCCCTGGAGAATGGGATGGTAATTCATTCAGTATTCTTGCCTAGAGAATTCCATGGACAGAACAGCCTGGCGGCCTACAGACCATGGGATCGCAAAGAGTCGGACAGGACAGAGCTACTAAATACTTTCACTTTCACTTAGAAGTTGTAGAGTTTCTATTAGGGAAGGTTATTTCTTGTAATATACCTTCTTAGGAGAAGGCAATGGCATCCCACTCCAGTACTCTTGCTGGAAAATTCCATGGACGGAGGAGCATGGTGGGCTGCCGTCTATGGGGTCACACAGAGTCGCTGAAGTGACTTAGCAGCAGCAGCTAAAATATAGACATATTATAATCATTCATTTGCAAATCAGCTTTTTTGAAGATTCAGTTGTTTAATGCATTGTTTGTTGATTTTTCCCTTCAGTATCACATAATCAAAAGATATCCTTAAAACAACATTCTTTCACAATGATATTTCATCTTCAAAACTGATGCAAATCTAGGGTTTAGAATGCTATAACTTTCCTCTACCCAGAGATAGCAAAACAATATAACAATAATAAAGCAGACCGCTAAAATTATTTATAACAATGGTTCAAAAATCTTTAGAAAACTATTTTATTTGTCACTGGATAAATGTTACTCACTTGACTGCCTTTAGAAACCAATTTCAAGTTTTCTTTTTTTTTTAAACTTTTTAAAAAGGCATTAGAAGAAAGCAGGTTCATGAATACAATTTATTTCTTCAGTCACATTTGAGTATCTAAATGATTTAGTTAAAAATTTTTTTCTACTTATATTTTTATACTTCTCAGTTGAATTTTAATCTTCTCAGTTGAATTTTAGTCATCTTAAATACATTTGAAAAATGGGAGAAATGGAAAGGAAAAGCACACTACTAAGAATTAACTAACCCAAACTTGAATTGCCATTATGGTATCTAGTTTTAAGAGAAGGCTTATCTTATTTCTAATATCACTATAAGGAATAAATTTTTGGTAGACCATAATCTGATTAACTCTACCTAAGCATTCCTGAAGGTCCATTCAGATCTTTTGCCCATTAAATATATATATATTTACTATATATATATGTAGGAAGTAAAGTGAAAGCCACTCAGTCATGTCTGACTCTTTGCAACCCATGGACTGTATAGTTCATGGAATTATCCAGGCCAGAGTACTGGAGTGGGTAGCTGGTCCCTTCTCCAACGGATCTTCCCAACCCAGGGATTGAACCTAAGTCTTCTGAATTGCATGCAGATTCTCTACCAGCTGAGCCACCAGAGAAGCTGAGCCACCAAGGAAGCCTTTTGCCATTTTAAATGTTATTGGGTTTTTTTCTTATTGTTGATTTTTCAGAGTTTTCATACATTTTGGATAACAATTGTTTATCAGATGGGTTTAGCAAAGACTTTTTCACAGTCCAAGGGCTTGAATTTTATTCTCTTAACAATGTATTTCTCATAAAAGAAGTATTTCATTTTAATAATGTCCTTTTTTTTTTCATGAATCATGCTTTGCTGTTTTATCTAAAACGTTATGAATCCCAAGGTTAACTAAAATTTCTCAGTGTTATATTCTAGGAGTTCCATAGTTTTGCATTTTTACATTTAGGTATATAATCAATTTTGAAATAATGTCAACAGTGTAAGAACAATGTCTAGTTTTGTTTTGTTTTGTTTTGTTTTTTCCTTTATTGCATGTGGATGTCCATTGTTTCTGTATCATTTGTTGAAAAGATTATCCTTACTCCACTGAATTTCTTTTTGTCAGTTTGTCAAATATTAGCTGACTACAGTTCTGTGAATCTATTTCTGAATCATTTATTCTGTTCCATTGATCTATTTGGTTATTCTTCCACCAATACTACACTGACTAGATTATTATCACTTTATACTGTCTTGATGTTAGGTGATGCCAGTCCTTGGACTTTGCTTTTCAGTATGTTGTCTGTTCTCTCTCTTTTGCCTTTCATATAAATTTTAGAATCAGTTTGTCAATGTCCATAAAATAACTCCCTGGTTTTTATTGGAATTACATTGAATCTATAAGGTTGGAAAGAACTAATATCTTAAAAGACTCAATATTGAATTTTCCTTTTCATGTACATAGAATATATGTCCAATTTTAAGATTTTTTTATATCTTTCATTATAGTTTGTAGTTCGTGTAGAATTTGTTTGATTTATACAAGTACAACTGACCTTTGAACAATGCAGGCATTAGGGATATCAACCTTCCATGCAGTCCAAAATCTATATAAAACTTATTTTCGGTCCTCTATACACGTGATTCTGCAACCGCAGATTTAACTAATCACAGAGCATGTAGTACTGTAATATTTACCATTGGAAAAAAATCCATGTATAAGTGGATTCACACAGTTCAAACCTGCATTGTTCAAGGCACAACCGTATTTCCCTTTTTGGTGCTAGTGTGAGAAATACTGTACTTTTAATTCCCAGTTCCAGTTGTTAATTGATGGTATATAAGAAGACAATCACAGAAGGCAATGGCACCCACTCCAGGACCCTTGCCTGGAAAATCCCATGGGTGGAGAAGCCTGGTAGGCTGCAGTCCATGGGATCGCTGAGGGTCGGAGTGACTTCACTTTCATGCATTGGAGAAGGAAATGGAAACCCACTCCAGTGTTCTTGCCTGGAGAATCCCAGGAATGAGGAAGCTTTGGTGGGCTGCTGTCTATAGGGTCGCACAGAGTCGGACACGACTGAAGTGACTTAGCAGCAGCAGCAAGAAGGCAATTGACTACTGTATACTAACCTTGTATCCTGCACCCTTGTCATTTCTTATTAGTTCTAGAAGATTTTTGTTGTTGTTGTTGATTCTTGGAATTGCTACATAGATAATTATGTCATCTGTGAATAAAGACAACTTTATTTCTTCCTATCTTTACTCCATTAAATTTTTTTGTTGGTCTCATTGCATTAGCTAAGAGTTTCAGTAAAATGTTGAATATGAATAATGAGGGTAACCAAATACTTTTAAGGTGTTCATATACCATATCCCATTATTTATAAAAACACTTTTTAAACTTTAACATCTCTAACAATCTATATATATATTTTATCATTGATGAGATATAAGTTGTGTCATATTTAAAATGTTGTTTTTATTTTTTCTTATTAATAGTACATAAAAATGGTGTATTTTCAATGCTGTCCTAGCAAGAATTAAAACAGGAAAATATATTTCAAGACTAAATATGCTTTTTACTTAGTTGAAGAGTGCAAAATTTTTATTTTCTTCATTCAAATAGCATGCTAAGTGGTCCAGCTCTGAGTCTTGAACCACTGTTTCAATGAATATGTCAGTCACCATCTGCAATGATAGCCACTTGCTAACTTCATAACTTTGGACATATAATTTCATGACTCTAAGTCTTAGTTTTCTCATCTGTAAACAGGGGTAAAAATAGTTCTTATCTCATGTGGTTTGTCTGGGGGGCCTATCTATGTCAAGAGTTCAGCTCAGTGTTTGGCACAGAGTACTCACTCATAAATATTAGCTATTACTATTAATATTATCATATTTCTTACTGTTCTAAGTCACTTCAGTCATGTCTGACTCTGGGACCTCATGGATTGTAGGCTGTCAGACTTCATCTGTCCATGGGATTCTCCAGCCTAGAATGCTGGAGTTGGTTACCATGCCCTTCTCCAGGGTTCTTCCCAATTCAAGGATCCAACGTGCTTTTCTTATGGCTCCTGCATTGGCAGGTGGGTTCCTTACCACTAGTGCCACCTGGAAAGCCTTTATTTTTTATGGCACCATAGAATAACTGCCTCCCAGGTAATTTTCATAGAGAAAAATATAAAATTTGGGCATGTGCTAAAGATTTCTTGGACTCTGCCCAGTTTAGAATAACCCTAAGTTCAGTTCAGTTCAGTGGCTCAGTTGTGTTCAGCTCTTTGCAACCCCATGAATTGCAGCACGCCAGGCCTCCCTGTCCATCACTAACTCCCAGAGTTCACTCAAACTCACATTCATCGAGTCGGTGATGTCATTCAGCCATTTCATCCTCTGTCATCCCCTTTTCCTCTTGCCCCCAATTCCTCCCAGCATCAGAGTCTTTTCCAATGAGTCAACTCTTCACGTGAGATGGACAAAGTACTGGAGTTTCAGCTTTAGCATCATTCCTTCCAGAGAACACCCAGGGCTGATCTCCTTTATAATGGATGGGTTCAGTTCAGTCACTCAGTTGTGTCTGACTCTTTGTGACCCCATGAATCGCAGCATGCCAGGCAACCCTGTCCATCACCAACTCCAGGAGTTTACTCAGACTCACGTCCATTGAGTCAGTGATGACATCGAGCCATCTCATCCTCTGTTGTCCCCTTCTTCTCCTGCCCCCAATCCCTCCCAGCATCAGAGTCTTTTGCAATGAGTCAACTCTTCTCATGAGGGGCCAAAGTACTGGAGTTTCAGCTTTAGCGTCATTCCTTCCAAAGGAATCCCAGGGTTGATCGCCTTCAGAATGGACTGCTTGGATCTCCTTGCAGTCCAAGGGACTCTCAAGAGTCTTCTCCAACACCACAGTTCAAAAGCATCAATTCTTTGGCGCTCAGCCTTCTTCACAGTCCAACTCTCACATCCATACATGACCACAGGAAAAACCATAGCCTTGACTAGACGGACCTTAGTTGGCAAAGTAAGGTCTCTGCTTTTGAATATACTATCTAGGTTGCTTATAACTTTTCTACTAAGGAGTAAGCGTCTTTTAATTCCATGGCTGCAATAACCATCTGCAGTGAGTTTGGAGCCCAAAAAAATAAAGTCTGACACTGTTTCCACTGTTTCCCCATCTATTTCGCATGAAGTGATGGGTCCGGATGCCATGATCTTTGTTTTCGGAATGTTGAGCTTTAGGCCAACTTTTTCACTCTCCACTTTCACTTTCATCAAGAGGATTTTTTAGTTCCTCTTCACTTTCTGCCATAAGGTTGGTGTCATCTGCATATCTGAAGTTGTTGATATTTCTCCCGGCCATCTTGATTCCAGCTTGTGTTTCTTCTAGTCCAGCGTTTCTCATGATGTACTGTGCATATAAGTTTAATAAGCAGGGTAACAATATACAGCCTTCACGTACTCCTTTTCCTATTTGGAACCAGTTTGTTGTTCCATGTCCAGTTCTAACTGTTGCTTCCTGACCTGCATACAGATTTCTCAAGAGGCAGGTCAGGTGGTCTGGTATTCACATCTCTCTCAGAATTTTCCACAGTTTATTGTGATCCACGCAGTCAAAGGCTTTGGCATAATCAATAAAGCAGAAATAGATGTTTTTCTGGAACTCTCTTGCTTTTTCCATGATCCAGCGGATGTTGGCAATTTGATCTCTGGTTCCTCTGCCTTTTCTAAAACCAGCTTGAACATCAGGAAATTCATGGTTCACATATTACTGAAGCCTGAGTAGATGCTAAAGTCAAGATTTAGGCACATATCATTCATATGGGATATGTTTTTAGGAAGCACAGTGAGAAAGTGGGAAAATTAGATGTGGAAGGGAGGAAAGCCAGTTAAGGATATGCTAACAAAAAAGCCTCTTGATGAAAGTGAAAGAGGAGAGTGAAAAAGTTGGCTGAACACTTAACATTCAGAAAACGAAGATCATGGCATCTGGTCCCATCACTTCATGGCAAATAGATAGGGAAACAGTGGAAACAGTGTCAGACTTTATTTTGGGGGGCTACAAAATCACTACAGATGGTGATTACAGCCATAAAATTAGAAGATGCTTACTCCTTGGAAGGAAAGTTATGACAAACCTAGATAGCATATTGAAAAGCAGAGACATTACTTTGCCAACAAAGGTCCGTTTAGTCCAGGCTATGGTTTTTCCAGTATTCATGTATGGATGTGAGAGTTGGACTGTGAAGAAAGCTGAGTGCTGAAGAATTGATGCTTTTGAACTGGTGCTGGAGAAGATTCTTGAGAGTCCCTTGGACTGCAAGGAGATCCAACCAGTCCATCTTAAAGGAGATCAGTCCTGGGTATTCACTGGAAGGACTGATGATGAAGGTTAAACTCCAATACTTTGGTCACCTCCTGCAAAGAGTTGACTCATTGGAAAAGACTCTGATGCTGGGAGGGATTGGAGGCAGGGAGAGAAGGGGACGACAGAGGATGAGATGGCTGGATGGCATCACTGACTTGATGGACGTGAATCTGAGTGAACTCTGGGAGTTGGTGATGGACAGGGAGGCCTGGCCTGCTGCGATTCATGGGGTCGTGAAGAGTCAGACACGACTGAGCGACTGAACTGACTTAACTGAATGAATGTCATAGCCACATGCAGAACCATGTCATATGGACTCATACACGCCAACTGCTAATTTTAAAGACTTTTGCAAACCAGTTATTAAACACTTCTGTTGTTAAAAATTAAATGATATAAAATTCAGCCAAATCAATTATGTTTAAAAATGGTGAAAAACATTAGTCTTTTACCATCAGTTATTAACTCTTTTGCTTGTTGTAAGTGTTTGATGTGCAAGAAATTGTGTATGGTTCATGATAATAAAATAAAGTGTAAAAATTCTTTATGTCATGCATACATTTCTTGAGGAGGTATGGTGTATGTATTATTTTATTGACATCTAGATAAATATTTTAAAGTCTGTACATTAAGATTTGGAATCAGAAAAAAGTATAGATGTTTTGTTTTGTCATAATTTAATCATTCTAAGCTTAATATTTCTCACAAACAAGTGTGATAATATTTAACTTGATATTGTTACAAGTTTTAAAATAATATATATAAAGGAAGTCCTTGAAATGTAGGTGATACTAAATGTTTAATAATATTGTTGTTCTTTCTTATTTGGCTAAAGTATTGAATTCTTTATTTCAAATTAAGTTACTAAGATTGAGTTATCTTGTTCTTATATTATCCAAGTCCTTTATTTTTTTCCTCTTATTCCTTTTCATTTCATGACTCTTAACAGTCTCATAGCTCCTCAGACTTATTGCCAGAGAAAGAGAGGTTGAACTTAAGATGAGTTTGAATTAATTCTGCTGTACTTTCCATAAAAAGGTTTTGTGGGGCAAATTGGAAATTAGTGACTTAATGGTCATCCTATGCTATTTGTTGGTTTGGATAATAGAGCTATCCCTAAGATATATGAAATACATTTAAATTTATATAGCCTTAAATAAATCATGAGAGGAGAGACCGTGTCATTATTTTTTCATATATCCCGTTATACTTAACAGTATGACACAGGAGTTGCTCAATAAATGTTTATTTAATAAATTGGTGAATTTACAGATGGATGACTGAATTAGTAAGATCATTATTCTTTGTCACAATGGATAAGAATTGTCTAGAATCCTCCCATATGAAAATTACTAGATTTAGATAAAGTAAAATAGACCTAATCATAGGACACCCCTACAAAAATGTCCAGTCCTTTTCAAAAATTTTGGTAGCAATGCTAAAATATTTTGTTAAGTGCTCGTATTTGAAGAACACCTCTGTTACATTTATACCTGTGTATCAATGTCCTGGTTTATAAATTAGTTATATGATTTTTTTTAAGTTGAATCTTTTTATTTGTATCTGATTTTAACTTTGATTCTATTCCTTTTTTTCAAACTAGCAATTTAATAGTACTTGAATTATTTTAGTTGTTGAATGCCTATAACTTAATCAGTTAAAAATACTTCATGGGATATTTGAGGACTGAGAAATTCAAGTTCAAAAATATGCTCCAAATTCATTTTTAATGAAATTTAATGCTCTATGCAATTAGAAAAATACTAAAATCAAGTACTATTTTTTATGTTGAAGTTTTCTACGTCAACTTTTACTCTCTCTTCTTTATCTGAACATTCAATTGTTAATTAATAATGTTTATTGAATATATAAATTATACCAACAAAGCAATTAAGTGTATGAAAATGTGAAACTTTCAGAAATACTGAGATAAATAATGAGAATGAAGTACAAGCAGTGATATAAAATGTCTTTCTCAGTGCTAGATGATTTATTTTGTTATTACCTTTAGGAGGAGTCATTAATGAATTAATGCACCAAGGGAATCTCAGACATGTAGAGTGAAAAATATCTGTACTGATCAATACTTTGTGAAAGAAGAAAAAATTTCACAATCAATCATTATTAAATGTAGCTTAATCCCTAATATATCAGAAAAAATGAAATACTCTATTTTAGAAAATTTGAATAAATCACAGGATAATATAAGTAATGAATTCTGAATGTGTTCATAAAGAGGCCAAAAAAGAAGCCATTTATTTATTAAAGTCCGTTATGGGGAATACAAAGATCAGCCCTCTGAATACCTGTTCTTAATAGTAATACAATGACTTTTATTTTAATTTAAAGATCCAGGTGTTAGCAACATTATGCTCAAATATGTATGTTAAGTGAGGGGAATTTGAATTCTAAATATATGGCACAAATTAAATATATGGATGCAAATAATAGCAATGGTGTGTGCATGCTCAGTCATGTCAGACTCTTTGCAAACCCTTGGACTGTAACTCACCAGGCTCCTCTGTCCATGAAGTTTTCCAGTCAAAACTACTGGAGAAGGTTGCCACTTCCTACTCCAGGGGATCTTCCTTACCCGGGAATCAGACCCATGTCTCTTGTATCTCCTGCACTGGCAGGTGGATTCTTTACCAATTGTGCCACCTAGGAAATCTATAATGGCAATGATACTTGGATACAATTTTAAATTAATATTATAATTGGTACGTATTCCAGAATATATTTTTCAACACTGATTATGAGAGACATCATATATGCACTCAAGAAGAAGAACAGAAAGGACAAGTAGAAGATATATTTGCCTCACTCTATTTGATTACAGAAAGTGGAAAATTTGGGACAAAAGTCTTTTTAGAGCAACTTTTTAAACTTGTTGAACTTGTTGTTGAGTTTTGGTTGTCTACAGAACAGAAAATTGATGTTCCATGTATGAAATCTGCATTCATATATAAATACATGTTCTAGTGAAATATATGGCAAGATTCACTCTCAAAACACAGTACCTAGCCTAAGGATAAACAGAGGTGGACATCATTCTCTTGGTACAATGATAGTGGGAAGATACAGGGAAGTGAACACTATTATAAGGATACTGACATTATTTAAAAAGCTGAGGTAGTTCAGTTTCATCATAATATAATCATCCATATACAGAGGGGGAATTTACTCAATTGGGAAGACAAGAAAAGACTTGATAAAAGACCTACTATCAGAATTTGTGTTCTGTTTCCACCATGCATTTTGTAAAGTTACTTGCCTGCCAGTTTTAATATGGGAATGATAATATTTACCTCATTTGTAAGTATTAACTGGAAAAATCTATATAAACTATTGAGAAGAGTGGCTGAAAACAGTAGTCCTTCAAAGAGTGCTGGTTATTAGTCTGGCAAAAAATAGATGCACAGCAAAAACTATTGATATTGACTAATTTAGTAAATTGCCTATAGATTTTTACAAAGTAAAAGTAAAAGTAATTTTATTGCACTTTCAAGTTGTCTCCCTCTTAGCTGCTGAATATTTGTTTAAAAAAAATTTGTTTGTTGTATAAGAAGTGAAATAGAGTGGATTCTAGGGTTTATTCTAGAAAGAAGCTAGTATTTACCCTTCCTTCCTCACAGGACTGGGCTCTTTAAGTATTAACAATAAATGTTTAAGGCTGAGAGTGGGGCAGTAAAGTTAAGAGTTCATTTTGCTTGTAAGTTCATTTTACTTGATAGGAAACTCTGCCTAAGAATTGGTCTTACAGTATGTAAAACCTAGCATATTTGAACAAGCATCAGCAGAAAGTACTTTTGAGAGGGAATAAAGAGAGAAGTGGAAAGGAAGGGAAACAATGATTCCACAGAAGTCTGGTCAATGAGGACTAGATTATACATGGACCAGATATCTATTAAAATAAGAATTTTGTACTTTATCTTAAAATGGAAAGTTATTGGATAATTTTATTCATGGGAGTAACGTGAATAGATATACCTTTTGACTTCACTGTGGACTGTTTTGAAGACGGCAGTAATAGATGTAGAGAAACTGGTATTGAAACTGTTAAATTACTTTTGTATAGAGAAGACAACTCCTAGACCCAGAATTGTGGCAGAGGAAATGGATGTGCTTTGATAGGATTTTGTTGAGAATTTTTACATCTATATTCAAAAAGGATAAAGGTCTATAAATATTTTTCTTTCATCTTATCTGTCATTTTATCAAGGTAATGCTGGATTCATAGAAAGAGGAAGTGTTCAACTTTCTTCTACTGTTTGGGAGAGTTTACAAAAATTTAATGTTGATTCTTCTTTAAAGCTTTGGCAGAATTCATCAGTGAAGCCATCTTGTCCTGGTCTTTTTGTTGTTTTTTAGTTATTTTTTTTTTAATTACTGATATAATCTGTACTTATACAGATCAGATCAGATTTTCTATTTCTCCTTGAGTTGGTTTTGGTAATTTGTTTGTGTCTAGGGGTTTGTCCACTGCATCTAGGCTATATAATTTCTTGACAAATGATTGTACACAATGTTCTTTCACGGTCTTGCAATTTCTGTCACATTAGTAGTCTTATTTCCACTTTTTTTCCCTGATTTTTGACTGTATATTTTCTTGATTTTTCTAACTTAGTATAACTACACTTTGTTTATACTGTTAATCATTTCAACCAGCTGTGGGTTTCAATGATTCTTTTTCGATTTGGTATTTAACTTATTTACATTCTAATATTTGTTATCCCCTTTTTTTTTAATTTTATTTTTTTACTTTAGAATACTGTATTGGTTTTGCCATACATTGACATGAATCCACCACAGGTGTACATGAGTTCCTAACCCTGAACTCCCCTCCCAAGACCCTCGGCATATCATCTCTCTGGGTCACCCCAGTGCACCAGCCCCAAGCATCCTTTATCCTGTATCGAACCTAGACTAGCGATTCGTTTATTACATGAGAGTATACATGTTTCAATGCCATTCTCTCAAATCATCCCACTCTCCCTCTCCCACAGAGTCCAAAGGTCTGTTCTTTACATCTGTGTCTCTTTTGCTGTCTCGCATACAGGGTTATCATTACCATCTTTCTAAATTCCATATATATGTGTTAGTATGCAGTATTGGTGTTTTTCTTTCTGGCTTACTTCACTCTGTATTACTGGCTCCAGTTTCATCCACCTCATTAGAACTGATTCAAATGTATTTTTCTTAAGGGCTGAGTAATACTCCACTGTGTACATGTACCACAGTTTTTTTATCCATTCGTATGCTGATGAACATCTAGGTTGATTCCATGTCCTGGCTATTATAAATATCCACAGTGAGGTACCATTTCACACCAGTCAGAATGGCTGCAATCCAAAAGTCTGCAAGCAATAAATACTGGACAGGGTGTGAAGAAAAGGGAACCCTCTTACACTGTTGGTGGGAATGAAACTAGTACAGCCACTATGGAGAACAGTGTGGAGATTCCTTCAGTTCAGTTCAGTTCAGTTCAGTCACTCAGTCGTGTCCAACTGTTTGTGACCCCATGAATCCCAGCATGCCAGGCCTCCCTGTCCATCACCAACTCCAGGAGTTCACTCAAACTCACATCCATCAAGTCGGTAATGCCATCCAGCCATCTCATCCTCTGTCGTCCCCTTCTCCTCCTGCCCCCAATCCCTCCCAGCATCAGAGTCTTTTCCAATGAGTCAGCTCTTTGCATGAGGTGGCCAAAGTACTGGAGCTTCAGCTTTAGCATCATTCCTTCCAAAGAAAACCCAGGGCAGATCTCCTTCAGAATGGACTGGTTGGATCTTCTTGCAGTCCAAGGGGCTCTCAAGAGTCTTCTCCCGCACCACAGTTCAAAAGCATCAATTCTTTGGCACTCAGCCTCTTCACAGTCCAACTCTCACATTGATACATGACCACTGGAAAAAGCATAGCCTTGACTAGACGGACCTTTGTTGGCAAAGTAAGGTCTCTGCTTTTGAATATACTATCTAGGTTGCTTATAACTTTTCTACTAAGGAGTAAGCGTCTTTTAATTCCATGGCTGCAACAACCATGTGCAGTGATTTTGGAGCCCCCCAAAATAAAGTCTGACCCTGTTTCCACTGTTTCCCCATCTATTTCCCATGAAGTGATGGGTCCAGATGCCATGATCTTCGTTTTCTGAATGTTGAGCTTTAAGCCAACATTTTCACTCTCCTCTTTCACTTTCATCAAGAGGCTTTTTAGCTCCTCTTCACTTTCTGCCACAAGGGTGGTGTCATCTGCATATCTGAGGTTATTGATATTTCTCCCGGCAATCCTGATTCCAGCTTGTGTTTCTTCCAGTCCAGCGTTTCTCATGATGTACTCTGCATAGAAGTTAAATAAGCAGGGTGGCAATATACAGCCTTGACGCACTCTTTTTCCTATTTGGAACCAGTCTGTTGTTTCATGTCCAGTTTTAACTGTTACTTCCTGACCTGCATACAGATCTCTCAAGAGGCAGGTCAGGTGGTCTGGTATTCACATCTCTCTCAGAATTTTCCACAGTTTATTGTGATCCACACAGTCAAAGGTTTTGACATAGTCAATAAAGCAGAAATAGATGTTTTTCTGGAACTCTCTTGCTTTTTCCATGATCCAGTGGATGTTGGCAGTTTGATCTCTGGTTCCTCTGCCTTTTCTAAAACCAGCTTGAACATCAGGAAGTTCACAGTTCACATATTGTTGAAGCCTGGCTTGGAGAATTTTGAGCATAATTTTACTAGCATGTGAGATGAGTGCAACTGTGCGGTAGTTTGAGCCTTCTTTGGCATTGCCTTTCTTTGGGATTGGAATGAAAACTGACCTTTTCCAGTCCTGTGGCCACTGCTCAGTTTTCCAAATTTGCTGGTATATTGAGTGCAGCACTTTCACAGCATCATAGCTCCACTGGAATTCCATCACCTTCACTAGCTTTGTTCATAGTGATGCTTTCTAAGGCCCACTTGACTTCACATTCCAGGATGTCTGGCTCTAGATGAGTGATCACACCATCGTCATTATCCATGTCATGAAAATCTTTTCTGTACAGTCCTTTTGTGTATTCTTGCTACCTCTTCTTAATATGTTGTGCTTCTGTTAGGTCCAGACCATTTCTGTCCTTTATCGAGCCCATCTTTCCATGAAATATTCCGTTGGTATCTCTAATTTTCTTGAAGAGATCTGTAGTCTTTCCCATTCTGTTGTTTTCCTCTATTTCTTTGCATTGATCACTGAAGAAGGCTTTCTTATCTCTTCTTGCTATTCTTTGGAACTCTGCATTCAGATGCTTATATCTTTCCTTTTCTCCTTTGCTTTTCACTTCTCTTCTTTTCACAGCTATTAGTAAGGCCTCCCCAGACAGTCATTTTGCTTTTTCCCATTTTTTTTCCATGGGGATGGTCTTGATCTCTGTCTCCTGTACAATGTCATGAACCTCAGTCCATAGTTCATCTGGCACTCTATCTATGAGATCTAGGCCCTTAAATCTATTTCTCACTTCCACTGTATAATCATAAGGGATTTGATTTAGGTCATACCTAAATGATCTAGCGGTTTTCCCTAATTTCTTCACTTTAAGTCTTAATTTGGCAATAAGGAGTTCATGATCTGAGCCACAGTCAGCTCCAGGTCTTGTTTTTGTTGACTGTATAGAGCTTCTCCATCTTTGGCTGCAAAGAATATAACCAATCTGATTTCGGTGTTGACCATTTGGTGATGTCCATGTGTAGAGCCTTCTCTTGTGTTGTTGGAAGAGGGTGTTTTCTATGACCAGTGCATTTTCTTTGCAAAACTCTATTAGCTTTTGCCCTGCTTCATTCTGCATTCCAAGGCCAAATTTGCCTGTTACTCCAGGTGTTTCTTGACTTCCTACTTTTGCATTCCAGTCCCCTATAATGAAAAGGACATCTTTTTTGGGTGTTAGTTCTACAAGGTCTTGTACGTCTTCATAGAACTGTTCAACTTCAGCTTCTTCAGCATTACTGGTTGGGGCATAGACTTGGAGTACTGTGGTATTGAATTTAAAAACTACAAATAGAACTGCCTTATGACCCAGCAATCCCACTGCTGGGTATACATGCCGAGGAAACCAGAATTGAAAGAGACACATGTTCCCCAATGTTTATCACAGCACTGTTATCCCCTTTCTTCTCCTGACTTTGGGTTGTGTTTGCACTCCTTTTGCTAGTTCCTAAGGTATAAAGCTATTTATTGACTTGAGATCTTTCTTTTCCTTTATTGTAGTTCTTGAGGGTCTTATAGCATTGCTTACATTACATTCCATGACAGTGATATGCTGTGATTTCATTTAATTCATCTTAAAGCATTTTCTAATTTTTCTTATGATTTCCTTTTAGGCCTATTGTTGGTAAGTTATTTTGGAGTGTGTTGTTTAATTTCTACATATTTGTGAAAAATATCTGTTTACATTTTGCTGTTTCCAGATTCATTCCATTATGGTTAGAGACGATATTTTGTATGATTTCAATCTTTTCACAGTTGTTGAGACTTGCTTTGTAGACTAACATCTGTTCTGCCATATTCACTTGAGAAAAATATATATTTTGATTTTTAGTTGAATATTTTACTTGAATCTGTTACCTGTGCTTAGCTTATAACATTGATTGAGTTGTCTGTTTAACGAGAGGATCCTATAGGGGATCATTTTTTAACAATCAGTTCCTCTACCCATACAAATTTTTAGCAATCATTATAAATGAAATGAAATCAACAAAACTAATCATCAGAAGAGAAACTCAGCAAGCAAAAATTTTATTTTACTGAACTTTATGTGCATAAGAATGCTAGAAGGAAAGTAAAATAAAAGTAACAAAAAAAGAAGCCTTTCCTAAATATGACCAGTTTAAGAGACTCTGCCTTTGGATACAGATAAACTAGTGAAAAAGATTCACTGCAATAAAGTCAATGATTACTTGACCATTTTTTTTTGTTTGTTTGTTTTTAGAAAAACTGTTTATCATGGACCAGAAACACTAGTAGTATCAATAGCTGAGAGTTAGAATACAGAATTCTAGGCTCCATGCCAAACCATTTTTATCAGATTATGTGTTTTATCATACTACTCAAGTAGTTTGCAAGCACATGAAGTTTGAAAAATACTTCTGTAGCTTAGTGGTTCTCAGCTTTAGAATCATCTGATAGTCTTAAAAAAAAACTGCTCATATTGTTAGTTTATCTAGAGATTTTGATTAACCTACCTAGAGTTATTCTTTCATTTTGGTTTGTTTGTTTGTTTTTAATCCTTCCTAGATGATTCTAGTTCTAATCAAAAATGAGAATTGCAGCTTCACATAGATTCTACAGACCCTTTGTATTTCAATTTAAATGTAGTTGTTTTTTTGGTGATCTTCTGGGGCTTTCTAAATAAAAAATAAACCACTCTTTAAGGAGTTTATGTGGGCTTCTATGGTGGCTCAGTGGCAAAGAATTCGCCTGCTAGTGCAGGAGACTCATGCTGAATCCCTGGGTTGGGAAGATCACCTGGAGAAGGAAGCAACAACCCACTCTAGCATTCTTGGCTGGGAATTCTCATGGACGCAGAAGCCTAGTTGACTAGAGTCCAGGGGGTCACAAACAATCAGATACAACTTAGTGACTAAAAAACAAACAATAAGCAATTTATAAGATATACCAGAGTCCATGACCCCAAAATTTTAAGAATGTAGAAATAATTACCCTGGCCTTTATCTAAGGGCAAAATAATATACATGCCCACAGATTAATGGAAGCACCACTAATACATGATTGATTGACCTCTGAGCCCAAATCACTTATCAAACTGTCTATCCTCTTTTTTTTTTGTTCTTCTCTTTACTCTGAACAATAAATATCTATATAACTTTCTCAATTGACTGTTTAAAATGTATTTTTCTAATAAATTTAGGCTATGCCATTGGTAATTTATAATTAGATATCTAGAATCCTTCCACCACTATAAACATAGCCAGCTTTTCTTTATAGTATCTGTTTCTCCCTCATACAGTCCCAATATTTCCAGGAAGAGTAAAATATAGCAGCTCTGTAAGTGGGCTCTGATAGCCATCATTTACTTCTACTTTATTTTTCATAGTTATTGGTTTATTTTCACAGTTATTGAAATGGTCATGTGACCTAAATTAGTACAGTAGGATTGAGACTGACTTGCTATGCTTAGAATGCTGAATCAGAACTGACTAATTCTCCTCTAAATATGAACTGGGAATCAATTATTCTCAGTTGTGACTGGGAAACTCTCTATGACTATAAAGGAAGTTATCCTTAGGAAGAAGCCAAAATGTAGTTGGTAGAAGAAAAAGATGGGAAAAAAATGCTATTATTTTTCATGCTATTATTAAATAGCTAGATAATCCTACCTTGAGTCTGAATGTCTCCATATTTATGGACTTAGTATTTATATGAGAAAATAACTCCTGTTTATCGATAAGCAAGGATGATTTTGTTCTTTTTCTTAACCAAGAACAGTCTAAATTCTTATAGAACTTGGACCTGTGAGTAGGATAATTTCAAAAATCAGCCAATTTCATTAGAAATTTGAAATGGATTGAGTAAAAGCAATAAAAGAAAATAGAAAAAAAAAACCTTTTACCCACAATACATGGAATTTGTCAACCTTCATTTCATGGTGGCAAAACAGTTAAAGTTAGGTTTTAGAGCATGGATTTAATCTCAGGCCACGTGTCCAAGAAACTGCTGCATTAAAATCTAGGTAATAAATAATAAGGAAATTGGAGCATGTTCTTTAAGAAACAAGCAAACTTAGTCCAAACGTGGCTATTTGAAAACAGAAAAAGCTTAAAGCATAAATTGCTAAGAGGGGTTTCGTTTGTCTAAAGTCTGAATCCTTTAGTATTTGAAATTTCTGTAAATGTCAAGCCTGCTAGGACATACTCAGGAAAACTAAACTTACAAACCAAGCTGAAGTCTAAAAGAGAGATGAGGAGCTGAAGGATTTAGTAAAAACAAGGTTGGGAACAAAGAGAAATCTCCGTGCCCACCTCACGCACCTCTTGATAATTATTCCTTATCTACCAAAGGAAGAACAGTGGTCCTGAGCAAGATAGAAGCATGAAACATTCTAGGATAAGTAGGATGTTTTTATGAGGGATCCTCTATTTAAAAATGTGATATTTTGTTGCATTATGTAATTTTGCATTAATATTGATATTTAAAATATTGCACTGCAATATTATTTATCTTGATTGCAGAGTTTTTGGTGCCACCTTAAATTCTGTGTCCTTACAAGTGCCTTATTCACCTCTCTGTGATAATAGCTGTACATCTCCTCATTGGAATCAATTATTATTAATTGCTTGGAGGCTAAGACCAAGATTAAGGGTAAAAAAGCAATATGGTTTTTAATAACTCTGTTGACCCACTTCATCAGTCAGTCTACAAATTTTTCTCAGTCAATAGACTCCTTTTATTAGCTCAATTTGAGATGGGTTTTTCTACTACTTTCCCCTGAAAACTTTCTAACACACCTATGATGGACATGATTTTAAGCAAGCTCCAGGAGTTGGTGATGGACAGGAGGCCTGGCACGAAGCAGTCCATGGGGTTGCAAAGAGTCAGACATGACTGAGAGACTGAACTGAACTGATAATATTTTTATCCTGCAAAACTTTTCCACTCTGATTGCTAGCACCAATACTTATTTAGTTTAGGCAGCTTAGGATAGAAATGGTAATAGCTTAGGTTGCCAATATTTTTGGAGATATAACATTTGACTTAGTTTTGAAGGTGTGGGGGAAAGCACTTTCAATTGTGAATATTTTATACACTATAAATCAAACTATGTGCTGAGAGCTATCAAGATGGTTATAAGTTAATTAAGGGAAAGAGGAGAAAGAAGGAAAAATCTTAAATATTAATATTGTTCAAAGCTTAACTTTGAAGCAAAAGTTATAATAAGAGATCTGCTACATAGATTTAAAAATTAGATGATATTTTTCATAGATAAGTATAGTTACTTCAGAGCTAAATGATAAGAATTGGAAACTCAGCATATATTTAGTTCATTCACTTCTCTTTTCATTTCAAAGGAGTGTTGAGTAGTTATGGCCAGCAAGATCTTAATGTTGATATAGGGAACTGAAATAAAAAATTAGGGAAAAAATAGTCTAGTTTCAGAATAAGATGAAGGCATACATAAACATAATTAATTTTCAAGATATAATAAATGCTCTAAAAAAAGGCATAATTTAGGAAGTGTGGCATTGAGATAAAGGCACAATCATATCAGTTTTGGTAAAATCATAGAATGATCAATGGGGAAAGAAGGGTAGATTTAAACTGAGCATTGGATTTTAAAATGTGCATTGGCACAAATAGCAGTGAGTAATGATTTTATTAACTCACATGTATATTAGAATTAGAAGGTGTTATTCCCCCAAGATACTACTTTGTCAAAGTCTTTAATGGTAGATTTAAGGTTTTTCAAGTTTGTTTGTTTGTTTGTTTGTTTAATGTGGCCACTTCATTTTTTTCTTTCTGAAAAAATAAAGTAAGATAATATTATAAAATGAGTTGTGGTGGTGGTGGTGGTGGTGGTGGTGGTGGTGGTAGTTGATGGGGTGTGTGTAAGTGTATATGTGTGTGTGTGTGTGTGTGTGTGTATGCTGCACTGTGTAGAGTAATTGAAGCTTGATATGATTCAACTAATGAATAATCTGAATTTTATTGCCTAATCTATGGAGGGATAAAATTTTTGACAAAGGTAATTTCTATGGAACCTAATTTGTGTTAAAATTACACATGTATACACATTTTATATTTTGACTCCCATTTTGATGTTAGTAGAGAACATATATCTCACTAATGCAGTTACATATTTGTATATGCTCTCCATTTTTTATTTCTTGCAAACCAGCCTATTCACATTACATATGAAATCTAAATGCCTGTCTACTCATTCATTAGTTGTGTCTTTTGGTTATTTTAAGAGTCGTGTTTCATTCAGAGCAATACGACTATCTCTCAATATTTCATTTAAATGAGTAGGCAAAGAAAACCACCGGTTGATAACTGTTGTTGACACAGCATCAGGAAGAGATTGCATATATGACCTTCTTCATGTCCTGAATGATGAGTAAGATATATGAACAAAAGCTTGCATCTAAATTTAAATTTCATTACTTGTCAATGGCTTTATTTATTTTTTTTATTCCTCTGCTTTCTTCAACGATATTTAAAGGTATTCCTTGGACCACAACAAAAAAATGCACATCACATTACAATGAGGCAAATTGTGGGGTGTTGGGGTCATTCATAGACTAACTTTATCTGTGGAAATAAACAGTTATTTCTTGGCAGATTATTTGACCCAATAGGAAACTCAAGACCATGTGCTTGATATCCAAATAAGTTGTCCAAAATTTAATTACCAGTGTTGTTTGCAGATGTGCTCATAAATATTCAATGTCTCCACTTTAAGATGAAAGCAGGGAAGAAACTACCTTTGGTACAAAGGTAATATAAGGAAGCTTATCAAGAATCAAAGGCTTCTATCCTTTACTCATACCTAACTGTCATTGATTTTAGTCATCTTCAGCCTCACAGTATGAAGAATCTGGCTGCAGGATAGAAATTTGAATTTCATTAATAGTACACTATGCAGATCAAGACTTTAATAATGAGTTTAATATATTGGACCTAGGAGGAATTACTGATCACAGAAGAGTCTAAAAACTTATATTGGCTTAGATAATTTGATGTTTTCTAAAAATGAACCATATTAAAATAAGTGAATATATCCTTGCTGCTGCTGCTGCTGCTGCAAAGTCGCTTCAGTCGTGTCCGACTCTGTGCGACCCGTAGACGGCAGCCCACCAGGCTCCCCTGTTCCTGGGATTCTCCAGGCAAGAACACTGGAATGGGTTGCCATTTCCTTCTCCAATGCATGAAAGTGAAAAGTGAAAGTGAAGTCTCTCAGTCGTGTCTGACTCTTTGCGACCCCGCGGACTGGAGCCTACCAGGCTCCTCTGTCCATGGGATTTTCCAGGCAAGAGTTCTGGAGTGGGGTGCCATCACCTTTTCCAAATGAAGTGCTAATTACCAGGTAATATGAATGGATTTATGTGCATTATTTCATTAGTTCTTACTACAACTTTTGTCATATATATTATAGCTATTCTCATTTTACCATTAAAAAAAATAAATAAAAACTGAAGTTCAAAGAACTTAGGGAACTTCCAGGTCACATACCCAAAAAAGAGGGAATGCAGGGAACAAAACCTAGGTCTATCTAAGATTAAAAATCTGTGAAAATGATACATTTTCCTATTTGCCACAGAATCATCAGAACCTGTCTGTTCTTTTCTATATAAGCTGCTTGAGAGCAAGACTTCTTGCCAAAAGCCAACTTACACATTAAATAGGAGCAACAGCAAAAATAGCTCTATAGCAGGAGTTGTGCATAGTCATTTAGGTATTTGGAAATATTTTTGGAGATAATTGCACCACTAAGATGCACCATTAAAAAAGTTTAATTGAACAAGAAGACAAACCTAGGTGTCCTAACATGGAAGGTTTGTGGAATCCATCCCTCATTCCTTCTTTCAAAACTACATTATTTTTCACTTCTGATAAATCAGTAAGACAAAGTTTAGCTTCCAACTTCGAAAAGCAATGAAAACACAGAATTGTCACCAATTAATAAACAATATGATATTTTTCTAAATGTATTCCTTTAAAAACAACTTTACAGGGCATTTAAAGTTCATTTTTTCTTTTGATTCAGAGGACATTTTTAAGTATTCAAATTTCATATCAGAGATTTACTGTGGAAGAATATAGAATAAAAACAAAAAGTACAGAGAAGAAAAATTTAGCCTACAAATAATGAAAAATTAGGAAATGTCTACTCATAAATTTCCAAATATTAAAACAGATAAGATTATCTGATTAAGACAGTTCAGTTCAGTTCAGTTCAGTTCAGTCATTCAGGCATGTCCAACTCTGTGACCCCTTGGACTGCAGCACGCCAGGCCTCCTGTCCATCACCAACTCCCGGAGTTTACTCAAACTCATGTCCATTGAGTCGGTGATGCCATCCAACCATCTCATCCTCTGTCGTCCCCTTCTTCTCCCATCTTCAATCTTTCCTAGCACCAGGGTCTTTTCAAATGATTCAGTTCTTCGCATCAGGTAGCCAAATGATTCGAGTTTCAGCTTCAGCATCAGTCCTTCCAATGAATATTTAGGACTGATTTCTTAAATATTAGAATGAGATAAAAGATTTATAAACTTTAATTGTTTTTTCTTCTTTATGTAAGCATATGAAACAAAATTTTTCTGCTTCCTAAGCTAGTTCCTCAAAATAACTTTAGATTACAACTCAGTGGTCAATTCCTGAGTCTCTAAAGCCTTTTAACAAGAGTCACTGATGCCTCTAAGCTTTAGCTCAGATATACCAAACACAGATGTTCTTATCAAGACAAGGATCATTTTAGGATGATTATTACTACTGATCCAAAAATCTGAGCCTTTGTCTTAATTTCAGGCCTTAGCATTTTCTACTGGGTATGGGACCCTGGCATCCTAGTTCATGAAAGCATTCGTTCCCATGATGTTTTATTGTATTTAAGTCCTACCAACCTGCAATGGTGGTGTCAGAAAACTGATCTCCTAGCAGCAACCATGATTTAAAAAGACTGTACAGAGACCCTAGATAGATATAATACAAAAACCACATTAATTTAGTGCAGTATTCCACTTTTATTTGTTGTCCCTTGAATTCACCTTCCCTACACTTTAGCTATTTAACATATCATTCTTCAAATTCCAGATTATGTCTATTACTTGGTGAAGCTTTTATGCAACATCTCCTTCTCAAGTACAATGAATTTCAATCTCTCTTTCTTGCATACATACACATAGACACAAATACACACACACAAATTAGACTATCCTATTATAATGTCTCACACTACCCTCTTTTTTTCCTCTATTGAATGAGTCAGAATGTTATTTTAAATTTTTGATAATTATTTGATTAATTTCATCTCCTTCAAGAGATAATAAATTAGATGGAGTCTGGAAAAGTCTCTCACATGTATTTTATTGGTAAGGTAGCTTAATCTAGAGTCAAATCTAGTCCATTTTCAGAACTAGATATTGCTAAAATCAAGGATTGTTACTGCTTATTAGATTCAGAGACTAATCACTGTAAAAAGTCTAAGATGCCTCCCAAGTTTCTGATTTGTGTAAATGGTGGTGGTGTTAACTCAGATAGAAAACATAGGATAAAAGATAGCTGTGTATGCATGTGTGTGTTCATGTCCATTAACTTAGTCATAGTGGTGGTAGGGGTCATGTAGTTGTAAAACACCTTTGGTTTTAATTAGATAAAGCTTGAAATATGTGTGTGCTATCCTGATGGAGATTTCAACCTTTTTATTACCTTAATCCATATCTCAGTTTTTCCAGAATTGTTTGAATCTGAATGAATTTAATTAGTCAGACAATATAGTTTACAAATAAATCAAACAATATAACAAATGGGAAATAATTTACTTTGGCAATTATGAGGCTATTACTTTCCTTGAGAAGAGAAATTTCAGAGATATGAGAGTTTAAATTAAATTCATAGCATCCATATGCATAGCTTTCAATTATGTACCTGATAGCTTCTATCTCAAATATATCTGCTTAACCCATTTCTTTCTCCTCAGTATGGAATCACATATCCAACTGTTTGGGTTGAAATCTCCATCAGGATAGCACACACAAATTTCAAGCTTTATCTAATTAAAACCAAAGGTGTTTTACAACTACATGACCCCTACCACCACCATGACTAAGTTAATGGACATGAACACACACATGCATACACAGCTATCTTTTATCCTATGTCTTCTATCTGAGTTAACACCACCACCATTTACACAAATCAGAAACTTGGGAGGCATCTTAGACTTTTTACAGTGATTAGTCTCTGAATCTAATAAGCAGTAACAATCCTTGATTTTAGCAATATCTAGTTCTGAAAATGGACTAGATTTGACTCTAGATTAAGTGGTTTATTGTCTGATGTTAGAAAACTTACTTAAACTCCTTCTTGCTTCCTGATTCCCAACTTGTTAAGTGAGGATAATGCTGTCACATCCCTTGGTAGGTTAAACTGTTCATTGAGATTATATATGTAAAATACCTAGAATTATATCTTTTTTTTTTCTTTTCATTACTATTGTTTACCTTCTAGTGCCTTGGCTCAAGCGTCCATCAGGGTATAATCTAATTTTGCTACCTCTAGTCTTACCCATCTCAGCTTCATTCCCCATACTGCTACCAGAATGATCCTTCGAAACCCCAAATCTCAGCAAATGTTTCTATTCTTCTTAAACCCCTCAGTAACATCTCACTGCCTCTTGGATGAAACTCTCATCAGTCTAATTGGACATCAGAAATCTAGGTATTGTTTACTTCTCCAGATTTTTCTCTTGCTCCTCTTATGCTCATAGCTTTTGTTCCAACTATACAAAATTCACAAATGTTTCTTGTTTGGAATATGGTTTCATGACTCCATGTCTCTGTATCTGCTATTTCTTCTTGGAAATCTTTTCCATTTTCTTTCTTCAGCTTAAATCCTAGGTATCGCTCAATACAAACTCAAGGTATTTATTCTCTATAGGACTGAACTTGACCTTCTCAAGAATAGTGGATTATTTTCTTCTTCTTGCCACTAATGAATTTTGTATACACTTGTACTGCAACACTTGTACTTTTTGTAGTGGTTTCTTATGTATATGTACACCTCTTCTACTAGACTGTGAGTGCTTGTTTTATGTTAGGAATCATTTACTGTGCTATAGATAAAATGGTGGATAAGACAGGGTTACAGATGCAAAGGAGGAAGACATGTAAATAAGAAGTTTGAACTTAAGGATGCATTTCAAGTGAAAGTATATAAAATGGGTTAATGAGAAAATTTCGCTTATCTAAGAAGATTGAAAAGGACCTTAGTAAGAATGATTTTTGAATTGTGTCTTAAAGATGTTAAAATTAATCAGGAAAAAAAGGAAAAAAAGGTCAGAAATTTGAAAGAAAGATGTCATTGATAAAATCACAGAAAGAAAGCATTGTATAAATGGTAAAGAGCATTTTTCTATAATCAAATAGTAGTATTTGAAGGATAATGGCAGAGTTTAGGATAGAAAATAGCTACATATTGGGTTATGAAGATGTATGTATGTCTAGTTAAAAGTCTTAATATTAATACTTTGAACAATATCATAGCCAGTGAGGAAGCTAAAGCAATAATCCAAGCTGTCTGTGATGGGGACCCAGAAATAGATGAAGGTAATGAGATGGGGTATAATGCAGTACCAAGAAAAAATACAAATAAAAAAGAAGTATGTGTTACACAGAATATGGATGACTCAATTATTCATTGGAATTAAGTGATGATGAAAAGAGGATAATCTAGTAAGTGTCTCAGATTTCGTAATTGTAAAAGTAGACAAGAAAAGTATACATGAGGAGAAGGGGATTCATTGGGTAGGGGGTAGACAATAAGATAATTTTAGAATGCAATGAATTATAATATCTGAGAATCAGAATTTCTACAGTAAGCAGCTGGAGACAACGATCTGTAAGAAGGCAGTTCTGGGCCAGTTATAGTGACTGAGAAATTCTGAGTACATAATGGTAATTAAAAAACGAATGAGTTAACTCAGTCAACAAGAAAATAATAACAAGTCATGGGAGCAAAAAATCCAAGAAACCTAAAATATTAAAAGGTGAGTAGAGGAAAATATATTTATGAAAAAATATTAAAAAGCCATCACAAATCCATAATAAAGGGAACTTAAAAATGGCAATCCACTCCAGTGTTCTTGCCTGGAGAATCCAAGGGACGGGCGAGCCTGGTGGGCTGCCGTTGGACACGACTGAAGTGACTCAGCAGCAGCAGCAGCAAGGATAAGCTAAAGGAATAAAGTTTAAAGAAGGAAGTATTCAAAAATGTGAAACTCTTTGGAGAAGGTAAAAAAGACAATGGTCAATTGCCATTGGATTTGGTGAATAAAGTCTCCTTGGAAAGTGCACGGTCAGTAGAATATAATGGAAAGGAAACAGATTACAGCAGCAAGGACCAGGAGGGAGGATCTGGGAATGTGAAAGCAATCTTAAACTTTTCAAGATGTTTAGTTGATGGGAAGATCAGAGAGCTGGTAACTAGAAGAGATGTCACAGTAGAAGAAAGTGATTTTGTTTTTTAAGAGAAACATTTAAGTAAGTCTATCAACTAGCCTGGTGGGCTGCCATCTGTGGGGTCACACAGAGTTGGACACTACTGAAGCGACTCAGCAGCAGCACTATCAACTACGATAGAGCTTCCCAGGTGGCCCTAGGGGCAGTCCGCCTGCATTGCAGGGGAAGCCAAAGTGTGGGTTCAATCACTGGATTGGGAAGAACCCCTGGAGGGAACGACAACCCACTCAAGTATTCTTGCCTAGAAAATTCTGTAAACATAGGAGCCTGGTGGGCTGTTGCCATGGGGTCAAAAAGAGTCAGGCAGACTGAGCATGCACACACAGATCAGCTAAGATAGGAAGGTAGTGAGAAGATAAATTTAAAAAAACAAGTTTGCTTTAATTACTAACATCAAACTTAGTTTGCCATTTTAACATAGACGTAACCAGCTTTGTGATGGAAAGTAGAAGTAAGAAAGACCTCCTCTGCCTCGAAATGCTTCTGGCACATTCTTTTTATTTTTCCATATATAAAAAGAGCCTATAAGAAAAAAAAAAAAAAAAAAAAAACTTCTGAAACAAGATCATTCAATCTCTTATTGTATATTTTCCATCTTCTTTCTCTTTCAGTATTACTATTCCACTGCTTACCTTCCACATCTGATAAGTAAAGTTTGTCTTTATTCTTTGTTTGTTTGTTTGTTTGTTTGTTTGTTTTTGTCTATTTTTTACTATAAAATTTACTAATTTCCTGCTTTGCTATTGCAGGTATTTATAAGATGACATGACTATGAGAAAGATGTTTCTGCTGGTGTAATATTGTTGCTATGGCTCTGTTCAGGATTGACAATGTTACTGATATTTAACTCTGGTAAGTTTGCAGATTAGATGGTGTATTCAGTGTTTAATCTCAAAGAATAAACTAAGGAGACATGCTCATGCTCAAATTTTAGCTTCCATCAGAATCATTCACAGAAAACACTGCTTTCTGGGTTCCAACTCTAGAGATTCTGATTCAGTCTAGGGTGAACTTCAGGTATTTGCATTCCTAGCAAATTTGTAGATAGTGCTAATGCTGCTGCTTGCCAACCTCAGAGTTAGTGAACATCACTAACAAGGATAACCATCTTCCCAGCTGGATGGAGTAAATGTAAAAGTATGTAACAACATATTGATACTTGTTAAATAATCAGAGAAGTAAAATGGACTGGAATGAGTGAATTTAACTCAGATGACCATTATATCTACTACTGCAGGCAGGAATCCCTTAGAAGAAATGGAGTAGCCATCATGGTCAACAAAAGAGTCCAAAATGCAGTACTTGGATGCAATCTCAAAAACGACAGAATGATCTCCGTTCATTTTCAAAGCAAACCATTCAATATCACAGTAATCCAAGTCTATGCCCCGATCAGTAATGCTGAAGAAGCTGAAGTTGAATGGTTTTATGAAGACCTACAAGACCTTTTAGAACTAACACTCAAGAAAATGTCCTCTTCATTATAGGAGACTGGACTGCAAAAGTAGGAAGTCAAGAAACACCTGGAGTAATAGGCAAATTTGGCCTTGGAATGCAGAATGAAGCAGGGCAAAAGCTAATAGAGTTTTGCCACGAGAATGCACTGGTCATAGAAAACACCCTCTTCCAACAACACAAGGGAAGACTCTACACATGGACATCACCAGATGGTCAACACCAATATCAGATTGATTATATTCTTTGCAGCCAAAGATGGAGAAGCTCTATACAGTCAGCAAAAACAAGACCAGGAGCTGACTGTGCTCAGATCATGAACTCCTTATTGCCAAATTCAGACTTAAATTGAAGAAAGTAGGTAAAATCACTAGACTATTCAGGTATGACATAAATCAAATCCCTTATGATTGTACAGTGGGAGTGAGAAATAGATTTAAGGGACTAGATCTGATAGATAGAGTGCCTGATGAACTATGGACTGAGGTTCGTGACATTGTACAGGAGACAGGGATCAAGACCATCCCCATGGAAAAGAAATCCAAAAAAGGAAAATGGCTGTCTGGGGAGGCCTAACAAAGAGCTGTGAAAAGAAGAGAAGTGAAAAGCAAAGGAGAAAAGAAAATATATAAGAATCTGAATGCAGAGTTCCAAAGAATAGCAAGAAAAGATAAGAAAGCCTTCCTCAGCGATCAGTGCAAAGAAATAGAGGAAAAGAACAGAATGGGGAAGACTAGAGATCTCTTCAAGAAAATTAGATATTTTTTTGCATCTTTTTATGCAAAGATGGGGTCTATAATGGACAGAAATGGTATGGACCTAACAGAAGCAGACGTTAAGAAGTGGTGGCAAGAATACAAAGAAGAACTGTATGAAAAAGATCTTCACGACCAAGATAACCATGACGTATGATCACTCACCTACAGCAAGATATCCTGGAATGTGAAGTCAAGTGGGCCTTAGAAAGCATCACTACAAGCAAAGCTAGTGGAGGTGATGGAATTCCAGTGGAGCTAATTCAAATCCTGAAAGATGATGCTGTGAAAGTTCTACACTGACTAGGCCAGCAAATTTGGAAAACTGAGCAGTGGCCACAGGACTGGAAAAGGTCAGTTTTCATTCCAATCCCTAAGGAAGGCAGTGCCTAAGAATGCTCAAACTACCGCACAATTGCACTCATCACACATGCTAGTAAAATAATGCTCAAAATTCTCCAAGCCAGGCTTCAGCAATACATGAACAGTGAACTTCCAGATGTTCAAGCTGGTTTTAGAAAAGGCAGAGGAACCAGAGATCAAATTGCTGACATCCGCTGGATCATGGAAAAAGCAAGAGAGTTCCAGAAAAACATCTATTTCTGCTTTATTGACTATGCCAAAGCCTTTGACTGTGTCGATCACAACAAACTGTGGAAAATTCTGAGAGAGATGGGAATACCAGACCACCTGACCTGCCTCTTGAGAAATCTGTATGCAGGTCAGGAAGCAACAGTTAGAACTGGACATGGAACAACAGACTGGTTCCAGATAGGAAAAGGCATACATCAAGGCTGTATATTGTCACCCTGCTTATTTTACTTATATGCAGAGTACATCCTGAGAAACGCTGGGCTGGAAGAAGCAGAAGCTGGAATCAAGATTGCTGGGAGAAATATGAATAACCTCAGATAGGCAGATGACACCATCCTTATGGTAGAAAGTGAAGAACTAAAAAGCCTCTTGATGAAAGTGAAAGAGGTGAGTGAAAAACTTGGCTTAAAACTCAACATTCAGAAAACGAAGATCATGGCATCTGGTCCCATCGCTTCATGGCAAATAGATGGGGAAACAGTAGAAACAGTGTCAGACTATTTTTTGGGGCTCCAAAATCACTGCAGATGGTGACTGCAGCCATGAAATTAAAAGACACTTACTCCTTGGAAAGAAAGTTATGACCAACCTAGACAGCATATTAAAAAGCAGAGATATTACTTTTCCAACAAAGGTCCATCTAGTCAAGGCTAAGGTTTTTCCAGTAGTCATGTATGGATGTGAGAGTTGGACTGTGAAGAAAGCTGAGCTCCGAAGACTGATGCTTTTGAACTGTGGTGTTGGAGAAAACTCTTGAGAGGTCCTTGGACTGCAACGAGATCCAACAGTCCATTTTAAAGGAGATCGGTCCTGGGTGTTTTTTGGAAGGAAAGAAGCTAAAGCTGAAACTCCAATACTTTGGCCATCTCATGAGAAGAGTTGACTCATTGGAAAAGACTCTGATGCTGGGAGGGATTAGGGGACAGGAGGAGAAGGGGATGACAGAGGATGAGATGGCTGGATGGCATCAGGGACTTGATGAATGTGAGTTTGAGTGAACTCCAGGAGTTGGTGATAGACAGGGGGGCCTGGCGTGCTGCAATTCAGGTCACACTCTTTGGGGTCACAAAGAGTCAGACACAACTGAGGGCCTGAACTGAACTGAAATAACATTTATTAACTCCAGCTAGCATCATCACTGTTTGAAGAGAGAAGAAATAACACAAATCATACACTATTGTCCTTTGAAGAGCACAGGTTATTAAAATCAGAATTTTCTCAATAACCTGAAACTGAGACTCTGAGATTTGAGTGTGTTTTAATGGCTCAAAACATACAGCACATCTAAATACTTCAGATTATTATTTCAGAAAGTGTATGGCAATTTTGAAACATATAGACATGTGGGATTTTGAAAATTTCAACGGAAGTCCCTTTAAGAAGTGCCTGGAAAAGTATCAAAAAATAATATATGTTTCTAATGCACTATTTCTGACTCGGAGACATGTCTAAATCTGACAACTTATCAACATAGATTTAAGTCAAATACATTCTTTTTCTTTCTGAGTAATTGTGTTCCACATTGTGCTTCATTGTTTTATAGCAAAAAAGGAGCTAAAGGACATTTTCTGAGTTTCACAATAGTTTCTCTATTATGAGCAGAGTTGCAGCACTAGGTAATTACTTCTGTTCCCCAAGAAACTAAAGCGCTTGGGTGCAACTCATCTTTAACCACAGCATGTGTGTTTACATGGCAGCATACACTGGATAATTGACCTTCAGCTGGAGGTGGATGTCTGTTAAACATAGTGTTTCCCTGGTGGCTCAGATGGTAAAGAATCTGCCTACAGTTCAGGAGACTCTAGTTTGATCCCTGGGTCTGGAAGATCCCCTGGAGAAGGGAATGGCTACCCAGACCAGAATTCTTGCCTGGAGAATCCCATGGACAGATAAGCTTTGCATTTTGAAAACTCCTTGTTTTTGGTTTTGATGTAATCACTAAAGCAGCCTCCCATTAAGAGCCCTAGGAGGAATGGACCACCTAAGTCTAACCCTTACTCTATGTATGATTTGAGCTCAGCTAGTTCTGGTTTCCAGAGAAGGCAATGGCGACCCACTCCAGTTCTCTTGCCTGGAGAATCCCATGTAAGGTGGAGCCCGGTAGGCTGCAGTCCGTGGGATCGCTAAGAGTCGGACACGACTGAGGGACTTCACTTTCAATTTTCACTTTCATGCATTGGAGAAGGAAATGGCAACTCACTCCATTGTTCTTGCCTGGAGAATCCCAGGGACGGGGGAGCCTGATGGGCTGCCATCTATGGGGCTGCACAGAATCGGACAGGACTGAAGCATCTTAGCAGCAGCAGCAGTTCTGGTTTCAATATGAACCCTATCCCTTCCTCAGTGTATCACCTCAGCAAGTTTACTACACTTCAAATTATTTAATTTTCTCCTTTGAAAAATAAGGATAAAATGCGTATCTCACTATAATGAAAACTGCTAGCTAATATATGTAAATTGCCCCCTACTTTTGTTATTCCTATATTTCTATCAAATTATCCAGGAGAAATAGAAAAAGGATATAAATAGGTGATCTGGCTGGGAAAGTAAAAATATTTAACTAAAAACAACAAATATAAGCTATTGTGCATGCATGCTCAGTCACTCAGTTTTGTCCGATTCTTAGAAACCCCATGGACGGCAAGGCTCCTTTGTCCAGGGATTATCCCAGTAAGAATACTGGAGTGGGTTGCCACTTCCTCCTCCAGGGGATCTTCCTAACTTAGGGATCAAACCTGTGTCTCCTGTGGCTCCTGCATTGGCAGGTAGATTCTTTACCATGGAGCCACCTGAGGAGCCCCATAAAGCGATTGTACAACTGAAATATTTGTCTGGTCTTTGTCCTGGGTTCCTGGCATGGAGTTTCTAAAATTTTTGGAATTTCCTAAGTGATAGCAGTTTTCACATTATATTAATGAATGATTCACTATTGAACCCTAGATAGCTTTACAGTGGAGGCTGGTCACCCAAAAGACTATGTGATTACACTGTTTGGACTGAGCTAGCCCAGTTTCCTGGAGGATAAGGGGCTGGAAATTGAGTTAAATCATGTGGCCAATGATTTAATCAGTGAATCACACCTACATAATGAAATCCCAATTAAAAACTCTGAATATCAAAGTTTAGTATAGTTTCCTGCTTCATGACCACATTATTGTGATGGGAGGGTATCAATTCTAATTCCATAAGGAGAGGGCATGGAAGCTGCACATTCCTATGAGTCATATGCTCACATGAGATAATCAGATTTATTTAAATTTCCACCTCCTCTTATCTAATGCAGCATAGTAATTGCTCTTTTTATCCCTGTTTTCTCCTATGTTATGAATTAATAATTTTGGAATCATGGCATATAAATATTAGCCATGTGTGCCCAGATGTCCCAAACTGAAAACATGGGAAGACCTCAGTCTGGGAAGTTGTGGTGAGTTATGTGAAACCGAGGGCAAGATATGGGCAAGCTTCTTAGTAGTAGAGGCCATATATTCCCAGGAGGATCAGCGGTAAAGAATTTGCCTGCCAAATCACAAGATATAAGAGAACTGGGTTCAATCCCTGAGCTGGAAAAGTCCCTAGAGAAGGAAACAGCAACCCATTCCAATAATCTTGCCTGGAAAATTTCATGGACATAGCAGCCTGGAGGGTAACAGTCCATAGGATGGCAAAGAGTCAGACACAACTGAGCAACTGGGCATAGAGGCCATGCAAATCACATTTTTGATTAATATACAAATGCTTTAGATGATATTCTTACAGTAGGATAAATAAAAGAGAAGTCTGAAAATGGGAATTGGTGAATAAACAGAGTCAAGTGCAGTTAAGAGGAAGCTCAGAGATGAAAGTAAAGGAGCTAAGTTGAGCAATTGATTTTAAGGTTTTCTGCTTCACAACTGAGGACTCTGCTTCTGTCTCACTTCATTTGATCTTAAAGGAGAACTTTTCCAGAGGCAAAGAAGAGTTTGAGTTCATGTACCAGAAAATCTAGGAGATATGTGACCATTATCCTACTTAATTTAACTTCGTCTCCATTTTTACCACTCCTGAAACTTTTCAATTTACCCAGTTGTCAGCGCGCTATCACCTCCCTTCTCCAATTCCTCAACTTTCTCTCATTATTCCTTGCAACTCAGACTTTATCTAGTTTTATTCACCGAATTCATTCCAACAAAATCCACTTCGCTGATTTGACAAATTTTTCAAAAGACCAAATTAGTTAAATATGCTTCTTTTGTCAAATATTTACACAATTTACAGCAATTCAAATCAGATCATGTGGTTTTATCAACTTTTGAGATTTCTGAAATATTTTTGTTGTCCAATTGCATTCATCTCACATGCTAGTGAAGTAATGCTCAAAATTCTCCAAGACAGGCTTCAGCAATACGTGAACCGTGAATTTCCTGATATCCAAGTTGGTTTTAGAAAAAGCAGAGAAACCAGAGATCAAATTGCCAACAGCTGCTGGATCATGGAAAAAGCAAGAGAGTTCCAGAAAAACATCTATTTCTGCTTTATTGACTATGCCAAAGCCTTTGACTGTGCGGATCACAATAAACTGTGGAAGATTCTGAGAGAGATGGGAATACCAGACCACCTGACCTGCCTCTTGAGAAATCTGTATGCAGGTCAGGAAGCAACAGTTAGAACTGGACATGGAACAACAGACTGGTTCCAAATAGGAAAAGGCATACATCAAGGCTTTATGTTGTCACCCTGCTTATTTAACTTATATGCAGTGTCCATCATGAGAAATGCTGGACTGGAAGAAACACAGCTGGAATCAAGATTACTGGGAGAAATAACAATAATCTCAGATATGCAGATGACACCACCCTTATGGCAGAAAGTGAAGACGAGCTAAAAAGCCTCTTGATGAAAGTGAAAGAGAAGTGAAAAAGTTGGCTTAAAGCTCAGCATTCCGAAAACGAAGATCATGGCATCTGGTCCCATCACTTCATGGGAAATAGATGGGGAAACAGTGGAAACAATGTCAGACTTTTTATTTTTTGGGGCTCCAAAATCACTGCAGATGGTGACTGCAGCCATGAAATTAAAAGACACTAACTCCTTGGAAGAAAAGTTGTGACCAACCTAGATAGCATATTCAAAAGCAGAGACATTACTTTGCCAACTAAGGTCCGTCTAGTCAAGGCTATGGTTTTTCCAGTAGTCATGTATGGATGTGAGAGTTGGACTGTGAAGAAGACTGAGCGCCAAAGAATTGATGCTTTTGAACTGTGGTGTTGGAGAAGACTCTTGAGAGTCCCTTGGGAGAGAGGGAAAGATGGCGGAGGAATAGGACGGGAAGATCACTTTCTCCCTCACAAATTCCTCAAAAGAACATTTCAACGCCGAGCAAACTCCACAAAACAACTTCTGTAGGCTGGCAGAGGACATCAGGCAACCAGAAAAGCAGACCATTGTCTTCAAAAACAGGTAGGGAAAAATATAAAAGACGAAAAAGGAGACAAAGGAGGTGGGGAGGGAGCTCCGTCCCGGGAAGGGAAGCCCGTCCCGGGAAGGGAATTTGAAGAGAGGTTTCCAAACACCAGGAAACACTCTCCCTGCTGAGTCTGTGGTGAGCCTTGGAAACACAGAGGGCAACATAACAGGAAGGAAAAATAGATAAATAATTAAAACCAACAGATTACAAGCCCAACAGTAACTCCCCCAGCGGAAAAGCAGCACAGACGCCTGCATCCGCCATTGGGAAGTGGGGGCAGGGCAGGGACGCGCGGGAGGCGCGGGCTGCAGAGCTTTGTAAGAATCGGGCAGGAACGCCCCACGCACAACCAGATCGATCTAACTTGGGCTAGCAAACCAGAGTGTGGGATAGCTACCACGCGAAAAGCTCGAACATAAGACACCGCCAGGACCGAGCACAGAACAAAGGACGGAACGGGAAAAGCCGGCTGCAGACTATCCCCCGCCGGGGACAGGCAGCCAGAGCCGTAAGGACTGGAAAGGGGCAATTGCAGACCCGGAGAGACTTTACTTACCTAACTGCAAGCAGGCTCCTTTGCTAAGACTTCTGGGGGTGCTGGACAGTCACAGTCTGCCTCACGGGGTGCACCAGCGGTCCACCCAGAGAGCTGAGCGGCAGCAGCAGAAAAGGTGACAAGCTGCAGCGATTGGGCTCGCCAAACTCCTGAGCTACTCGGACCTGGGAAGGGCACAAAGCGCAGTCCCAGCTGAATCTGTGCCTCTGAGGGCTCCCTGAGCGCCGAACCTGAGCGGCTTGGACCAGGGAAGTGCACGCAGCCTAGGGCCGGCCCCAGACGGTTCCCGGCTGAGCATCGTAGAGCCGGAGTGGTTTGTGCGCCGTTTGAAAGGACAGGTCAAGCGGGGCAGAGATGCGGTGTGCGCACGACATTGCTGTTTGTTTGCAGCATCCCCCCTCCCCACAGCGCAACTGAACTAGTGAGCCTAAAAAACCAGCAAACAGAAGAAGTTAAACAGAGGGAACCACCTTGGAAGTGAGCCCACACGGCCCATAACATCAGAGAAGGGCTAGAAATATTTTTAATATTTTTAAAATCATTCCTTTTTTTTTTTTTGCTTTTTGCTTTTTTGTTTTTTTTTCTTTTTTTTCTAGCTTTTTTTAATTGTTAAGTCTTCTATTTCTCCTCTAATTTTTATTTCTATAACCTATTATTACTATTTTTTTTTTAAGGCAAACACCATATATACTGTTTGGATGGTTGTTGGTGTTTTTTTTTTTTTTTCTTTTGTTTGTTTGTTTGTTTTTTAATAATTTTTTTTCTTTCTTCCTTTTTCCTTCTGCTCTTCCCCGTATAACTCTGTAAATACCTCTGAGTGGTCCAGACTATAGAGTGCACATAAGGAAGTGACTACTGACTAGCTTGCTCTCTCCTCTCTTGATCTCACCGCATCTCATTCTAGTTACCTCTAACTACTCCCTCCATCTTCTCTTCTCCTTGTAACTCAGTGAACCTCTCTGAGTGTCCCTCAATGTGGAGAAACTTTTCATCTTTAACCTAGATGTTTTATCATCGGTGCTGTATAGATGGAGAAGCCTAGAGGCTACTGTAAAAATAAAACTGAAAACCAGAAGCAGGAAGCTTAAATCCAAAGCCTGAAAACATTAGAGAACTCTTGAATTCAGGGAACATTAAGCAATAGGAGCTCATCAAATGCCTTCATACCTACACCAAAACCAAGCTCCACCCAAGGGCCAACAAGTTCCAAAACAAGACATACCACGCAAACTCTCCAGCAACACAGGAACACTCCCCTGAGCTTCAATATACAGGCAGCTCAAAATTATCCCAAAACTTTTGATGTCTCATAACCCATTACGGGTCACTCCACTGCACTCCAGAGAGAAGAAACCCAGCTCCACCCACCAAAACTCCAACACAAGCCTCTCTAACCAGGAAACCTTGACAAGCCACTGATAGAACCCCACCCAAAGTGAGGAAGCTCCATAATAAAGAGAACTCCACAAATTCCCAGAATATGAAAAGGCCACCCCAAACGAAGCAATATAACCAAGATGAAGAGACAGAGGAATACTCAGCAGGTAAAGGAACAGGAGAGTTGTCCACCAAACCAAACAAAAGAGGAAGAAGTAGGGAATCTACCGGAGAAGGAATTCCGAATATTGATAGTGAAAATGATCCAAAATCTTGAAATCAAAATGGAAACACAGATAAATAGCCTAGAGACAAGGATTGAGAAGATGCAAGAAAGGTTTAACAAGGACCTAGAAGAAATAAAAAAGAGTCAAAATATAATGAATAACGCAATAAATGAGATCAGAAACACTCTGGAGGCAACAAATAGTAGAATAATGGAGGCAGAAGATAGGATTAGTGAAATAGAAGATAGAATGGTAGAAATAAATGAATCAGAGAGGAAACAAGAAAAACGAATTAAAAGAAACGAGGACAATCTCAGAGACCTCCAGGACAATATGAAACGCTCCAACATTCGAATTATAGGAGTCCCAGAAGAAGAAGACAGAAAGAAAGATCATGAGAAAATCCTTGAGGAGATAATAGTTGAAAACTTCCCTAAAATGGGGAAGGAAATAACCACCCAAGTCCAAGAAACACAGAGAGTTCCAAATAGGATAAACCCAAGGCGAAACACCCCAAGACACATATTAATCAAATTAACAAAGATCAAACACAAAGAACAAATATTAAAAGCAGCAAAGGAAAAACAACAAATAACACACAAGGGGATTCCCATAAGGATAACAGCTGATCTTTCAATAGAAACTCTTCAGGCCAGGAGGGAATGGCAAGACATACTTAAAGTGATGAAAGACAATAACCTACAGCCCAGATTACTGTATCCAGCAAGGATCTCATTCAAATACGAAGGAGAAATCAAAAGCTTTACAGACAAGCAAAAGCTGAGAGAATTCAGCACCACCAAACCAGCTCTCCAACAAATTCTAAAGGATATCCTCTAGACAGGAAACATGAAAAGGGTGTATAAACCCGAACCCAAAACAATAAAATAAATGGTAACGGGATCATACTTATCAATAATCACCTTAAACGTAAATGGGTTGAACGCCCCAAGCAAAAGACAAAGACTGGCCGAATGGATACAAAAACAAGACCGCTCTATATGCTGCTTACAAGAGACCCACCTCAAAACAAGGGACACATACAGACTGAAAGTGAAGGGCTGGAAAAAGATATACCACGCAAACAGAGACCAAAAGAAAGCAAGAGTGGCAATACTCATATCCAATAAAATAGACTTTAAAACAAAGGCTGTGAAAAGAGACAAAGAAGGCCACTACATAATGATCAAAGGAACAATCCAAGAAGAAGATATAACAATTATAAATATATATGCACCCAATATAGGAGCACTGCAATATGTAAGAGAAATGATAACAAGTATGAAAGGGGAAATCAACAATAACACAATAATAGTGGGAGACTTTAATACCCCACTCACACCTATGGACAGATCAACTAAACAGAAAATTAATAAAGAAAGGCAAACTTTAAATGAGACATTAGATCAGTTAGACCTAATTGATATCTATAGGACATTTCACCCCAAAACAATGAATTTCACCTTTTTTTCAAGTGCTCATGGAACCTTCTCCAGGATAGATCACATCCTGGGCCATAAATCTAAACTTGATAAATTCAAAAAAATAAAAATCATTCCAAGCATCTTTTCTGACCATAATGCATTAAGATTAGATCTCAATTACAGGAGAAAAACTATTAAAAATTCCAACATATGGAGGTTGAACAACACACTTCTGAATAACCAACAAACCACAGAAGAAATCAAAAAAGAAATCAAAATATGCATAGAAACTAATGAAAATGAAAACACAACAACCCAAAACCTGTGGGACACTATAAAAGCAGTGCTAAGAGGAAAGTTCATAGCAATACAGGCATACCTCAAGAAACAAGAAAAAAGTCAAATAAATAACCTAACTCTACAACTAAAAGCAACTAGAAAAGGAAGAGTTGGAGAACCCCAGAGTTAGTAGAAGGAAAGAAATCTTAAAAATTAGGGCAGAAATAAATGCAAAAGAAACAAAAGAGACCATAGCAAAAATCAACAAAGCCAAAAGCTGGTTCTTTGAAAGGATAAATAAAATTGACAAACCCTTAGCCTGACTCATCAAGAAGCAAAGAGAGAAAAATCGAATCAATAAAATTAGAAATGAAAATGGAGAGATCACAACAGACAACACAGAAATACAAAGGATCATAAGAGACTATAAGAGACTACTATCAGCAATTGTATGCCAATAAAATGGACAACGTGGAAGAAATGGACAAATTCTTAGAAATGTACAATTTTCCAAAACTGAACCAGGAAGAAATAGAAAATCTTAACAGACCCATCACAAGCACGGAAATTGAAACTGTAATCAGAAATCTTCCAGCAAACAAAAGCCCAGGTCCAGACGGCTTCACAGCTGAATTCTACCAAAAATTTTGAGAGGAGTTAACACCTGTCCTCCTCAAACTCTTCCAGAAAATTGCAGAGGAAGGTAAACTTCCAAACTCATTCTATGAGGCCACCATCACCCTAATACCAAAACCTGACAAAGATGTCACAAACAAAGAAAACTACAGGCCAATATCACTGATGAACATAGATGTAAAAATCTTCAACAAAATTCTAGCAATCAGAATCCAACAACACATTAAAAAGATCATACACCATGACCAAGTGGGCTTTATCCCAGGGATGCAAGGATTCTTCAATATCCGCAAATCAATCAATGTAATTCACCACATTAACAAACTGAAAAATAAAAACCATATGATTATCTCAATAGATGCAGAGAAGGCCTTTGACAAAATTCAACATCCATTTATGATAAAAACTCTCCAGAAAGCAGGAATAGAAGGAACATACCTCAACCTAATAAAAGCTATCTATGACAAACCCACAGCAAACATTATCCTCAATGGTGAAAAATTGAAAGCATTTCCACTAAAGTCAGGAACAAGACAAGGGTGTCCACTTTCACCGCTACTATTCAACATAGTTCTGGAAGTTTTGGCCACAGCAATCAGAGCAGAAAAAGAAATAAAAGGAATCCAAATTGGAAAAGAAGAAGTAAAACTCTCACTGTTTGCAGATGACATGATCCTCTACATGGAAAACCCTAAAGACTCCACCAGAAAATTACTAGAGCTCATCAATGAATATAGTAAAGTTGCAGGATATAAAATCAACACACAGAAATCCCTTGCATTCCTATACACGAATAATGAGAAAGTAGAAAAAGAAATTAAAGAAACAATTCCATTCACCATTGCAACGAAAAGAATAAAATACTTAGGAATATATCTACCTAAAGAAACTAAAGACCTATATATAGAAAACTATAAAACACTGATGAAAGAAATCAAAGAGGACACTAATAGATGGAGAAATATACCATGTTCATGGATCGGAAGAATCAATATAGTGAAAATGCGTATACTACCCAAAGCAATTTACAAATTCAATGCAATCCCTATCAAGCTACCAGCAACATTTTTCACAGAACTAGAACAAATAATTTGAAGATTTGTATGGAAATACAAAAAACCTCGAATAGCCAAAGCAATCTTGAGAAAGAAGAATGGAACTGGAGGAATCAACTTGCCTGACTTCAGGCTCTACTACAAAGCCACAGTCATCAAGACAGTATGGTACTGGCACAAAGACAGACATATAGATCAATGGAACAAAATAGAAAGCCCAGAGATAAATCCACACACATATGGACACTTTATCTTTGACAAAGGAGGCAAGAATATACAATGGAGTAAAGACAATCTCTTTAACAAGTGGTGCTGGGAAAACTGGTCAACCACTTGTAAAAGAATGAAACTAGATCACTTTCTAACACCCCACACAAAAATAAACTCAAAATGGATTAAAGATCTAAATGTAAGACCAGAAACTATAAAACTCCTAGAGGAGAACATAGGCAAAACACTCTCCGACATAAATCACAGCAGGATCCTCTATGATCCACCTCCCAGAATTCTGGAAATAAAAGCAAAAATAAACAAATGGGATCTAATTAAAATTAAAAGCTTCTTCACAACAAAGGAAACTCTAAGCAAGGTGAAAAGACAGCCTTCTGAATGGGAGAAAATAATAGCAAATGAAGCAACTGACAAACAACTAATTTCAAAAATATACAAGCAACTTATGCAGCTCAATTCCAGAAAAATAAACGACCCAATCAAAAAATGGGCCAAAGAACTAAATAGACATTTCTCCAAAGAAGACATACGGATGGCTAACAAACACATGAAAAGATGCTCAACATCACTCATTATTAGAGAAATGCAAATCAAAACCACAATGAGGTACTGCTTCACACCAGTCAGAATGGCTGCGATCCAAAAATCTGCAAGCAATAAATGCTGGAGAGGGTATGGAGAAAAGGGAACCCTCCTACACTGTTGGTGGGAATGCAAACTAGTACAGCCACTATGGAGAACAGTGTGGAGATTCCTTAAAAAATTGCAAATAGAACTACCTTATGACCCAGCAATCCCACTGCTGGGCATACACACCGAGGAAACCAGAATTGAAAGAGACACATGTACCCCAATGTTCATCGCAGCACTGTTTATAATAGCTAGGACATGGAAACAACCTAGATGTCCATCAGCAGATGAATGGATAAGAAAGCAGTGGTACATATACACAATGGAGTATTACTCAGCCGTTAAAAAGAATTCATTTGAATCAGTTCTGATGAGATGGATGAAACTGGAGCCTATTATACAGAGTGAAGTAAGCCAGAAAGAAAAACACCAATACAGTATACTAACACATATATATGGAATTTAGGAAGATGGCAATGACGACCCTGTATGCAAGACAGGGAAAGAGACACAGATGTGTATAATGGATTTTTGGACTCAGAGGGAGAGGGAGAGGGTGGGATGATTTGGGAGAATGACATTCTAACATGTATACTATCATGTAAGAATTGAATCACCAGTCTATGTCTGATGCAGGATACAGCATGCTTGGAGCTGGTGCATGGGGATGACCCAGAGAGATGTTATGGGGAGGGAGGTGGGAGGGGCGTTCATGTTTGGGAACGCATGTAAGAATTAAAGATTTTAAAATTTAAAAAAAAATAAAAAAATAAAACATTTTAAATCTTAAAAAAAAAAAAAAAAAAAGAGAGAGAGTCCCTTGGACTGCAAGGAGATCCAAACAGTCCATTCTGAAGGAGATCAGCCCTGGAATATCTTTGGACGGAATGATGCTAAAGCTGAAACTCCAGTACTTTGGCCACCTCATGGGAAGAGCTGACTCATTGGAAAAGACTTTGATGTTGGGAGGGATTGGGGGCAGGAGAAGAAGGGGACGACAGAGGATGAGATGGCTGGATGGCATCACTGACTCGACGGACGTGAGTCTGAGTGAACTCCGGGAGTTGGTGATGAACAGGGCAGTCTGGCGTTCTGCGATTTATGGGGTTGCAAAGAGCTGGACACGACTGAGCGACTGAACTGAATTGACTGAACTTTCCTGTTGGCTTATAAGTAGTTTGAAAGTTTTTTTTCAATATTTTCCTTCACCATGTCCTTACAGCTAAATCCAGTGAGAGCTGGAAGAAGGAGAGGGTGGAAGGGAGGAGACTTTCATCTGGGGAAAAACTATGGAAGTTCATTCAGAAAATTATCTTTTTGATAATCAGCCACAGGAAAAAAATAGCTTTTGGCCAATGAGCTCAAAGAGAATTGGTCTGTTTTCTTCAGCTTTAGACAGTAAAGCTATAACTTTGCAGATGAACATTCAAAGAAGTAGGATTTTTTTCTGCCTTTGACTGTGTATCACGTTCCTAGAAAACTATAAAATAAAATTCTGCTACAGAAAGGAGCTAGACATGGCAGTAATAATTGCCCATTTTGTACACTTATTTATGATCTTGAAATATGCATTAACAGAAAAATTAGTTCATTAAATTAAAGAATATGGGGCCAAGTTCTTAAGGAGACAACATAATGGAATCGTGGATGCAAATGAAATTTAACGTGTGCTAACGTATCACAAGAACTATCTGCCAGCCACTCTGTAAATCTCAGCAGGAATAGAGATGGTGTAGTTCGGTTCAGTCGCTCAGTTATCTCTAACTCTTTGTGATCCCATGAACCACAGGTTGCCAGGCCTCCCTGTCCATCACCAACTCAGTGAGTCTATCCAAACCCATGTCCATTGAGTCGGTGATGCCATCCAACCATCTCATCCTCAGTCATCCCCTTCTCCTCCTACCCTAAATCTTTCCCACCATGAGGGTCTTTTCAAATAAGTCAGCTCTTTGCATCAGGTAGCCAAAGTATTGGAGTTGAAGCTTCAACATCATGCCTTCCAATGAACATCCAGGACTGATCTCCTTTAGAATGGACTGGTTGGATCTCCTTGCAGTCCAAGGGACTCTCAAGAGTCTTCTCCAACACCATAGTTCAAAAGCATCAATTCTTCAGTGCTCAGATTTCTTTGTAGTCCAGCTTTCACATCCATACATGACTACTGGAAAAACCATAGCCTTGACTAGATGGACCTTTGTTGACAATGTAATGTCTCTCCTTTTTAATATGCTGTCTAGGTTGGTCATAGCTTACCTTCCAAGGAGTAAACATCTTTTAATTTCATGGCTGCAATCGCCATCTGAAGTTTTGGAGCCAAGAATAATAAAAGTCAGCCACTGTTTCCACTGTTTCCCCATCTATTTGCCATAAAATGATGGGACCAGATGCCATGATCTTAGTTTTCTGAATGTCGAGCTTTAAGCCAACTTTTTCACTCTCCTCTTTCACTTTCATCACAAGGCTCTTTAGTTCTTCTTCACTTTCTGCCATAAGGGTGGTGTCATCTGCATATCTGAGGTATTGATATTTCTCCCTGCAAGCTTAGTTTTAAACAAAATCTCTTCTATTTAAAAGAATTCTTTCCCATCAACTTGCAAGAGAAAATATTGATGCTGAAGCGACAGTACTGTTCCCAGAAGTACCGATACCACCAGAAATAGCAGCTGTTGGTCAGAATAAGAGCAATTTAAAATCAGAATTTGATCAGAATTTGGACTGTGATGACAACTCTAAGTCTATAGATGAAAGTTCTGCTTCTGAAAGGGTGCACTGACTGTTGCAAAGCGACAGCATTCAGATGTGAAGGAGTCTAACAATTGCCCCATTTCTCTCCTTTCCCAAAGTCTATTTTTAGCATGAGTTAATACTTGATATGTGAGAAATTCAGACTTGCTTTCTACTAACGTATATTTGCCACATTTGCCAAATCATTTTTTAAATTAAACAAACAAACAAATTAGAGGTTATATATATGTTTCTATATAATAGAAAGATTACTATACTTGAAAATATTACTAACTTATTTATTAATTGAAAGCTACTTAAAAACACAATCTTGTTAAACCTAAAAAAGAATAAAAGCACATATTTTTCACAAATATTTAAGCAATTATTTTGATTTATTTATTGTCTCTCCCAATTATTCAGATTTATGTATTGTCTTTTCCAAGTGGGATTAAACATTCAAAAATAAACAGGAAGCTTAATAGTAAATCTATGGTAACAGGAACATAAAATTTGCTTTTCGTAGTTTTCTAAAAATATTCTATAAAGTCGAATGGACAGTGGATTTTTATAAATTTCAAGTACACATTCTTCAGGTTATCTGTCTTTTTTTTTTTAATTTAAATTTATTTACCTGTCTGTGTGTAGTCTCATAATTTTAAGAAAGTCTAGTTTAGTGGTTGCAAAATACAATGCAAACTGAAAGAGGTAGGGATGATGATGTAGAAATCAGGGAGTTTCAACTCATGTAAACATTTGAAGTGGACTTTTAAAAATTAACGAAAAAAAAAATTAGTGGCACTAGGGTAATAGAGGGCAAATATGCAGATTCTCTTCTTTCCTTTATTGACTAATCTAATGGTAAGGAAAGTCTACGGCAAGGAATAGAAAATATTCTCTTCAGTTGACTATTCCTGTAGAGATTGTATATATATTTCATTTTCTCCTTTAGACTTTGAAGTGCTGTACATACTTAATTATACTTATTGCATATTTTTTTATCATTTCAATAAATATCATTCTCCATTAATTTTGAGCCTAAGGATACAAGTATAAGATAACACATTCTTATTTCACCTAAGTTAAGTGAGAAATCGATATGGGAGAAAGAAAACAAGCAACTCCTAAACATCTATAACCACAATTTTATAAATTCTTATTTTTTCACTGTTTGAAAAAAAATGATTACACACACTTTTGACTTTTCATTCCTATCATTCTACTTCACAACTTACATTTACTCCACATCTAGCACATTGAAAGTTACTGTATATTTATTCTTTGTTACTTCACCTATTTCCTGGAGTGTCTGTTGAAGAGTAACAGATACCATCACAATATCCAATAAGAATACATATGTTAAAGTGATTAATTTTTCAATCTCTCTCCATGTAACATGCATAAAATAAACCAGATTTCTTCAGATAAAAGAATATTATAGTGGAAATTATAAGTACAAGAATCATCCAGGCACACGTATTAAAAAGTCACTTGAGAAAAGTCTTTGTTTTTTATACTAAATTGTTTCTTCTCAAAGGATGAGATAATATACTCGATACAAAAATTAATACATGCTAAATCATCAGGCATGACAAAAGTTGATTTTTATGGTTGATGATAATTAGTTTGGAGGACTGGAAGGTATAACTAAAAAAATCTATGACAAGAACTTAGAACAAAGTTCATTTTATTTTCAGATTCAGCCGTTAAGGTGGATGCTGTTTAAAAAAAAAAAAAATGTAAGCTAGATTTATTGAAACCTTGTTGTAAATCCTCATTTTTAAGCTATGAAGCCTCAGGATCATCCTGTGAATTGATACACCACCTAGAAGATAAATTACTCTGAAAACAAGCTAAGAGAAGTTTGCTTTTGTTTTCCTCCTACACCCTTTCCTGGTCATCATCATATTTCCATGTGATTCCCTGCCTTTTTTCTGTCCTTTGGATTGCTTCTTACAAGATGCTTAGTATAATAGTTTGTAATATTGTAAGTCCCAAGCTCATCATTTCCAAACAAAATTAGCCAGAAACATCAGAATCACATTTATCTTTTCAAATTTAGGAGTGACTGAAATACTTCATGTGTGCTTGCAAATAGCTTCGACTCATTATTTCTTTCTTCATTTATTGTTTACCACTTCTTCGCTGTACTCAGATCATTATTCACTCACTGTCTGGCGAGATATTTGTACTGAGGTAACGTTCACATCACTCATGTTGACTCCACTATTAACGGCAATATGAGACTTTCCCGTTTCTGAGTTTCGAAGAACAATTCTTTCTCTGAGTTCTAAACATTCTAGACATAAAATTGCTAAAAAGAGAAGTATATTCCCCTATTATGTGAGTTCCTCCGTGTGCTTTTTTTTTTTTTTTACTATGTTATACATAGAACTAAAGATGCAATTCTTTGATGCCTGTTTCCTCTATTTTCTTACACCCAAGACTGTGCTATAAGTCACTATAACTAGACCAGAAGACAACTTGAACACACTCATGATTGTACTCAAGACTGTTGTTCCTTTTCAACACTTTTTCACAATTTCTACATCTAATCTTCTGCACATCCTCCCTCCCAGCAAGTTCCTGCTTTATTGAATATACCTTTCTCATGGGTGGGCAGAATATAAAGGGTAAATGGCAGCCCTTATTGATTCATGAATTAGAGGTATTTTTTTTCTGAAGCGTTAATCTTTAACCACAGTGAATCCAGTGGTTTCTATAGGACTCATAATGGGGAGGAAAAAAACTAATAGGAAGAATGTTTTGGAAATTGAACTTTAATATCTTTCTTTACTTCAGCTAAATTAATAAACAGGCAAGTCTATTATTGGAAACAATGCTGCATATATCGAGCTATGCTCTGGTGACAAAGGTTGTGGCATTATTTGTGTGAAATTTCTTCAAAACAGGCATTACTAAATTATAAGCCAGACCACATTGTCTATTACTGAAATATTTCCAGGAGCTTTGTGTACAAATAGTAGATGGACATTCAACTTTTTAAATTAGATGTTCATCTATTCGGTATAGTTCAGTCACTCAGTCGTGTCCAACTCTTTGCGACCCCATGAACTGCAGCACACCAGGCCTCCCTGTCCATCACCAATTCCTGGAGTTTACCCAAACTAATGTTCATTGAGTCAGTGATGCTATCCAACCATCAAATCCTCTGTCATCCCCTTCTCCTCCTGCCCTAAATCTTTCCCAGCATCAGGGTCTTTTCAAAAGAGTCAGCTCTTCTCATCAGGTGGCCAAAGTATTGGAGTTGCAGCTTTAACACCATGCCTTCCAATGAACATCCAGGGCTGATCTCCTTTAGGATGGACTGGTTGGATCTCCTTGCAGTCCAAGAGACTCTCAAGAGTCTTCTCCAACACCACAGTTCAAAAGCATCAATTCTCCAGCGCTCAGCTTTCTTTATAGTCCAGCTTTCACATCCATACATGACTACTGGAAAAACCATAGCCTTGACTAGATGGACCTCTGTTGACAAAGTATTGTCTCTGCTTTTTAATATGCTGCCTGGGTTGGTCATAACTTTCCTTCCAAAGAATAAGCATCTTTTAATTTCATAGCTGCAGTCGCCATCTGCAGTGATTTCGAAACCCTCCAAAATAAAGTCTGACACTGTTTCCACTGTTTCCCCATCTATTTGCCATAAAGTGATGGGACTGGATGCCATGATCTTAGTTTTCTGAATGTCGAGCTTTAAGCCAACTTTTTCACACTCCTCTTTCACTTTCATCAAGAAGCTCTTTAGTTTTTCTTCACTTTCTGCCATAAAGGTGGTGTCATCTGCATATCTGAGATTATTGATATTTTCCCCAGAAATCTTGATTCCAGCTTGTGCTTCATCCACCCCAGCGTTTCTCATAATATACTCTTCATATAAGTTAAAATAAGCAGGGTGACAATATACAGCCTTGACATACTCCTTTTCCTATTTGGAAAAATGGTACAAATTAACCTGTTTGGAGGCAGGAATAGAGATGCAGATATAGAGAATGGACTTGTGGACATGGGTGGGGAGGAAGAGTGTTGAAATTAATTCAGAGATTGGGATTGACATGTGCACTGCTATGTGTAAACCACCTAGTGGGAACCTGATGTATAATGCAGGGAGCTCAGTGCGGTGCTCTGTGGTGATCTAGATATGTGGGATGGAGGAAGGGAGATCCAAGAGGAAGGGGATATATGTATGCATATAGCTGATTCACTTGGTTTTACAGCAAAAATTAACACAACATTGTAAAGCAATTATAATTGAATTCTTAAAACATAGTGTATATGGGAGGAAAAGACAGGTAAATAAAATATATAAGGTAATATTTGGTTATAAATAGTATGAACAAATAAAGGAAGGAGAGATAAAAATTATTGCAGAGCAGAGTTTAGAGAATCACAGAAAGCCATCTAGAGACGTTATTTGATGGAAGTCCTGAAAGACTTGAGACTGGCAGCCATCTGTAGGGCAACTGTGGGAAAAGCATTTGAGACAAAGAAAATATTAAATATAAAGGTCTTAATATAAGAGTGTGTATTATGTGTACAAAGGACATCAAAGAATCTTTTTTAGCTAGACTGAAGAAGAGCAGTGGGAAATAGTTTCAGATTGGTGATAGAAGACAAGATAATACAGAATCTTATGAATCATAATAAGAATTTAAACTTTAATAAAACTCTAAGTGAGATGTAAAAATGTGAGGAGTGAAAAAGTGACTTTAGGTTTTAAGAGATAACCTTAACCACAATTGTAAATAAACTCCTAGACACTAAAAGTAGAAGCAGAGCATTTTCTGTTTTTTACTACTCTCAAGACATACATTTCTGTCACTGGATGATTTACTTGGAAATCAAAATTTTGTGCAATGATGGTACATTTATAAATATCAATGGCACTCTAATGGTCAAGTTTCTTGATCCACAAGAGAGGTACTGGATGAGTTCTGGTACTGTTTGTTGTTGGATCCTGTTGATCAATTGTTAACAAATGACATTAGAGTTCTAATGAGGAAGCAAAAAGTAGGCTAGACCAGCAGAATCAAGCATGAGTTGAGGTAAGAAACAAGCTGAATATTGAATAATGAGAACCATTGAATAGTAACGACTTCAATGTAGACAAAAGCTGCCTAGGAGGGAGGCTAGGGATGGGAATTAAAGCAGACAGATAACAGAAATTCAGATGGTTCAAGAATACATTTTGAGTGATGTCTAAATTATGTTATTGATACCAAATCATTTGGAAGTAACAAAAGTTTCTTTTCAGATATTCCCTTGGCATCCTGGTAGATTAGCTTCGTTCAAAACTGACTCAGTACTCTATTGAAGAGGGCCCTTAAAAACAAATATTCTTACTCCTATAGTAAGTGACATGGAATGAACAATCATGATTACTAACTGTGTAGTAAGTACAAATGAGCAAAAATATTTTGAAACTGGGAAATATGAGCTAAAATATTTCTAGTATCACAGAACATGAATAGAAAAGTGAGTTTTGAGTACATTTCCAAAACCAGTTTTGCATGAATTATGTTATTTCATTTTTAGGTTGCCTTTGTTATTGCTTTTCCACTTATAAGCTCATTTTCAAAAGACTGATTAAAATTCCAAAGGCATATGATATGAATACTTCCCTTCTCATCAAGGCATAAGAGCTGTCATTTTTTTCTCCAGATTTATATCTCAATTGTCAATCTCCATTTATTTGATCATTCTAGCTCTGACTTTTATTTTTCCTGTTTTTTTAGCTTTGTTTGGGACTATACATGATTTTTAAAATTTCTTTCTCCCTTCTCCCTTTTTTGATGAATATTTCTTTGAAACTTTCTGTGGACAAAGCAAAGATACTTAGTTTTGTTGTAACAATGATTAGCGACAAGTTTCATCTGGTCTTTGAGAAATACCAATTCCTAGAAACTGTTGCTCATGCTGAAGGAGGAAACAGACACAACAGACTCCATTTTGAAAGCAGGACTGCATCTTGGGCTTGACTGGACTTTGAGCTATATGCCCGGTATCTATGGAAACAACATACCAACTGGAAAACCAAGCCCCCCAGATGGAAGAGCCCCAGGGCCCATACCTAGATTCTCCGTTGCCTAAAACAATACCCTAATTATCTGTGTAACCAAATAGAATCATAAATTCTATTATGCTTAGTGGGGTATGACCACAGGCCTATTGATAATTGTCCACTGTTAACTACCTAGGCTTAAGGCATATGAATCATGGGTTAACTTCAGACTAGTTTCAAGAAATTTGGAGAGGTGGATTTGAGCAAGTACACTTAGGGTATATAGGATTTTCACAAAAATTGGTCAGGGTCCTTGGCTAAGAGGAGACTCTGCCTTGGGCCCACTGGTGTAATAAGCTGCTCTCCACCATCTGCATTGTCCTTCTGAGTGAGTTTGTTTCCCGGAATGCGTGGCTACAACAATGCAAACAACATCTATTATTTTATATTAAAGTTTGCTCAGTTTTTTAATTAAGTAAGTTGACTGCAACCAATCCCAAATATGTCAAATGATCAGGAAAAAAAAATTGTCATCTGCTTAATGCTGGGGTTATTGTTTTTTATATTATTGTTATTATGATTTTATAAACAGAAAATATAACTTCATAAATAAAACAGTGTACAATGATTAACAAATGCAAATAAAATTGCAAAAAATTAATTTAATGAATAAAAGATCATTATCTTAAAGTAATGGTTAAAGGTCATATGATTAGGCTTCAAATGATATAAAATAAAAACAATTAATTGAATCAGGCATTTATTTAGAACCTAAATTAAACTAAGGACATGATAAGGCATGCAGGACTAACCACAGAACTAAATAATTTACCTTCTGAGAGTAAAGAGTTCAGACTGTTACTAGAGGAACAGAAAAAGATTAAAGTGTGGCTTAAATGGATGCATAATATACATTACATGAATTCATAAAACATGTATCTGAACTAAAGCTTTAGAAAAATACTAAGACCTATATGTTTATATTGTATACCTCTTCCCCAAAATACATTATTTTCAGGTCACCTAAATATTGGGTGGAATCAGTTAATGACAAAGAATTATAGAAGATGCTTGGGTGAAAAATGTATAATAGGAATAGTTGTTAGAAATAAATACACAGTATTTCTTATAAGTATTTTTAATATACAAAATATTTTTAAATGACTTTCTTAGATACTATATGTTTCTACCTTTGGTAGAATTATCTAATACACTTCTCTGTTAAACTGTGATTCAAAAATACTTCCTCTTAAAATGACCCTAATTTTTACCATTATTTATTTTGGGATAGTTTTTATCCTGACATGTAATATTTATATTCTAGGTTAGTATCAGTGTTCCCTTCAAGATAGTTCTTGATATTCTTCAGTTCCATATACAGTGAAAACACTCAGGGCCAACTTCATGAGTGTGCAACCTATGCAGTCACATAGGGCCCCACTCTTAGGGCTCTAAATTTGGTTAATGCTCCTTGAAATTCTTAATAGTTTTATTTTAAATTTATGTTTTTTAAGTAAAGTTGATGGGACAAGGGATCATTGTGTGAACGTACTAGATGTATGCAATATGTGTACCCCCTGATCCCTACTGTTCCATATGCATAGAGTGTTTACAATGTCCCATGAGCTTACAGCTCCATTGTATCAAAACACCTGGGAGTTTAGCAGCACCCAAATGAGTAACCTCAGATATGGAGATGAAACCACCCTTATGGCAGAAAGTGAAGAGGAACTAAAGAGCCTCTTGATGAAAGTGAAAGAGGAGAGTGAAAAAGTTGGCTTACAACTCAACATTCAAAAAACTAGGATCATGGCATCTGGTCCCATCACTTCATGGCAAACAGATGGGGAAACAATGGAAACAGAACAGATTTTATTTTCTTGGGCTCCAAAATCACTGCAGATGGTGACTGCAGCTATAAAATTAAAAAAAAACTCTTACTCCTCGGAAAAAAAGCTATGCCAAACCTAGACAGTGTATTAAAAAGCAGAGGCATCACTTTGCTGACAAAGGTCCCTATAGTAAAAGCTATGATTTCTCCACTAGCCATGTATGGATGTAAGAGTGGGACCATAAAGAAGTCTGAGTATCAAAGAAATGATGCTTTTGAACTGTGGTTTTGAAGGAGATTCTTGAGAGTCCCTTAGTTGCAAGGAGATCAAACCAGTCAATCCTAAAGGAAATCAACCTGACTATTCATTATAAGGACTGATGCTGAACCTGAAACTCCAATACTTTGGCCACCTTATGTGAAAAGCCAACTCATTAGAAAAGATCCTGATGCTGGGAAAGATTGAAGGCAGGAGCAGAAGGTGACAACAGAGGATGAGATGGTTTCATTGCATCACCGACTCAATGGACATGAATTTGAGCAAGCTCCGGGAAATGGTGATGGACAGGGAAGCCTGGCTACTGCAGTCCGTGTGGTGGCAAAGATTCAGACACTACTGAACAATTGAACAACAACTGAGTACAAGGTAATGTGTACTTATTCCATTAAGGCTATTATAACAAAATAAGGAATGTGCCTTATTCCATTAAGGCTATTATAACAAAATACTATGGACTGAGATGGGGGTGGGGGCACCAGGGAAGCCCTGCTTAAACAATAGAAAAAAAATTATCTAACAGTTCTGCTGGCTATAGTCATGGAATCAGGAAGCCAGCAGGATCAGGTTCTAGAGAGGACTCTGACTTGCAGATTTTTGCCTTCTAACTGTGTCCTTCTGTAGCAGAAAAACACACAGAGCTTCGCCTTTTCCTTTTCTTGTAAAGGTACTAGTCACATCATGAGAATCACATCTTCATGATACATTTCACTCTGTTCCCCAAAGGCTGCATCTCCAAATACCATCTTATTGGAGATTAGAGCTTATACCAGATACAATATGTTACATATATGTTCATGCATGCTCAGTCACTTATTTGTGTCCTTCTCTTTCTTACCACATGGACTGCAGACGGCCAGGCTACCTTGTCCATGGAATTTCCCAGGCAAGAATACTGGAGTGGGTTGCCATTTCCCTCAGGGGATCTTCCTGACCCAGGGATCAAACTCGAATTTCCTGTGTCTCCTGCATTGGCAGGAGAATTCTTTACCACTGAACACCTGGGAAGCCCATGTTACATATATAACTGACTAAATGAGGGTGTGGACAACCCTGATTGTTATTGTTCTAGTCGTTAAGTCATGTCCGACTCTTTACAAGTCCATCTACTGCAGCACCCTGGCTTCACTGTTCTTCATTATCTTCCAAAGTTTGCTCAACCTCATAGCCATTTCAATGATGTTATCTAACAATTCATTCTCTGCTTCCCCTTTCTCCTTTTGCCTTCAATCTTTCCCAGCATCAGATCTTTTATAACGAACTGGCTTTTCATATCTGGTGGTTAAAGTATTGGAGCTTCAGCTTTAGCATAAGTCCTTCCATCACTTGAAAGGGTTAATTTCCTTTAGTATTGATAGATTTGATCTCCTTACCACCAAAGGGACTCTCAAGAGTCATCTCCAGCACCACAATTTGAAAGCATCAATTCTTTAGCATCATTCTTTATGGTCCAACAGAGAGCCGTAATAAGTCCTGCTTTCAATTCAAACCAGCACTCACTTCTTTTGAATGAAAAAATGTTCATCATATTCTAAGAAGCATGAATGACCAAAGAAGACTATTATGTCTTTTTGACTTATGCTCAATTCAGTCAGTTCTGTTCTTCAATCATGTCTGACTCTTTGCAACCCATGGACTGCAATATGCCAGGCTTCCGTATCCATCACCAACTCCCAGAGCTTGCTCAGACTAATGTCCATCGAGTCGGTGATGCCATCCAATCATCTCATCTTCTGTCATTCCTTTCTTCTCCCACCTTCATTTTTTCCCAGCATCAGGGTCTTTTCCAATGAGTCAGTTCTTCCCAAAAGGTGGCAAAAGTATTAGAGTTTCAGCTTCAGTATCAATCTTTCCAATGAATATTCAGGACTGATTTCCTTTAGGATTGACTGGTTGGATCTCCTTGCAGTCCAAGGGACTCTCAAGAGCCTTCTCCAACATCACAGTTCAAAAGCATTAATTCTTTGGCCCTCAGCTTTCTTTATACTCCAATTCTCACATCCATACATGACTACTGGAAAAACCATAGCTTTTACTAAAAGGACCTTTGTTGGAAAATAATGTCTCTGCTTTTTAATATTCTGTCTAGATTGGTCATAGCTTTTCCTCCAAGGAGCAATCATTTTTTAATTTCATGGCAGCAGTCATCATCTGCAGGGATTTTTGACCCCCCCAAAATAAAGTCTGCCACTGTTTCCAATGTTTCCCATCTATTTGCCATGAAGTGATGGGACAAGATATCATGATCTTAGTTGAGTTTTAAGCCAACTTTTTCACTCTCCTCTTTCACTTTCATCAATAAGCCCTTTAGTTCTTCTTCACTTTCTGCCATATGAGTGGTGTCATCTGCATACCTGAGGTTATTGATATTTATCCTGGAAATCTTGATTCCAGCTTGTGCTTCATCCAGCTCAGGATTTCATATGATACACTCTGCATAAAAATTAAATAAGCAGGGTGACAATATAGAGCCTTGATGTACTCTGTTCCCGACTTGGAACCAGTATGTTGCTCCGTGTTCAGTTCTATTGTTTCTTGACCTGAATACAAATTTCTCAGGGGCAGGTCAGATGGCCTGGTATTCCCATCTCTTTCAGAATTTTCCACATTTTATTGTGATCCACACAGTCAAAAGCTTTGGCATAGTCAATAAACAGAAGATTTTTTTTGGAACTCTCCTGCTTTTTTGATGATCCAGAGGATGTTGGTCATTTCATCTCTGGTTCCTCTGCCTTTTCTAAATCCAGCTTGAACATCTGGAAGCTCACAGTTCATGTACTGCTGAAGCCTAGCTTGCAGAATTTTGAGCATTACTTTACTAGCGTGTGAGATGAGTGCACTTGTGCAATAGTTTGAGCATTCTTTGGCATTGCCTTTCTTTGGGATTGGAAGGAAAACTGACCTCTTCTAATCCTATGGTCACTGCTGAGTTTTCCAAATTTGCTGGTATATTGAGTGCAGCACTTTCACAGCATCATCTCTCAAGATTTGAAATACTCCAACTGGAATTCCATCACCTCCACTAGCTTTGTTCATAGAGATGCTCCCTAGGGCCCACTTGACTTCCCATTCCAGGATGTCTGGCTCTAGGTGGGTGATAATACCATGGTGGTTATCTCGGTCATGAAGATCTTTTTTGTATAGTTCTTCCGTGTCTTCTTGGCACATTTTCTTAATATTGTCTGCTTCTGTTAGGTCCATATAATTTCTGTCCTTCATTGTGCCCATCTTTACATGAAATGTTCCCTTGGTATCTCTAATTTTCTTGAAGAGATCTCTAGTCTTTCCCATTCTATTCTTTTCCTTGATCACTGAAGAAGGCTTTCTTATCTCTCCCTGCCATTCTTTGGAAGTCTGCATTCAAATGTGTATCTTTCCTTTTCTCCTTTGGCTTTCACTTCTCTTCTTTTTTCAGCTATTTGACCCCACAAAAGACTGACCCAGACTTGCCTGTGAGTGTCTGTGAGTCTGTTGGAGGTTTTGTTTGGTGGTGGCCTGCTACAGGGTCAGGGCACTGAGTGCAGCAGTGCACACACAGGACCTTTTGAAGGAGGTGGCCATTTTCTTCATTATCTCTACCACAGTTTGGTCTCAAGTCAAACAACAGGGAGGGAACACAGCCCTGCCCATCAACAGAAAATTGGATTCAAATTTACTGAGCCTGGCCCAGCAAAGAAAGCTGAGCACCAAAGAATTGATGCTTTTGAACTGTGATGTTGGAGAAAACTCTTGAAAGTCCTTTGGACTGCAAGTAGATCCAACCAGTCCATCCTAAAGGAAATGAGTCCTGAATGTTCATTAGAAGGACTGATGTTGAAGCTGAAACTCCAGTACTTTGGCCACATAAGTTGGTTAATGAAGGGAAGTAATAAGATGCAAAGAGCTGACTCTTTTGAAAAGACCCTGATGTTGGGAAAGATTGAAGGCAGGAGGAGAGGGAGACAACAGAGGATGATATGGTTGGATGGTATCATCGACTCAATGGACATGAGTTTAAGTAAACTCTGGGAGTTGATTGACAAGGAGGCCTGGAGGGCTGCAGTCCATGGGGTCACAAAGAGTCAGACATGACTGAGCAGCTGAGTGAAAGTGAAGTCGCTCAGTCTTGTCCGACTCTTTGTGACCCCATGGACTGTAGCCTACTGGCTGCTCTGTCCATGGGATTTTCCGGGCAAAGGTACTGGAGTGGGTTGTCATTTCCTTCTCCAAACTGAACTAAACTGAAATGAGCATGGCCCCACCCATAGAACAAGACCAAGTTCCTCCAGTCAGTCTCTCCCACCAGGAAGTTTCAATAAGCCTCTTACTCTTATCTGGCAGAGGGCAGACAGAATGAAAACCATAATCACAGAAAACTAATCAAACTGATCACATGGCCCAAAGCTTGTCTAACTCAATGAAACTATGTGCCATGCCATGCAGGGCCACCCAAGATGGATGGGTCATGGTGGAGAGTTCTGACAAAATGTGGTCCACTGGAGAAGGGAATGACAAAACACCTCAGTATTCTTGCCTTGAGAAACCCGTGAACAGTATGAAAAGGTAAAAAAAATATATGATACTGTCTCTTATTACTTCCCTTCATTAACCAACTTCTGTTGAAATTAATAATATAGAAGGAAAGAGAGAGGTGGACCAACCTACACTTCTTTTTTTTTTTCTTTTTTCAGTCTTTTCTGATTGCTCAGTAAACAAAAGGTTGGTAAAATATGCACAAAACATGGAATTAAATTTTAAAAAAAATTTTGAATTAGTTTTGTGCAACATTTCTATTGTTCTTATAGGAAATAAGGACTTAGTTTTCAGACTGTTGATTGTATATGACAGATCACTATGCATATATGAGCTTCAAACTAAAGTGTGTAATTTCAATGATGCCACATTATGTATATGGATGTACTCAGATATCTGCATTTAGTGGTGAAGGAGTAAAGCTAATGATAGTAGGGTATGAACAGAAGTTGATGCTTTAGAGCCAGCTTGAGGTAGTGAAGTCTCTGAGGCAAACAATGGGATAAATGCAACCGGTAAAATCTAGATGACTTAATCTTATTCCCTGAGGAACTGGCAAAGTAGATGGTCAAGGAGAAATGTGAGGAGATAATAGCTAAGAATATATATATATATATTTTTTGTTTTTATTATCAACCTTAATGAAGCAGCAAGTGTTTTGGAGAGACGGAGATAAACAAAACAGCAATATGTCCAATGTTTGAGGCAAAATACGTTCATATTATAAACTGAAATTTTTGTTGGTGTTCTGAAAACATTGGTTTAATCACACAACACTGCTTTGTGACTGCTCTTCATGGAAATATAGTTCTGAGATCAGATGGTTATGTGCATTTTACTCTAGGAACCAAAAGCTATGGTATAAAGAGTATTTCACTGAGAAGAAGATTCAAATACTAGAAATTCCCTGTTTTTCTTAAATTTCAGATAAAATTTCTAAGGGTTAATATTAACATTTATTTATGGTCACAGCAGAGTAGAAAGGGACATTTTATCTGAGTAATGATTCAAATTTGCCACAGTGTCTGATATTCAGAAATTACCATTAATGATATGAGCAATATCTCTTTTGCATGAAGGAGATGAAGACAAACTGAGGTTAATCTTTGGCAAAGAGAAAAAGTGTCCACTTCCTCCTTGGCTCTGAAGTGGTATAATTCACAAAAGCCGTAAAGATGAAGATAGTACTTACAGCACTTACATACATTAATCACTGAATTTTCAAGTCACTTGAGTTATCACCTAATTCCTTTGATATCAAGGGTTCAACATCATTAATATGTCTCTTTTCCTGTGAAGAATTTGGCTTCCTTAATAAAGCTGATCTTGCTGCAGATGAGTCTAGCATTACAATAATCATATTTCAATGATCTCAGTCATACTTTGAAGAAAAGTGCTGACTGAAATGAAGAGATTGGAATGGGATTTGACTGCCTCCCTCTTAATATCAACCCTGCTGTGGTCTCCCAGTTCTCATTTGCCTATAGACAGTTTTCTGAAATACTGAAACAAAAGAGAGAGCTGCATCATGACAAGGAAAAATATATGCTGGAAATTTCCCCTTGTAAGTGACAAGTTCCATCCTATTAAAATATGTTTGTTTTTAAAGAGCAATAAGAATTTAAAAACAGTTTTTATATCCTGTACTTATCAATGCAATTGCAGCACCACTGAATCCAGGCATGACAATTTTTTTTTAAGGACTAATAAAGTGTAGACTGAACAACTGGTTGTCCTTTTTGAGATTATTTAGAAGAGAGGTTGCATTCAAAATAAGGCAATTTTTCTACGAAGCTTTCAGTTGACTCCTTAGAGCTATTGTCTAATTTCACAGTACAATTCAGAGATGGAAAATTTAGGGGTTGTACTACTTACTATCTTAGAATGTAAACATTTAGATTTGTCTTATGCTTAAGAATTTGGCCTTTGATGTTAAAGAGCCTGGATTCTAATCATAGCTTCGGCACTTTTCTGTATCATTATATAAATGACTTACTCTCTAAGCCTCAGTTTCCTTGCCTTTTAACACCAATAAGTGATTAGTAATAGTCTAGATAGTATTAACTAAAATAAAATAACATTAAATAACACAATGCTGAAAATAACTGAATAAAGTGCTGAGCATGCGGGAAGTGCTTATTACTGATATTACCATATTTCCCATTTCTCTTGCTATATATTTTTATATATCATTAAGAGAGATCTATAGATAGAAATGGATAAAAATTAAGAGAAATAAAATTAGTAGTTTATTAGAATTCTGTGTAGTATGAGAGTGAAATTTTTTAAACATATCAAAATTTTCTTATTGTTCATATTCCTACTAGATAATAGCTCTGTTCCATTATTTGAACATTTATGTATGTGGAAGTACATCTGTGATCATCACATATAACTTGAAATATAGACAAACTTTATTTCTTAGTGACTGTTTACAAGAGAATGTGAATAAAGCATGAGAGCACATAAAACAGAATCTTTTACTCAGCTAATATTTGGTCAGTATTAGTTTTCATCCTTTTCAGTGCACGTAAGTAGAGATATTAACAATGGTGCTATACCTAATAATATAGTAATCATAATGATTAACATTTATTGTTTATAGCATTTTAGATATGATTTTCAGTACATTTTATGTATTAGTTCGATTTTTCACTACTATATTTTATGAAAGTTATACTATTATAGCTCACAGTTTACAAAGGAATAGCCTGAGGCACAAAAAATTGAAGTCACATGATAAATGCCACAGAGATAATATATAGTAGATTCAGGATTTGGGCCCAGGCAGTCTTGTTTCAAGATAACAGTGCATAAAGTGTCATTTGGGGGCTACCCTTGTTGCTCAGGTAGTAAAGAATCTGCCTGCAATGCAGGAGACCTAGGTTCAGTCCCTGGGTTAGGAAGAGCCCTTGGAGAAGGGAATCGTTACTCACTACAGTATTCTTGCCAGGAGAATTCCATGAATAGAGGAACCTGTCAGGCTACAGTCCATGGGGCCACAAAGAGTTGGACACAACTGAGCGACTAACACTACCATAGAGTAATTTCATTTTAAGTAGTGTGAGGGTGCTACAGATATACCTGGTGTGTGTGTGTGAGAGAGAGAGAGAGAATTGAAAATCAGAGAACCTCTATCAATGCTGGATCTATGGAGGAGCTGCACTTTAAAGTAACAGTAGGATTCTGAAATATAGCAAGAATATTCACAAGATTTTTTAGTTTTACATTAAAATAAAATTTTAAAAATCTAAAAATCATATAAAGTGGTTAATAATTTGTGAGTGGAGTCACCCATGTAAACTTCTTTAAAACAACAAAATTTATTTGGTTATATAAGTTGTATTCTTTGAAAATTTGTGGAGCATAAAAATTTCACATGTAGACTATTACTTTTCTGTTAAACACAAATTCAGATACAAATCTTCACTCACAAAATAAGTGTTAGAGAGGTTCTCCTTTTTATCTATTGTGATGATCATAATCTACCTCCATTTATCATCATTACACATTTTGGGTCCCTAGGACAAGCCTCTTCAACCAAAACAGTAAAGAATAGAGAGGTGGAACCCTAGATGAAACTATCTATCTAGATATCTATCTAGATATTGCCGGGGCCCAGCCCCAATGGATCCAGGAAGTTTGAAGCGGGGATGGAGTCAGCTATTAAAGAGAGATTAATTAGAAATTTAAAGAGAGATTGAGGAAGAATAATATAGTGAAAAAATAGAGGAGAAAAGAGGCTGATATTCCTTGGTTTACACGGAAAGCTAATAAAGTCTCAAGACAAGAAACTTGCACCGTCTATGTAGGCCACAGGAGCCTGCCTTGGGCTCCCTCTCGCGTGGGTCTTAGAAGCCCGGGAAAATAAATAGACACAGCAAGCCTCTGTGTTCCAAGGGATCAGCCTGAAAAAGAGAGAGATAGGGAGAGGGAGAAAGAGAGAGAGAGAGTCGACACAGGGGGAGCCAAGCTTGTGCAAAAAACCCCATAACTTTATTTTGAAAAGGTGCTTATACACCCTAAGTTTTGCATAATGGAAGATGCAGAGTCATGCAGGGGCAGCAGTCCTGACCCTTATCGATACCAGGCTTTCTTTCTGCATATCTTTCCATACACAAAAGGTCTCAGGTGATTTATATTATCTTCTGGCCAAGAAGCCTGTTAACACTTTATGGCTCTCTTCCTTAATGAATGTTAATCTCATTTCCCCTGAAGTGTTTTTCTTTAATATGCATCACCCTTAAAGCACTAAAGTTACATCCCTATAGAACAAAGGTGCAGCGGGTTATAACAAAGAAAGTACTTAACTCAAAGATCTATGTTGCTACTTGTTTTTCCTATATACCAACTATATTAATTAACGCACTCCGGGGTTCACAACAAATAAAGGATATGAAAACTTGACAGCAAGTATCATCTCCACAATGAAACCCTTAATCAGTTCTATTCTAATGATTTTTCCTAGAATTTTTTAAGCTTTCTGTGCCTCTCACGTTTGGGAGGCTATAAACAATCACACACGCGCAGTTGCAAAAATCAGGACAGACCTGTCAGGCAAGTTAGAAAGCTATCAGAGGGGTTTGAGCTGAGACACTCCTTTTACACCCAGGAGACTTATTAACTAGAGCTCTAAGTTAATTTTCTCTAGAGAAAGATGGTCAGAGATAGCCATAAATGTCAGAAGAGTACAGTATAGCAAACAGTAAACAGACAGATTTTGGTTTCGGGGTAGATGCTCAGGCAGAAGACCCCTTGAGACCTGACTCGCCTTTGCCTGTCAAGCCTCTTCCTCATGACCTTTGTCATGGGCGGGATTCCTCGTGCTGGCTCCTGGCAAGATATTGTCTATCTAGATAGACAATAAATTAGTTGATATTTAATATTTGATGGTCGCAATCTTTCATTTCTGCCCATATCTTCTTATTTCCAGCTCTTCTTTTCCACACACTTCCTTGTTCCCTCTTCAAAGACATAATCAAATCCCTTCCTCAGTATTAGTCCCTGTCAATTGTGATTCCAAGTAAGTCACAACTTTACCTTTTCTAACAGATTATTTGACTCCTCTTTCAGTATTGAGACAGATATTTTACAGGATGCTTCTCTTGTGGAATTTACTTGATTTCTTCCCAATGCTGGCAAACTTATTGATAAAATAAAATTCATATTTTATTGCAAGACATGAAAAATTAAACATAATGCTTTTTCTGTTTGAGCTTCCTCCTTCCCCATTAGTGTATGTTGTGCATCTGCATTAATCAGACCTCCCAAGGAAATAAGCTTCCATCTTAATCCTGTAAGTCAGGGGTCCCCATCTCCTGCACCACCTTAAACACCAGGTAAAGAGCAGGAGGTGAATGATGGGCAAGCTAGCTAAGTTTCATCTGCCATTCCCCATCACTTGCATTACCACCTGAACCACTACCCCCTACCCCAGTCCATGGAAAAATCATCTTCCATAAACCAGGCCCTGAGGCCAGAATGGCTGGGGACTGCTGCTGCTGTAAGAGGTCATGATGACCCAGTACTTGCTTTGTATATGCAGATCTGGATTCTGTAAACTGTCAATAATTCATTTGATGTATCATCTTTTGTCTCAAAAAACATATAATTATACATTGACCTCTAACAGGCAGAACAGTTTTCAGAGTTTTCTGAAAGACTGTCTCCCAAGCTGTATTCAAGTTATCTCAAAAAATTTTTTTTTTCCATTTCTTTCTTAGATTAACTATTGATTAATTTTTGAAGGGACAGTATGCAAATCCAAGATCACTCACAGGTTGCTGCCATACATTTCAAGCTACCCAGAAATATTTTGACAAGTCACAGTAATAATACAATAAAGATGTGATTGGCTTCCAAGGTATGGCTACCAAATACAGTTAAATGTTAAAGTCAGTGAAAATATTTAGATGCAAGGCTTGATAGTATCTTCCAAGAATCTTGAGCTGATGAGCTCCCCAAGATGAACCATAATCTCAGGAGATGAGAAGCAGTGGCCTCTACTAAACATGATTTAAGTTTGTTTTGTGGCAGTGGACCTTAATAGTTAGCATGTCTTCCTGCTATACAGGAGGTGGTCCTCCTAACTTTTCCAGGCTATGTGAGAGATTATGTTCCATGATGGCAACATAGGAACCTGAAGTTACCACCTCCCATGGACACATCAAACCTACAGCTGCACCCAGAGAAGTTTTCTTTTAAAGGAATCCAGACACTAGCTGTATAATTCCTACACATCAGGCACAAAAGAAAATACCCACGCTGAAATGCATAAGAAAGGCTGAGACACCCTCTCACCATAAACCCAACTCTAGGCAATGTCATATGATCAAGAGGGAACTCCTGCTGGGGTTCTCATTTAGTCAAATTTGTAGTTTGAAAACCCAGATTGTTCTTTATAAAACAAATGAATGTGTTCTATATTTAAAGGATGTTTTCTTTTTGAAAATAAATCAGAAAAGTTTTAAACTTGTTTTTTCTTCAAAAACACATGTGGGAAAATATCCAGGGCTTTTTCCTTGTTTGTAAGCCTTCAGTTTCATTTCTTTTTTACTTTTCTCAGCCTGGTCTCAGGAAAAAAGCCTTCAGAACTCAAGTTTTAATTACTAGTATGAGTGGAGTGGCACTAGGAAAGTGAAAAGAAGCTGCAAACAATTAAGCTAAAATCATCCATTTTTAGTGAACATGTCAATGTTTTCTAAAGTCTCCGTGATGTGTCTAAGACCAATGAAACATGGATCTTATTAAGAAGATACATTAACATTTCTAGAAAGAATAGATTTCTAAGTCTTCTCAGTTCCCAACACAGCCATTTTTTGCCTTTATTTACATTGTAAATGTTCCAAGAGTATTTGAAATAATCTTTTAAGAAGATATAACATAGGCTGCTAAAGTTGTTTTGCTTTCAGGGTGAATGTAGTAATAATAGTTTATTGTTATGGTAAAGGTAATTCTACTCTACCCTTGTACTAGAGTTTTATCAGAACCTATACATTTAACTAGGAATCCCTGGTGGCTCAGCAGTAAAGAATCTGCCTGCAATGCAGATTACTTACAATGCAGAGGACACGAGTTCAGTCCCGGGGTTGAGAAGATACCCTGGAGAAGGAAATGACAACCCACTCCAGCATTCTTGCCTGGGAAATTTCATGGACAGAGGAGCCTGGCAGGCTAGAGTCCACAGGGTCTCAAGAGTCAGTCATGACTTAGCAACTAAACCACCACCACCACACTTTTGATCATATGTTTGCTGGAAGAATGGGGATGATATATTCACCATGCTTATATGCTCTACTTATATAAAAAATTTATACATAAAGGCAGTAGCTTATGTATGTGTGTGCTTAGTCACTCAGTTGTTTCTGACTCTTTATTACCCCATGGACTATAGCTTGCCAGGTTCTACAGGCAAAATTATATAGATGGCAAAATTGGGCTACAGACATTGTTCTCCCTCCCTTTTCAGAAATTCCCTTCTTCTTATGATTCCCTCTTCATGCCTTCTAGATTCTTAATAGGTCTCACTGTGACTCCTATGCAAATAATAAATAAATAACCTAAATGTGACTAACTTTGAGTTTGGTGGTACATTTATTTTTCAAAAGATTCTATCTTGTATATCACTACACAGCTTGATCTCATTGTTGTAAAATGTTTTCTTATTCTTGACCACACAAAAAACATGATGAATGCTGTTTTATTTTAACATTTAAAGAACTCCATACATTTTTATTATCCCTAGAAATTCAGAGAATGAAGCTTAGATGATGAAATTTCAGTTAAAATATTGAACAGATTGGGAGAGCAGTTTCTCACTGTGTCTTTCAAGTTATACCATGTACCTAGCTTTTTATCCTATTGCATTTAGGACCGACTTTTGCTTAAAAGTCATATTCTAGCTCTGCCAGTGTATCAGGTAATATGGCTACAGTGTGATCACTCCAGTTAAAGTAATGAAGGGAAAGAGAATATTTTGACTCTTTAATATCTTAAAAGTGTTGTAATCTTTCCTGACTTGGTGTGTTTAAGTAGAAAATTTTAATTTCCCTTGGTTCTTCATGACAGAGAGTTACACTTAATCATGTGAGTGTGTGTGTGTGTGTGTGTGTGTGTGTGTGCTCACATGGACATGCATATACACAAGTGCCCAGGTTGATGGTTGTGGGTGAGGTGGTATTTCAAAATTATATGATTATTTCAAATCATTTACTTGATTCATGATCCCACTGATACCAGGATGAGAGATATTGGTTTCTGCATGTGATGGCGAAGCCAATGACCTCAACACTTCACATTTGCAACGATTTTCTTCCCCTTACCCCCTCATCCACTAGCTCATTAGAAGACTAGGGATTCTGGACTGCATCTCCAAGAACCCCTGAAATTGTCAGAAGTATGTAGGATGAGAGACACCTGAATGATAGGTGAATTACTATCCAGAAAGTATATGAATAGATACGACAAATAGGTATTTAACTCATTCCACAGTTACATAGGAAAAAAAAAAAATTCTCAACACTGTATTCATCTGTCAACATGGTAATTATAAGCAGACTGGCCATGAATCAGATTTTGGAATCTGAATAATGAATATCTGGACCTAACAACAAAAAAAGCAAATTCATAAACTTTTAGAAAAGAAAATTTATAGTAATCTAGGGCACAATTTAAAATGAATGGTTATGTTCTAATTTTCTTGGAAGTACTGGCATTTTTCTGTGACAAAATTGTAATGTATATATAAAAATTGTATTATATTTATTAGTGCCACAACATACTTGGTACATCCTAGGTTCTTCATATGCCTGCATTATCTCTTTTAATATTTTAGAAATTATTCCCATTTTTATACAAGAAAATTGTGACAAAAATAGGATAAGTGACTTATTCAAGGGCATAGAACTATTATAGTAAGTTTTGAAAGCAGAATTTGAAACAAAGGTTGCCTGACTCTATAGTCTTCTTGTTTAACCTAAATGTGTTACATCAACTTATTCTTCCTCAAGATGTCTTGACCAAATTATCAAACATAAAAGCAATGTTTTAAGCAAACTTACAATTTTTAACTACAGTGAAATCTGAAATTAAAAGACTAAAAGCCTAAATTAAGTTTAGCTTATTTTAATGAACTTTAGTTAGAGTAGATTTCTCACAATTTTTCTTTTTTGTTCTATCTTTCATTACCTTGATCATATACTTTAAAAATTCATTTATTTGGGACTTCCTTGTTTGTCCAGTGGATGGAGCTCTGCACTTCCAGTGCAGGGGAGCCACAGGTTCAATCCCTGGTCAGAGAACTAGATCCCATATGCCACAACTAAGATCCAGTGCAGTGAAATAAATAAATATTCTTAAAATATATTTATTTATTGCATTGTAAACAAGAAGAGAAAAGTCTCCTTCATCATCCAGTTAAGCAAAGGATTAATTCCAACCAAGTGCAGTCACCCACTGACAGTGTGCCCTGAGGGGAATTCAGGATGGGGGAAACTAGGATGAAGCATTCTGTGTTTGGGAATCATGGACCTTTCAATAATTGAGGCACAACTAAGGAAGAACCTCAATGATCCTAGATTCTTTCATCTTCTCGTACATAGAAAAACATTAATACTTGAGATAGCTAGTTTTTTGTAACCAGAAGTAATCTTTACCAATATATATGATTGACTAGGTATATCCCCCAGCCAAAAAACTCATACATGTATACTGGTTCTTTCCCTATTTCTTTGGCACACTCCCCTTGGAGCTACTAAGAGGCTATTTTCCAAGTTTTTCTCAGTAAAGTCCCTGAATAAAACTGAAACTCTGCTCCTTTGTTGTATTTTCTTTTCTATCAACAGTTTGAAAAAATTATATTTTTAAAAAACAGTTCATCTATGTTATATATATATATAAGGTAGTGTTTTACATTTCCATTTGTTGAAAGCACCTGTTTATGTACCAACTGCTTTAACTTGATTGCAGGCAATTTGATTCTACAGCAACTCCTTAATATCCAGCAGTTTGTTTCTGTATTATTTATTAAGCTGGTGAGAAAATAATGAGGTCATGTGAGAAAAACCCTGCTACCTTCATTTAAATGTAAATCTTACTAATCTAATTTCATGCTATAATCCCAGAATGCTTTTTTTTTTTCTTTTTGGTATACAAGCAGCAACCCATTTTTATTTCCATCTTGCAAACCCTCTCCCACTTAAATATTTCAAAATTCTTTTCCTTGAATATATGTTAGGAAATGAGCCTTCCTCAGGCAAATCACTGTATTGATGAAATAAAATTCATATGGCAAGATAAGAAAAATTTAAACATAATTTTTTTTCTGTCTCTTTGGACCACCTCCTTCCCCTTTAGTATATGTTGCACATCTGTGTTAACTACATCTCTTTAAGAGATAACTTTCTTTCTTAATCTTGCAAGGAGTCACAATGAACTATTGCTCACTTTGTACATACAAATCTGGATTGTACAAACTGACAATACATTGCTTGACTTACAACTCCTTCTCTCAAAAATTTATATCAATAAAACTGTGCTTTGACCTCTAATGAATGGAACAGTCCTCAGAGTTTTCTAAAAGACTGTCTCTCAGGTTATAATCAATTTCCTTCAGTTTTATATTAAGAAGTTAATATTTTTATGATAAAGATTTAATGAAAGCTTCCGACAATTTTACTAACTTCTCCAAATTTGAAAATTTTATCCATCAACCCTTTGCATGTCTTTAAGTATGTACTTGGCATTGTTTAAGCCTCTTTGCAAATGTTATCTCTTTTTAATTCTCATAACTCTATGTCATAGGAGTTACTATTATTTTCATTTTGCATTTAAAAAAACTGAGGAACAGAAAGTTTAAACAACTTGTTAAATGACTTTGTGCTTAAGGTAACAGAAATGGCAGGTGAAGGAGCTAGATTCAAATACAAACAGACTTTTGAACAAGATCCCCCCAAAAAAAAATTCTATTTGAGATGTTCCAAATTTTTCATATGAAAATTAAATTCAAAATAAGTTTATCCTACTATGCCACAGGGATGCAGATATTATAATTTTTAAAATGAGCCTTATAGGTTGGCAACCTCATACACAGCAAATATGATATGTATGTATGAATATCAAAAATAGCATAAATGCAAGCACCAAAATTCTACTATTCATTTTATGCTTGACGTTGAGATTTTCTAACATCTCAGTTTATGTTACTATATAGATTTACTCCATAAAAGGTAGATAAAAGAAAGATAAAGTCTTCATAGGCAAAGCCATCTAGAAAGGGAAGAGCAACTGCAGGGAGAGGAAACATATTCTCCTTTTTCCAATTTCTATTTGATCCATTTTCTAAGCCAGGCACTCTGCTCACTTTTTCCAAATCTTTAGGACATTAGCTCCAATATATTTTAAAATCAGTCAGCTTGAACTAAAGTTCATATCAGTGGTCTAAATCCAATTCCTGCCCCCCGTAACTCCCACCCCTGACTCATATGGAAAGGATAACAGGCTACACTGGTTCACCTCGTTTTTGTTTAGTCACTAAGTTGTGTCTGACTCTTTGCAATCCCATGGACTGTGGCCCACCAGGCTTCTCTTTTTATGGAATTTTCCAGGCAATAATACTGAAATGGGTTTCCATTTCCTTCTTCAGGGAAATGGCAACTACATCTAGAAATGGTAAGTTAACTTCAGCAAGACAAACTAGTCTCCTTTGGTCACCATGCCATTAAGGTCACACTATTTATGATGTAAATATTCATTCTCCTTGCAGGCATGCATGCTAAATCACTTCAGTTGTGTCTGACTCTATGACTCTATGGATCATAGACCACCAGGTTCCTCTGTTAATGGGATTCTCCAGGCAAGAATACTAAGGTGTGTTGCCATGCCCTCCTCCATGGGATCTTCCTGACCCAGGAATCAAACCCATGTCTCCTGCATTAGCAGGGAGATTCTTTACCATTGAGACACCTGGGAAACATTGGTTCACCTAGTGGGGTACTCTTGGATGAGTTTTAAAACATAGTCAAAGTCCATCCCTGCAGAGAGATCATCATACAATCTTACATTTGCTGTCCCTTGTTTACTCTGTAGGTCTGCTGATAAATGACCGAAACTAACTAGTATATTTATTAAGAAAACTTGAGGGTAAAGTGAAAATGATTCTATTGGGTTGGCCAAAATATTCTTTCAAGTTTTTCCATAAGATGTTAGAAAAGAGTACAGCTTCTGAGAGCTGGAGGTAGATATAAAAACTGGGTAGGACAGGAACAGTAGAATAAGGTCCAACTATTGGGAACATTGCTGAATTTCTTGAAATACATAAATATATTCCAACACAAAAGCAGCTATTTGCTGATTTTGATGGCATAGGAAAAATTTTAGTGAATATCCTAATATCCACATTTTTGGTTACTTGACTACTAAATGTTTCTAGTAAAGAGAAGCAAAGGAAGCATTCCAAATGAAGTATCAACCTATAGTGGAACTTCTATAAGATATACCATACTCTACATGCATCTACTCCCCGAAACCACCCACATTCCCACACACAACCACACATGTGTATATACATGTGCGTGTGTATATACATATATATGTATCAGTTCAGTCACTCAGTTGTGTCCGACTCTCTGCAACTCCATGAATCGCAGCATGCCAGGCCTCCCTGTCCATCACCAACTCCCAGAGTTTACCCAAACTCATATCCATCAAGTCAGTGATGCCATCCAGCCATCTCATCCTCTGTCGTCCCCTTCTCCTGCTCCCAATCCTTCCCATCATTGGGGTCTTATATTTGTGTATATATATATAATATCAAACCTGCATACTAAAACCTAATAAAAATAAAGGGCTGACAATTCATTCACTGAAAGGCTGAGGAAGGAGATGAATGGAATAGATAGTCCACTACTAAACCCTCAGTCCAATATGAATTTGGTATGGTTTTTGAAAATATGCACAAACTTACCACAAAAAACAATTTTGCATGTTTTCCTAAACTCTGTGTGTGCGTGTACTCCTTTAGTCAATAATAACATTGTTAATGACGGAATGAACCATCCTTTCTACATGCAAGCTCAGAGTGCTAAAATCACATTTATTACTATAAGGTCTGGGCTGTAAGTTTCTGTGTGAAAAGCCCTCATCTTTGTGGTCTGAAAAGTATGACACAGAGGCATAGGAACACCTTTTGCTTCTCTCACTTAAGTTATAGGGAACAAAAGCAGTACTCCTTTGTCCAAAGGCCTATTCTCTGATCTTGACCTGGAGATAATTTTATTTTAAAGGTGAGATGTTGTTTTTAAGATACTTGAAAAGACAGGTCTCTAAGGAAAAGAAAAATATTTTGCTTACAAACAATTATTTATATTCTTCCTCTGATCAAAGATCCACTTTCAATGGTTTGATACTATTCCTTGCCTCTTCAGATGCTGTGAAAGATAAGAATATTTTAGACTTGGTCATCTTTGTTGTTTTAAATTTTGCTTGGCAAATCAATTTTAACACAACAGTAATATGTATTCATTCTTTTATCTAGGATTTTGACTCAATGAACAGTTATGGTAGTCACAATTAAATCTTAATTCTCTTGCTTCTTGGCTCATAAGGGCTACAGAATATTTTGTCAGTCTTCCACATATTTGTTAAAAAGTCACTATGTCTTTTTTATCATCATGTCCTTAGGGAAAGTTGAAAATTCTAAATTATAGCATAAATAAAACCATAACACTTCTCCACCATTGTAAGTTGACTCTTATAAAAGCTGTTGCAATTTTGAATATCTTGCCTGAGCTTAAAGCATTTAAACATTCCACTGAGTGTAGTGTATGAGTGTGGTACTCAAAAGAGATGTATTAAGTCAGTGATAATACAATTCTATTAGTGTAGTTACCCTGGAGAAGGAAAAGGCAACCCACTCCAGTACTCTTGCCTAGAAAATCCCATGGACAGAGGAGCCAGGTGTCCATGGGGTCGCAAAGAGTCGGACACAACTGAGCAACTTCACTTCACTTAGTGTAGTTAATGTTTTCATTAAAGGCAATAAATCCTTCACTGTGACTTTGGTCTGCTTTGTATTTTTTCTAAAATGCTATTACAGTTTTTTTAATGATCTTCTGAAGAAGGCAATTTTAAAAAATACGTGTTATTAGTATAAAATTGAAAGTCATAAATGCTAAAGATGTGAAAATATCTCTTTTAAATGACTTATCTATTGTCACAATTTTAAATTATCCTGTAAAATGAAAATTTTGGGGAGGGGCCTAAATACCCAAAAGGCTACCCACTCCAATATTCTGGCTTGGAGAATTCCATGGACAGTCCATGGGGTCGCAAAGAGTCAGACATGACTGAGCCACTTTTACTTTTACTTTCAAATACCCAAATGTAATGACTAAAGTGTTAATATCTTAAAATTTAAATAGATTAAAGAGATCCTTCTTGAAAATACCTCATAACTTGTGTAGAAGAAAAGGAATGTTTTATATTAGGCAGCGTTTGAACATTTAGTGATTATTTATTCATGCTTGGCATTGTCAACATGTTAAGAAAACAAAAATTTCAAAAATTTGGAAATAAAGCAAAAGGATGAGTTTGTGCCCTTACAGTGTTTAACTGGCACTTGCTACATGGGTCTAATAGTCTCATTTGAAGATTATTTATCTCTTTAGGAGTATGTACTTTTCTTTGACTTACTGTTTACTACTGGATAGGATGTTTTACAACTCTTTAAAAGTTGATATTAACTTTCATAAAAATTGAAGAAGGAAATGACAACCCACTCGAGTACTCTTCCCATGGAAAAGCCGATGGATGGAGGAGCCTGGTAGGCTACTGTCCACAGGGTCACAAAGGGTCAGACACGACTGAATGACTTCACTTTCACTTTCATAAAAAGTATAGTAATGCAAATGATCTTCATATAATAGGACATCAAATGGATTTTGTCCCATAGACATGTAAATGATTTATGCCCAATGAAGAGATAATTCCAAAGTTATAGTTTTATTATGGTCAAACAGTAGCCAGCTTTGAATCTAAGCATCAATCTTGTTCCAGTATCTATAAATAAATAAGCATTTCCTTCTAGCTGGCTACCTCATTAATGATTTAAGTAAATCTTTGATACAGGCTTATATTTTTTAAGAGAATCGTGTTCTTTAAATTTTGAAAGTCATATTTTAACAAGGTTTTGTTCATCTGGCTGGCTCTTCTCTCTTTAAAGTATATATGCTGTGTTGTGCTTAGTCTCTCAGTCAAGTCCTACTCTTTGCAACCCCATAGACTGTGGTCTGCCAGACTCCTGTTGCCATGCCCTTCTCCAGGAGATATATCCAACCCAGGGATTGAACCCAGGTCTCTCACATTGCAGACAGATTCTTTACCAGCTGAGCTAGCCGGGAAGTGCTTAAACAATATATAATGGGGGCTAAATTGCATGAAATTGGCCACATATTTCTATAATGCTATTTAATAATTCCTTCTAATTATTTATTGGCTTAAATCAGTTTCTAAACTTTTTCCTCTCGGGCTTACCTCTAAAACATTGTCTCTCACTACCTGTCTCTATTTTAGAATTAAAAACCTAAATTGGTCTTTTAATCAAATTTGTCACTTTCCTTCTATATATTTTTATTTTTAGGCATACTTAGAAGTATGTCTAAAAGATTTGGGCTTCCCAGGTGGTGCTGGGGTAAAGAATTAATTGATGTGACTGGAGTGACAACAGCAAAATAGAGAGCTGGAGAGATACTTAACTCAGGTCATAGAGAAGCCTAAACAAATAATAAACACCATACACTTGTTAGCAAATTTGTGGGCAATTTGATCATATGCATCTTATGCAATATCCATCCCTAATCACTGATGTCTTTTCTAAGTTGCGGAACTCCTTTAGTGCATATATTCTTTCTTTCTTTATTTATTTTTTACAGTTTTTTATTTTTTAAATTTTAAAATCTTGAATTCTTACATGCGTTCCCAAACATGAACCCCACTCCCACCTCCCTCCCCATAACATCTCTCTGGGTCATCCCCATGCACCAGCCCCAAGCATGCTGTATCGCACTGTTTATAACAGCCAGGACATGGAAACAACCTAGATGTCCATCAGCAGATGAATGGATAAGAAAGCTGTGGTACATATATACAATGGAGTATTACTCAGCCGTTAAAAAGAATTCATTTGAATCAGTTCTGATGAGATGGATGAAACTGGAGCCGATTATACAGAGTGAAGTAAGCCAGAAAGAAAAACACCAATACAGTATACTAACACATATATATGGAATTTAGGAAGATGGCAATGACGACCCTGTATGCAAGACAGGAAAAAAGACACAGATGTGTATAACGGACTTTTGGACTCAGAGGGAGAGGGAGAGGGTGGGATGATTTGGGAGAATGGCATTCTAACATGTATACTATCATGTAAGAATTGAATCGCCAGTCTATGTCTGATAGACTGAGATATAACCATTCTCACACATAGCTAATTGATTTAATTAGTTGAACTCATCAGTCAGTATTTTTTATTAAATCATTCCACAACTTGCTATATCCTGCTTACAGTGATAATTTTAAAAAGTAAATTGCTTCATATGAAAGTGAATTCCCAAAGACAACTATGAAAAATTGGATTCAGTAAATCCAGTCCAGGGTCCATATGCATGCATGCTAAGTTGCTTCAGTCATGTCTAACTATTTGTGACCCTATGGAATGCAGCAGGTCAAACTCCTCTGTCCACAGGATTCTCCAGGCAAGAATTCTGGAGTGGGTTGCCATGCCTTCCTCAAGGGTATCTTCCCTACTCAGGGATGGAACCTGAGTCTCTTAACTCTCCAGCACTGTAAGCAGATTCTTTAGTGTGGCGCCACCAGGGAATCTGTATTTAAATAAGTACTGTGCATAATTATGGTTACTCTTGGTACCTCAAAAATTCTGCTGGCTTCCAGCACTTGGGTTCTGAATTGCTGCTATCATTTACTGAATTACCTAATCATCACTACTACTAAGGGAAAAGTATTCCATTTGCTCATAAACCATGTGAGAAGCAGGTTATGAGTTGCTTCAGTTATGAGTGAGTATTCTAAGGTTAAGAATGGTAAGGTTTTTAGACCACAATTTTAGACAAGGGCAAATTTTGCAGTCCTACTGGCGAGCTGATTTTGTATTTATGTATCTACTATTCACCCTGAGCCGGAATCATGAATAGAGAAACGTTATAGGTACATTCTGGGCTACCAGGTGACACTATTGATAAAGAAACTGCTTGCCGATGCAGGAGACATAGGAGATGCTGGTTCAGTTCTTGGATTGGGAAGGTCCCCTGGAGGAGGGCATGGAACTCAATTCCAGTGTTCTTGCCTGGAGAATCCCATGGATAGAGGAACGTGGTAGTTCATAGCGTTGGAAAGAATCAGATGCTACTGAAGTGACTTACCATGCACACAAGCATAGTTACGTTCTAGTATTAAATATCCAGAAATTCAAGCCACAAAGGAAGTCGGTTTCAGTTACACAGGCCAAACTAGTTTTGTAGTCAGATGAAATGAGAGAAAGATTATTTAAGACTGGGAATGGGCAACTGATTCACTGAGTATTAAAACTAATAGATGACTCTCTATCCTGGAACAAAGACTGCCTATCTTCTTTTAGGCTTTAAGCAAACATAACATGAGGCTGGAGAATACCTTATTAACTTGCTCTCAGTTCAGTTCAGTCGCTCAGTCGTGTCCGACTCTCTGCGACCTCATGAATTGCAGCATGCCAGGCCTCCCTGGCATCACCAGCTCCCGGAGTTCACTCAAACTCTCGTCCATCGAGTCGGTGATTCCATCCAGCCATCTCATCCTCTGTTGTCCCCTTCTCCTCCTGCCCCCAATCCCTTCCAGCACCAGAGACTTTTTCATTGAGTCAACTCTTTGCATCAGGTGGCCAAAGTACTAGAGTTTCAGCTTTAGCATCATTCATTTCAAAGGACACCCAGGACTGATTTCATTTAGGACAGACTGATTTGATCTCCTTGCAGTCCAAGGGACTCGCAAGAGTCTTCTCCAACACCACAGTTCAAAAGCATCAATTTTTCAGTGCTCAGTTTTCTTCACAGTCCAACTGTTGCATCCATGCATGACTACTGGAAAAACCATAGCCTTGACTAGACGAACCTTTGTTGGAAAAGTAATGTCTCTGCTTTTAAATATGCTGTCTAGGTTGGTCATAACGTTCCTTTAAAGCAGGAAGTGTCTTTTAATTTCATGGCTGTAATCACCAAGTGCAGTGATTTTGGAGACCCAAAAAATAAAATCTGACACTGTTTCCATTGTTTCCCCATCTATTTCCCATGAAGTGATGGGACCAGATGCCATGATCTTAGTTTTCTGAATGTTGAGATTTAAGCCATTTTTTTCACTCTTCTCTTTCACTTTCATCAAGAGGCTTTTCAGTTCCTCTTCACTTTCTGCCATAAGGGTGGTATCATCTGCATATCTGAGGTTGTTGATATTTCTCCCGGCAATTTTAATTGCAGCTTGTGTTTGTTTCAGGCTAATGTTTCTCATGATGTACTCTGTATATAAGTTAAATAAACAGGGTGACAATATACAGCCTTGACATACCTCTTTCCATATTTGCAACTAGTCTGTTGTTCCATGTCCAGTTCTAACTGTTGCTTCCTGACCTGCATATAAGTTTCTCTAGAGGCAGGTCAGGTGGTCTGGTATTCACATATCTTTCAGAATTTTCCACAACAGTTTATTGGTAACCACACAGTCAAAGACTATGGCATAGTCAATAAAGCAGAAATAGATGTTTTTCTGGAACTCTCTTGCTTTTTCCATGATCCAGTGGATGTTGGCAATTTGATCTCTGGCTCCTCTGCCTTTTCTAAAACCAGCTTGAACATCTGGAAGTTCATGGTTCAAATATTGCTGAAGCCTGGCTTGGAGAATTTTGATCATTACTTTACTAGCATGTGAGACGAATGAAATTGTGTGGTAGTTTGAGCATTCTTTGCATTGCCTTTCTTTGGGATTGGAATGAAAACTGACCTTTTCCAGCCCTGTGGCCACTGCTGAGTTTTCTAAATGTGCTGGCATATTGACTGTAGCTCTTTCACAGCATCATCTTTCAGGATTTGAAATAGGTCAATTGGAATTCCATCACCCCCACTAGCTTTGTTCTTAGTGATGCTTTCTAAGGCCCACTAGCTTTCCCATTCCAGGATGTCTGGCTCTAGGTGAGTGATCACACCATCATGATTATCTTGATCATGAAGATCTTTTTTGTACAGTTCTTCTTTGTATTCTGCCACCTCCTCTTATTATCTTCTGCTTCTGTTAGGTCCATACCATTTCTGTCCATTGTAAAGCCCATCTTTGCATGAAATGTCCCCTTGGTATCTCTAATTTTCTTGAAGAGTTCTCTAGTCTTTTCCATTCTGTTGTTTTCCTCTATTTCTTTGCATTGATTGCTGAGGAAGGCTTTCTTTCTCTTCTTGCTATTCTTTGTAACTCTGCATTCAGATGCTTATATCTTTCCTTTTCTCCTTGGCTTTTCACTTCTCTTTTTTTCACAGCTACTTGTAAGACCTCCCCAGACAGCCATTTTGCTTTTTTGCATTTCTTTTCCATGGGGATGATCTTGATCCCTGTCTCCTGTACAATGTCATGGACCTTCGTCCATAGTTCATTAGGCACTCTATCAGATCTAGTCCCTTAAATCTATTTCTCACTTCCACTGTATAATCATAATGGATTTGATTTAGGTCATATCTGAATGATCTGGTGGTTTTCCCTACTTTCTTCAATTTAAGTGGGAGCTACCCCCCGCCAGAGGCCAGGGGTTAGGCTGGGAGGAACAACCCCATGTCCAAGAAACCGTGGCTGCCCGGGTGCTGGAGGGCCGAGAAGAGCTACTCCACATTCAAGGTCAGGAGGGACGGCGGTTAGAAGATACCCCTCGTCCAAGATAAGGAGCAGTGGCTGCACTTTGCTGGATCAGCTGTGAAGAGATACCCCACATCCAAGGTAAGAGAAACCCAAGTAAGATGGTAGGTGTTACGAGAGGGCATCAGAGGACAGATACACTGAAACCATAATCAGAGAAAACTAGTCAATCTAATCACACAGACCACAGCCTTCTCTAACTCAATGAAACTAAGCCATGCCCTGTGGGCCCACTCAGGATGGGTGGGTCATGGTGGAGAGATCTGACAGAATGTGTTCCACTGGAGAAGGGAATGGCAAACCACTTCAGTATTCTTGCCTTGAGAACTCCATGAACAGTATGAAAAGGCAAAATGATAGGATACTGAAAGAAGAACTCTCCAGGTCGGTAGGTGCCCAATATGCTACTGGAAGTCAGTAGAGAAATAGCTCCAGAAAGAATGAAAGGATTGAGCAAAAGCAAAAACAATACCCACTTGTGGATGTGACTGGTGATAGAAGCAAGGTCCAATGCTGTAAAGAGCAATATTGCATAGGAGCCTGGAATGTTAGGTCCATGAATCGAGGCAAATTGGAAGTGGTCAAACAAGAGATGGCAAGAGTGAACGTCAACATTCTAGGACTCAGCGAACTAAAATGGACTGGAATGGGTGAATTTAACTCAGATGACCATTATATCTACTACTGCGGGCAGGAATTCCTCAGAAGAAATGGAGTAGCCATAATGGTCAACAGAAGAGTCCGAAATGCAGTACTTGGATGCAATCTCAAAAATGACAGAATTATCTCTGCTCGTTTCCAAGGCAAACCGTTCAATATCACAGTAATCCAAATCTATGTCCCAACCAGTAATACTGAAGAAGCTGAAGTTGAACGGTTCTATGAAGACCTACAAGAACTTTTAGAACTAACACCCAAAAAAGATGTCCTTTTCATTATATGGGACTGGAATGCAAAAGTAGGACGTCAAGAAACACCTGGAGTAACAGGCAAATTTGGTGTTGGAATGCGGAATGAAGCAGGGCAAAGACTAATAGAGTTTTGCCAAGAGAACACACTGGTCATAGCAAACACCCTTTTCCAACAACACAAGAGAAGACTCTTCACATGGACATCACCAGATGGTCAACACCAAAATCAGATTGATTATATTCTTTGCAGCCAAAGATGGAGAAACTCTATGCAGTCAGCAAAGGCAAGATCAGGAGCTGACTGTGGCTCAGATCATGAACTCCTTAACTTTCTATATTCTCTCCAATAAAGTAAGGATTTCTGCAAATAGAGAATTGTCATGCATGTCTACTTTTACTGGCAGATGCTCAGAGTTAAGGCAGATAATTTGGCATTCTCTCCAAATCTCCAGGTCTATTCGTAAACTCTCCATAGTTTTAATTTGGTACAGGCCAGTGTTTAGCTGAAAAGTCTCATTTTTAGGAAGCAGAGCAATAATATAATGCCTAGTCAATAAGGCATAATATCTCCTATGAGCTCTTCTTCTATATGACATAGAAATAATTCTCTAAATTTATCCTCATCTCTGAACACGTCGGACACATTTCCATTATATGGATAGTTACATCAAACCATAAAACAAAAATAATTTATTGGAATAAAATCATTAATAAAGGTGGAAGTGCGAGAAAACATTTAACCAGAAGACTGAGAGCTACCATAAGAGCCTGAAATGGATTAGTTTTAGTTATCTTTGAGTTCAATACTCTAAGATTTTGAGATTTAGGAATAAATTGTTTTCTTCACATACTTAAATCTGTTTTCTTGCTCAGTTACTCAGTAATGGGTGACTCTTTGTGACAACATGGACTACAGCACGCCAGGCTTCCCTGTACTTCACTATCTCCCAGAGTGCTCACATTAATGTCAACTGAGTCAATGATGCCATCCAACCATCCCATCTTCTGTTGCCCCCTTCTCCTCTCCCTCAATCTTTCCCAATATTAGGATCTTTCCCAATGAGTCAGTTCTTCCCAAGAGGTGGCCAAAGTATTAGAGCCTCAGCTTCAGCATCAGTCTTTCCAATGAATATTCAGGGTTGATATCTGTTACTACTGACTGATTTGATCATCTTGCTGTGAAAGGGGCTCTCAATAGTCTTCTCCAGCACCACAGTTTAAAAGCATCAAATCTTCAGCTCTCAGCTTTCTTTATGGTCCAAATCTAACATACCTATATAACTACTGGAAAAAACATAGCTTTGAATAGACAAACTTTTGTCAGCAAAGTGATGTCTTTGCTTCTTAATATGCTCTCTAGGTTTATCATAGCTTTTCTTCCAAGGATTAAGAGTCTTTTAATTTTGTCACTGCAGTCACGGTCTGCAATGATGTTGGAGCCTAAGAGGTGAGGTCTGTCACTGTTTCCATTGTTTCCTCATTTATTTGCTATGAAATGATAGGACTGGATAACATGATCTTCTTTTTTTGAATGTTGAGTTCTTTTTCACTCTCCTCTTTCACTTTCATCAAGAAGTTCTTTAGTTATTCTTTACTTTCTACATAAGGATGGTGTCATCTGCATATATAATGTTATTGATATTTCTCCCAGCAATCTTAATTCCAGTTTGTGCTTCATCCAGCTCAGCATTTCACATGAGGTACTTTACATATAAACTAAATAAACACGGTGAGTCTACAGGTTTGACAAACTCCTTTTCCAATTTGAAACCAGTCTGTTGTTCCATGTGTTGTTCTAATTGTTCCTTATTGACCTGCATACAGATTTCTCAGGATGCAGGTCAGGTGGTCTGGTGTTCCCTTCTCTTTAAGAATTGTCCAGAGTTTGTTGTGATCCACATATTTAAAGGCTTTGGAATAGTCAATAAAGTAGAAGTAGATGTTTTTCTGAAACTCTTACTTTTTCGATGATCCAAAGGATTTTGGCAATTTGATTTTTGGTTCCTCTGCCTTTTCTAAATCCAGCTTAAACATCTGGAATTCTCAATTCATGTACCATTGAGGCCTTGCTTGGAAAATTTTGAGCATTACTTTGCTAGCATGTGAGATAAGTGCAATTATGCAGTAGTTTGAACATTCTTTTGCATTGCTCTTCTTTGGGACTGGAATGAAAACTGACCTTTTTTCTGTCCTGCGGCCGCTGCTAAGTTTTCCAAATCTGATGGCATATTGAATGCAACATTTGCCCATCTTCATCTTTTAGGTTTTGAAATAACTAAACTGGAATTCCATCACCTTCACTAGCTTTGTTTGTAGTGAAGCTTCCTAAGGTACACTTCCCATTCCAGGATGTTTGGCTTCAGGTGAGTGATCACACTATCGTAGTTATCTGGGTGATGAAGATCTTTTCTGTATAGCTCTTATGTGTATTCTTGACACCTCTTCTTAATATCTTCTGCTTCTATTAGGGCTTCCCTGGTGGCTCAGAGGTAAAAGCATCTGCCTGCAATGCGGGAGACGTGGGTTTGATTCCGGGGTTTGGAAGATCCCCTGGAGAAGGAAATGGCAACCCACTCCAGTATTCCTGCCTGGAGAACCCCATGGACGGAAGAGCCTGGTGGGCTACAGTCCATGGGGTCGCAAAGAGTCGGACACGACACCTCTTCTTAATATATTCTGCTTCTATTAGGTCCACATTGTTTCTATTCTTTATTGTGCCCATCTTTGAATGAAATGTTCCCTTGGTATCTCTAATTTTCTTAAAGAGATCTCTAGTCTTTCCTATTCTATTATTTTCCTCGATTTATTTACATTGATCATTGAAGAAGGCTTTTTTAAATCTCTTTTTTCTATTCGTTGGACCTCTGCATCCAGATGGATATATCTTCCCTTTTCCCATTGCCTTTTGCTTCTCTTCTTTTCTCAGCTATTTGTAAGACTTCCTCAGACAACCATTTTGCCTTTTTGCATTTCTTTTTCTTGTGGATGGTCTTGATCACTGCCTCCTGTACAATGTCATGAACCTCTGTCCATTGTTCTTCAGGCACTCTGTCTATCAGATCTAATCCCTTGAATGTATTTGTTATTTCCGCTGTGTAATTCTAAGAGATTTGATTCAGGTCATACCTGAATGGTCTAATGGTTTTCCCTACTTTCTTCAGTATAAGTCTCAAATTTACAGTAAGGAGTTCATGAACTGAGCCAAGTCAGGTCCAGTCTTATTTTTGCTGACTGTATAGAGCTTCTCCATCTTCAGCTACAAAAAATATAATCAATCTGATATCAGTATTGACCATGTGTGGAGTTGATGTCCATGTGTGGAGTTGTCTCTTGTATTGTTGGATGTGGGTGTTTGCTACAACCAGTGCCTTCTCTTGGCAAAACTCTGTTAGCCTTTGCCTTGCTTCAATTTGTACTCCAAGGCCAAACTTGCCTGTTATTCCAGGTATCTCTTGGCTTCCTACTTTTGCATTCCAGTCACCTACGATGAAAAGAACATCTTTCTGAGTGTTAGTTCTAAAAGACTTGTAGGTCATCATAAAAAAGTTCAACTTCAGCTTCTTCAGCATTAGCAGTTGGGGTATAGAGTTGTATTACTGTGATATTGAATGGTTTGCCTTGGAAATGAACAGAGTTCATTCTGTTTTTGAGATCGCACCCAGGTATTGCCATTTTTGACTCTTTTGTTAACTATGAGGGCTGCTCTGTTTCTTCTAAGGGATTCTTGCCCACAGTAGTAGATATAATAGTCATTTGAATTAAATTTGCCCATTCCAGTCCATTTTAGTTCACTAATTCCTAAACTGTCAGTGTTCACCCTTGTCCTCTGCTGTTTGACCACTTCCAATTTACCTTGATTCATGGATCTGATTGATTTGGTCTCTTTGCAGTTCAAAGACTCTCAAGAGTCTTCTTCAACACCACAGTTCAAAAGCATCAATTTTTCAGGACTCAGCTTTCTTGTGTTTCAACTCTCACATCCCTACATGACTACTAGAAAAACCATATCTTTGACTATACAAACTTTTGTTGGCAAAGTAATGTCTCTGCTTTTTAATATGCTATCTAGGTTAGTTATAGCTTTTCTTCCAAGGAACAAGTGTCTTGTAATTTCATGGCTACAGTCACCATCTGCAGTGATTTTCGAGCCCAAGAAAATAAAGTCTTTCACTGTTTTCATTTTTTCCCCATCTTTTCAGTCCTGAGTATTCATTGGAAGGACTGATGCTGAAGCTGAAGCTCCAATACTTTGTTCACCTGATGCAAAGAATGGACTCATTGGAAAAGACTCCAAGGCTGGGAAAGACCGAATGCAGGAGGAGAATGGGAGGACAGAGGATGAGATATTGGATGGCATCATCGACTCGATGGAGATGAGATTGAGCAAGCTACAGGAGTTGGTGACAGACAGTGAAGCTTGTCATGCTGCAGTCCATGAGGTTGCAAAGAGTCTGACACAACTGAGCAACTAAACTGAACTTATGGACCTAACATTCTAGGTTCCTATGCAATATTGTTCTTTAAAGCATTGGACTTACATCACCAGTTACATCCACAACTGGGCATTGTTTTTGATTTGGTTCCATCTCTTCGTTTTTTCTAGAGTTATTTCTCCACTCTTCTCCAGTAGCATATTAGGCACTTACCGACCTGGGGAGTTCATCTTTCAGTGTCATATCTTTTTGCCTTTTCTAACTATTCAAGGCAAGAACACTGAAGTGGCTTGCCATTCCCTTCTCCAGTATAACACGTTTTGTCAGATCTATCCATCGTGACCGTCTGTCTTGGGTGCCCTACTTGGAGTGGCTCACAGTTTCATTGAGGTAGACAAGGTTGTGATCCATGTAAATAGTTAGTTTTCTGTGCTTGTTGTTTTCATTTTGTCTGCCCTCAGATGGTGGAGTAGAAGGACGTGTGCTCATCTTCAGCAAGAACTCCAAAACTATAACTCGCTGCTGAACAACTGTCAACTGGAGAATGTTGGATCTCACCAAAAATAGATACTCCACGTCCAAGGGCAAAGGAAAAGCGTAAGCAAGATGGTAGGAGAAGCAAAATCACATTTAGAATCAAACCCCTTACCCAGCAGAGATGCTCAGAGGGTTCAAGCAAACCTTGTGTGTACCAGGACCCAGAGACCTCACAGAGTCTGAGCCAGAACTGTGTTTGAGTGTCTCCTGTGAAAGTACGGGTCAGCAGTGGCCTGCCACAGGAGCAGGGGCTCTGGGTACAGCAGATCTGGATGCGGCATAAGCCTTCTTGGAGGAGGTCACAATTAACCCCACCATAGAGCCACCAGAATGTACACAGGACTAGGGAAACAGACTCTTGGAGGGCACAGATAGAACCTTGTGTGCAACAGGACCCAGGAGAAAGGAGCAATGAACCCACAAGAGACCGACTTGGACTTGTCTGTGGGTGTCCAGGAGTCTCTGGCAGAGGCGCAGGGCAATGGTGGCCTGCTGCAGGCTTGGGGCACTGAGTGCGGCAGTGCATGCACAGGACCTTTTGAAGACGGTCCACTATCTCCATTACTTCCATGATAGTTTGGCCTCAGGTCAAACAACAGGGAAGGAACACAATCTCACCCATAAACAGAAATTGGATTAAAGAATTACTAACCATGGTCCCACCAATCAGAAGAGGACCCAGTTTCCCCCTCAGTCAGTCCTTCCCATCAGTAAACTCCATCAGCCTCTTATCCTTATATATCAAAGGGCAGACAGAATGAAAACCACAATCACAGAAACCTAACCAAACTGATCACATGGACCATAGCATCATTTAACCCAATCAAAATACAAGCCAAGCCCTGTAGGGCTACCCAAGACAGACAGGTTATAGTGGAGACATGGTCCACTAAAGAAGGCAATAGAAAACTACTTCAGTATTCTTGCCTTCAGGACCCCATGAACAGCATGAAAAGGCAAAAAGATAGGACTCTGAAAGATGATCTACCCAGGTCTGTAGGTGCCCAATATAATACTGAAGATCAGTGCACAAATAACTCCAGAAAGAATGAAGAGACAGAGCCAAAACGAAAAAAACATCCACTTGTGGATGTCACTGGTGACAGAAGTAAAGTCTGATAATGTAAAGAGCAATATTGCATAGGAACCTGGAATGTTATGTCCATGAATCAAGGCAAGTTGGAAGTGGTGAAAAAGGAGATGGCAGGAGTGGACGTCAACATTTTAGAAATCAGTGAACTAAAATGAACTAGAATGGGTGGAATCAGTGAACTAAAATAAACTAAAATGGGTGAATTTAAATCAGATGACCATTATATCTACTACTGTGGGCAAGAATCCCTTAGATGAAATGGAGTAGCCATCATAATGAACAAAAGAGTCCAAGTACTTGAATGCAATCTCAAAAACGACAAAATGATCTCTGTTTCCATGAGGTATCACAGTAATCCTAGTTTATGCTATGAACAGTAATGCTGAAGAAGCTGAAGTTGAATGGTTCTATCAAGAACTACAAGATCTTCTAGAACTAACACCCCAAAAAATATCCTTTTCATTATAGGGGACTAGAATGCAAAAGTAGGAAGTCAAGAGATACCTGGAGTAACAGGCAAATTTGGCCTTGGAGTACAAAACAAAGGAGGGTAAAGGCTAACAGAGTTTTGCCAAGAGAGCCCACTGGCCATAGCAAACACCCTCTTCCAACAACACAAGAGAAGACTCTACACATGGACATCACCAGATGGTCGACACTGAAATCAGATTGATTATACTCTTTGCAACCAAAGATGGAGAAGCTCTATACAGTCAGCAAAAACAAGGCCAGGAGCTGACTGTGGCTCAAATCATGAACTCCTTATTGACAAACTCAGACTTAAATTGAAGAAAGTAAGGAAAACCACTAGACCATTAATGTATGACCTAAATCGAATCCCTTACGATTATACAATGGAAGTGACAAATAGAGTCCCAGGATTAGATATGATAGAGTGATTGAAGAACTATGGACAGAAGTTTGAGACATTGTACAAGAGGCAGTGATCAAGACTATCCCAAAGAAAAATAAATGCAAAAAGGCCTGCGGAGGCCTTACAAATAGCTTAGAAAAGAAGAGAAGTGAAAGCCAAAGGAGAAAAGGACAGATATACCCATTAGAATGCAGAGTTCCAAAGTACAGCAAGAGGAGGTAAGAAAGCTTTCTTCAGTGATCAATGCAAAGAAATAGAAGAAAATAATAGAATGAGAAAGACTAGAGATTTCTTCAAAAAAATTAGATATAGTAAGGGAACATTTCATGCAAACTGGGCACAATAAAGAACAGAAATGATATGGAACTCACAGAAGCAGAAGATATTAAGAGAAGTGGCAAGAATATACAGAAGAACTACATTTTTTTTTTTAATGATCCAGATAACCATCATGGTGTGATCCCTCACCTAGAGCCAGACATCCTGGAATGTGAAGTCAAGTGGGCCTTATGAAACATCACTAGGAGCAAAGCCAGTGGAGGCGATGAAATTCCAGTTGAGTTATTTCAATTCCTAAAAGATGATGTTGTGTAAATGCTGCACTCAATATGCCATCAAATTTGGAACTCAGCAGTGGCAATGGGACTGGAAAGTTTTCATTCCAATCCCAAAGAAGGGCAATGCCAAAGAATGTTCAAACTACCATGCAACTGCACTCATCTCACATGCTAGCAAAGAAATGCTCAAAATTCTCCTAGCCAGGCTTCAATAGTATGTGAACCATAAGTTTCCAGATATTCAAGCTGGATATAGAAAAGGCAGAGGAATCAGAGATCAAATTGTTAACATCCATTGGATCATCAGAAATGTAACAGAATTCCTGAAAAAACATCTACTTCTGCTTTATTGACTCCACCAAAGCCTTTGACTATGTGGATCACTACAAACTGTGGAAAATTCTGAAAGAGAACGGAATACCAGATTACCTGACTTGCCTCTTGAGAAATCTGTATGCAGGTCAAGGAGCAACTTTTAGAACTGTATATGGAACAACAGATTGGTTCCAAATTGAGAAAGGAGTATGTCCAGGCTCTATATTGTCACTCTGTTTCTTTAATTTATATGCAGAGTACATCATAAGAAATGCCAGACCGGATGCAGCACAAGCTGGAATCAAGACTGCCAGGAGTAATATCAACAACCTCAGATAGGCAGGTGACACCACCTTTATGTCAGAAAGTGAAGAAGAACTAAAAAGCCTATTGAAGAAACTGAAAAAAAAAAAAAAAGAGTGAAATAGTTGGCTTAAAACTCAACATTCAGAAAACTGAGATCATGGCATTTGGTCCTATAATTTCATGGCAAATAGATGGGGAAACAGCAGAAACAGTGACAGACTTTATTTTGTGGGCTCAAAAATCCCTGCAGATGATGACTTTAGCCATGAAATTAAAAGATGGTTGCTCCTTGGAGGAAAAGCTATGACCAATCTAGACAGCATATTAAAAAGCAGCCATTACTTTTGACAACAAAGGTCCATCTACTCCAACTATGTTTTACCAGTAGTCATGTATGGATTTGAGGGTTGGACTATAAAGAAATCTAAGCACCAAAGAATTGATGCTTTTGAACTGTAGTGTTGGAGAAGACTCTTGAAAGTCCTTTGGACTGCAAAGACATCCAACCAGTCCATCCTAAAGGAAATCAGTCCTAAATATTCATTGAACGGACTGATGCTAAAGCTGAAACTCCAATACTTTGGCTACCTGATGAGAACAGACTCATTTGAAAAGACCCTGATGCTGGGAGAGATTGAAGGTGGAAGGGGAAGTGGTCGACAGAGGTGAGATAGTTGGATGGCATCACTGACTAAATGGACATGAATGTGAGTAAGCTCCAGGAGTTGGTGATGGTCAGGGAGGCCTGGAAGGCTGCAGTTCATGGGGTCAAAAGTCAGACATGACTGAGTGACTAAAATGAACTGAACTAATGGATAAGAGCCAGAGGCTTGTGAAAACTTCCTGGTAGGAGGGACTTGCTATGGGTGAATCTGGGTCTTGTTCTGATTTGTAAGACCAAGCTCAGTAAATCTTTAATCCAATTTTCTGTTTATGGGTGGGACTGTTCCCTCCCTGTTGTTTGTCCTGAGGCCAAACTGTGGTAGGGGTAATGGTGGGAATGCCAGCACAGGTGTAATCAGTGCCCCCGATCCTGTGGTAGGCACTGTCAACCCACACCTATGCCAGAGATTCCTGGACACTCACAGGCAAGTTTGAGTCAATCTCTTGTGGGGATCAGTGTTCCATTCTCTTAGGTCCTGGTATGCACAAGGTTTTGTTTGTGCCCTCCAAGAGTCTGTTTCCCCAGTCCTATAGATGCCCAGTAATCAAATCCGACTGGCCTCCAAAGTCAAATTCTCTAAAGGTTCTCATTCCCTTTGCCAGATCCTCACGTTGGGAATTCTTTTGTGGGTCCTTGAACTTTAGTAATAGTGCAAGAACTTCTTTGTTATAATTGTTCTCCAGTTTTGGGGTCTTCTGCTCAGTGGCTCCCTGGTGGGGTTAATGGCAACCTCCTCCAAGAGGATTTATGCCACATACTGTGCCTCCCAGGTCTGCTGTATCCAGAGCCCCTGTCCCTGTAGCAGACGACTGTTGACCCACACCTCCACATGAGACACTAAAACACTGAAAGGCAGTTCTGGCTCAGTTTCTTGTGGGGTCCCTGTTCTCAGCTGAGCTATTTTCTTTTTGATTACTTTGGTCCTGGAGACCAAAACAGTCTGTTTAGTTCCTATCAATTGTTTTGCTTTCTTTCTATTTGCTTCATTGCATTCTTGAATTGATTTCTTTTGTCTGTGGGTATATTCTTCTCTGATCTTTTATTTCTCAGAAATAGTTAAGTGTGTGACAACTATAAAAAGAAGAAGATAATGTATACCTATTTCCTGTTTCAGAGTTTACCACCAACTGTTCTCTCACTGCATTAAACAGTCAAATATTATGACTTCTCAGTGAGTATTGACAGTCAGTTTTCAGGAAAATGATGGTCTTGCTGAAGGTCTCTTATTTGTGCTGAACAGTAAATTATGACTTAGTTTTCCCTACTTACTATGTCTTCTTATTGATGACAATATGAGGGTGAATATGTTTTATTTGTTGAAGCCAAAGTTAAAATTTTAATAAAGACAATATATATTCTGAGTCAAACCTGTCACCCATTCTAACCCAATATTCTGCTTTTAACAACAAAATGTTCTGATATGAAGGTCTAAATTTCCCTTATGATCTGACCTGAAATAGGAATTAATTTAAATATCAACTTTTAAGCAGGTTTTTTATAAACACAAAATATTAATTCAGTGTAACAACCTAGCAACTAGTGATATACTATGAGGCTCAGTATTATTTAGTATTTAAAGTTATTGACACTGTGCCAATCACAAGTTTAAATCCAGTTTTGGATTTTGAGTACTTATTAAGTTGCCTCAGTTTTTTACTATGCAAAAGTTCTGGCCTCACAGTATTAAATTATACACTGCATATAACATTTAGGATAGTTTCTGATACATCCTAATTATGAGATGAAAGCTATTAAGTTGTATACTAAAAAGCATACTAGGTATGCATTTTTGCTCAGTCATGTCCAACTCTTTGGTAACCCATGAACTGTAGCCCACCAGGCTCCTCTGTCCATGGGGATTCTCCAGGCAAGAATACTGGAGTGGGTTGCCATGCCCTTCTCCAGGAGATCTTCCTGATCCAGAGATGGAACCTGCATTTACTGCAGCTCCTGCATTGCAGATTCTTTACCACTGGGATCGTCTCTCAAATATTGAGTTCAAAGAAAAATCATGAGTTTACTTGAACCATTATATGTAGCATCAACATGGTTGGCTGTGTTAGAGTTTTGCCTGAATCCCATCTTTCTCAGAATGTTCCTTTACCTCTTTCTTCTTCCTCTCCAAGGACTTGTAATTTAAATGAATTTTGTTAAAATTTACATGGGAAGCAAGGCAGCTTAAATATCCCAATCAGCCATTTATCCTCTCTCCAAGTTTCTCCCTTCAATTACACAGTTAAGGCTTAACATCTTTTTCTTTCTCTCATAGTCATTCCAACTTCCTCCTTTTCATAATCTAAACCATAGCAATTTTTCTCAGCCTGCAGACTCGCTCAGAAAATCAAAATCTCTACAATTAGTAAGTTACTTTCTCTGATTCCGCAAGTGTGACACATAATGGCTTTAGTTTATCAAGGCACACATATACAATAAAATAAAAGGCTATGAGATTTCAGAAGTGAAGTAATTTATTTTAGGTAGAGATAATGGGGTTAGTGGCTCATGCAGTAAATTACATCTGTGCAACAAAGGACTAACTCAGCAGTCTTGGGTTGTTAGAATTTTGCACATTCCAAAGAAGGGTTTGGCCCTTGACTAACCTCTAGGAGATAACTGTTAAATCCCTGGGATATCCTGCCTGCTAAGAGCTGTTGTTTATCTGGGAATTTGAGTTATGCCAGACTGTTAACCAGCTTTACGCTAAAATTGTGGTTTATGGTGAAGGTCTTGAGCCACACAGTGTTAGTTTGACCTCAGGAGAGGCTGGCAATTGAGTAAATAGATCAACCCCGTGAGCACTACATGCCTAAATGACTAGTCCCACTGGACACCAAGATTTGGTAAACTTCTCTGGTTGGGAATATTATATGCCCTGGAAATATTATATGCTCATGACAGTATGCTGTCAGCATCACCGCTGAGAGAATATGGTGCTATCTATATGAATCCACTGGGAGAGAGTAAATAGAAACAAATATTTTTCTTATCCTGGACCCTATAAAAGTGAAAGTGAAGTCACTCAGACGTGTCCAACTCTTTGCGACCTCTGACTGTAGCCCACCAGGCTCCATGGGATTCTCCAGGCAAGAATATTGGAGTTTCTAGCCATTTTCTTTTCCAGGGGACCTTCCCGACCCAGGAATGGATCGCAGGTCTCCCGCATTGCAGGCAGACGCATTAACCTCTGAACCACCAGGGAAGCCCTATACTATGTGCCATTTTCTTGGGCTTATTTTAATCAGTACCCTTTCGTTCTAAGAAACTATAATCACGAATATAATAGTTTTTCTGATTTCTGCAAGTTTGCATATTGAATCTCAGACTGAGGGTGATTTCGGGGAACACTTTTACAGTGTTTGGATTCTCAGTTGGACTGAATGAATACAATTTCAGAAATGTAGAAATGTGAAGGCAGAGGATGGAAACAGAAAGTAACAGGAACAGATGTTATCTGAGATGGAGGAAACTAGAAGATTCTAGGAACATAGAGAGCACCATACCATGTGAAAGCATCAGTGAATAAGTCTGTCAATCATTGCATTGAAAGTGAAAGTGAAGTCGTATCGGACTCTGTGATCCTATGGACAGTAGCCTACCAGGCTTCTCAGTCCATTGGATTTTCCAGGCAAGAGTACTGGAGTGGATTGCCATTTCCTTCTCCAGGGGATCTTCCTGACCCAGGGATCGAACCCGGTCTCCCACATTGTAGGCAGATACTTTACCCTCTGAGCCACCAGGGAAGCCCATCATTGCATTAAATATCATTATTTTCTAAGCCCATTACCTTAAGAAGAATAGACAGTTAGGGAGAGGTAAGATTCAATGAAGTGTTTTTTTTGTTGTTGTTTTCCTCTGTCATACTTACATGTGGAATCTAAAAGATAAATCAGGACTATAGATAACTTGTGATTTATAAAATGAAATCTACAGTCAGATTTACTCATTTTAATCCTGAAATTTGATTGGGTAAGTTTCTGGCATGACCTATTCTATGTGTTAGTTTTCCAATCTGTCAATTGAGGTTACTATGATATTAATTTCACAAAATTATAAAAATTAAATTCTATGTAAAATTTGTGCCTGACATAGTATATTGTTGTTCAGCCACTCAATCATGTCCGACTTTGTGACCCCAAGGAATGCAGCATGCCAGGCTTCCTGGTTACACTATCTGCTGGAGTTTGCTCACTCATGTCCATAGAGTCAATGATGTTTTGCTCAAACTGATGTCCACTGAGTTGGCTCTTCTCATTAGGTGGCCAGAGTATTGAGTTTCAGCTTCAACACCAGTCCTTCCAATGAATATAGAATAATATATACCTACCACATATTAGCTGACTATTTATGAATGGGGCTACAAATCTAGTATGCAAGATCACCAACATTTTTTTGTCTCTTTTTTTTCATCTGTTTTTAAAATTGAGGTATTAATTGACATACAGTAATCCATTAGTTACAGGTGTACAACATAATGACTTCATATTTGTATACATGGAGAAATGATCACACCACCAAGTCTAATTATCATTTGTCATCGTGTAAAGATACATATTTTTTCCCATAGTGAGAAGAGCTTTCAAATATGCAGTACCATATTATTGATTATAGCCACCATTCTGTTTATCTCCATAACATTTATTTTATAATTGAAATTTGTACCTATTGATTATTTTCACCAATGTCATCTACCTCTTAACTTCACCCTTCTTCTCTGGCAACCACCAATCTATCTGTATATGAGTTCATTTATATGTTTGTTTTGTTTTTTAGATTCCACATATAAATAAAATCATACATATTTGTCTCTCTCTGTCTGATTTATTTATTTAGAATAATACACTCAAGGTCCACTCTTGTTGTAATGAATGACAAACCTTTTTTTTTTTTTTTTAATGGCTGAGTCATGCTTTGTTTATACCATATCTTTATCCATTCATCAATTGGTGGCATGTAGGTTGTTTCCTATTGGAATGAAAGCTATAGTGAACATATAGATACATATATCTTTCAAATTTGTGTTTTTATTTTCTCTTCATATATACTCTGAAGTGAAAATGCTAGATCATACAGTAGTTCCATTTTTAATTCTTTGAGGAGCCTCCATAATGTTTTCCAAAGTGGCTGCACATTCAGCATTCCCATCAGCAGTTCATGGTGATTTCCTTTTCTCCACATCTTTGTCAACACTTGTTGTTTCTTGTTCTTTAGATAATAACCATTCTGGCAGTATAAGGTGATATCTCACTGTGGTATTGATTTGCAGTTCCCTGATAATTAGTGATGGTGAGCATCTTTTCATGTGCTTGTTGTCCATATATATATCTTCTTTGAACAAAATGTGTTCAGATCTCTTGCCCATGTTTCAATCTGATACCTTTTTTCTGTTATTAAGTTGTATAAGTTTTTTTATATATTTTGGGTATTAACCCTTTATCAGATATATGGTTGGCAAATATATTCTCCCATTCAGTAGGCTGCCTTTTCTTTTGCTTTTAAGATTTTTTTAAAGATTTCCTCACTGTGAAGAACTCTTTAGTTTTATTTAGTCCCATTTGTTTATTTTTGTTTTTGTTGCCTTTGCAATTGGTTTCAAATCCAAATACTATATATAAATATATGTATAATACATGTATATATATATATAACAAAGTGCAATTTCAAGGAGCTTACTGCCTATGTTATGATTTCTCATCATACATTCAAGTCTTTTATCCATTTTGAGTTAATTTGTATATGGTGTAAGATGGTGATCAAAGTTTATTCTTATGTATTTAAACTGTCCAGTTTTACCAACCATTTATTAAAGGACTATACTTATCCCATTATGTATTCTTGCCTCCTTTGTTGTTAGTTAATTGGAAATATATATGTGGATTTATTTCTGGGCTCTCTATTCTGTTCCATTAACTTATATGTCTGATTTTAATGTACATACCATACTATTTGGATTGCTATAGCTTTGTAATAGTTTGAAATCTGAGGTTATGATGCTTTCAACCTTATTCTTTCTGAAAATTGCTTGGGCTTTTGGGGATCTTTTTGGGGTCCATAAAATTTCAGGATTATTGTTCAAGTTCTGTGAAAAATGTTATTGAAACTTTGATAGAAATTATATTGAATCTGTAAGTTACTTTGAGTAATATGGGTATGTTTATAATTAATTATCAAAATTTGTGAACAAAATGCATCTTTCTATTTATCTGTGTCTTGCTCAATTTCTTTTATCAGTATCTTATGATACTCAGTGTACAGATATTTAACTTTCTTGGTTAAATTTATTCTAAGTATTTTATTATTTTGGTGCAAATATAAATAAAAAACACAACCAATATTTGTATATTGATTTTGTATGTTGCAACTTTACTGAATTATCAGTTCTAAGATTTTTTTAAAATGTAGTCATTAGGGTTTTCTGTAGAGTAACAAATCATCCTTGATGAAGTTTTACTTCTTCCTTTCCAATTTAGAGTCCTTTTTTTTTTTCTTTAGTATGATTTCTGTGACAAAGTGTTCCAATACTTTGTTGAATAAAAGTGATGAGAGTGGGCTTCCTTGTCTTGCTTCTTAATGAAGAAATTTTCAGCTTTTTGTGTATGATGTTAGCTATGGGCTTGTTATATATCACCTATATTATGCTGATGTATGTTCCATCTATATCTTCTTTGTTGAGGGCTTTCATCAAAAATGAATGTTGAATTTTATCAAATGTTTTTCCTGCCTCTATAATTTGATTTTTATCTTTTATTTTATTAATGTGTTCTATCACATTGATTGATTTGCAGTAATTAAACCATCCTTGCATTTATGGGATAAGCCTCACTTGATCATGGTGTATAATCTTTTTAATATATTGTTGAATTTGGTTTGTTAATATTTTGTTGAATTTTTATTTATGTTTGTCAGTGAGATTAGCCCGTAGTTTCTCTTTTTTGCTGTGTCCCTGTCTGGTTTCAGTGTTTGTGTAATGCTGATCTTGCAAAATATGTTTGCAAGCATTCATGTCTCTTCAAGTTTTTGGAAAATTTTGAGCAGAATAGTTATCAAATTTTGTTTTGTAGGATTTGCCACTGAAGTCTTCTGGTCCTGGGCTTTGTTTGCCAGGAGCTGACTCAATCTCTTACTAGATGATTACTGAATGATTACTGAAAAATGATTTTCAATTTCTTCATGATTCAGTCTTAGAAGATTCTTTATTTCTAGGAATTTATCTATTTCATCTAGGTTGTCTAATTTGTTGGTGTATGATTATTTATAGTAGTCTCTTATACTACTTTATGTTTCCTTAGTACCAGTTGTAATTTCTCCTCTTCCATTTCTGATTTTATTTACAACCCTCTCTCTTTTTTTCTTAGTGAGCCTAGCTAAATAAAGGTTTGTCAATTTGGTTGATATTTCAAAGAACTAACCTTAGTTTCATTGATGTTTTCTATTGTCTTTATAGTCTCCATCTCACTTATTTACATTCTGATCTTTACTATCACCTTCTTTCTATTATCTCTGGGCTTTGATATTTTTCTAGTTCCCTTTGGAGTAATACTAGATTTCTTATTTAAGATTTTTCTTCTTTCTTGATGTAGGCCTGTAAAATTTCCACTTAGAAATGCTTTGGCTGCCTCTCATAGATTTTATTATGTTGTATTTTAATTTTCATGTTTCTTAAGGTATTTTTTTCTGGTATGTGTGCTTTATCACAATTTTTTATTTATTTATTTTTATTTTTTAATATAAATTTATTTCTTTTAATTGGAGGCTAATTACTTTACAATATTGTATTGGTTTTGCCATACATTGACATGAATCCACCACAGGTATACCTGTGTTCCCCATCCTGAACCCCCCTTCCACATCCCTCCCCATACCATCCCTTTGGGTCATCCCATTGCACCAGCCCTGAGCATCCAGTATCATGCATTGAACCTGGACTGGTGATTCATTTCACATATGATATTATACATGTTTCAATGCCATTCTCCTAAATCATCCCACCCTCTCCCTCTCCCACAAAGTCCAAAAGACTGTTCTATACATCTGTATCTCTTTTGCTGTCTCACATACAGGGTTATTGTTACCATCTTTCTAAATTCCATATATATGTGTTAGTATACTGTATTGGTGTTTTCCTTTCTGGCTTACTTCACTCTGTAAAATCGGCTCCAGTTTCATCCACCTCATTAGAACTGACTAAAATGTATTCTTTTTAATGGTTGAGTAATACTCCATTGTGTGTATGTACCACAGCTTTCTTATTCATTCGTCTGCTGATGGACATCTAGGTTGCTTCCATGTCCTGGCTATTATAAACAGTGCTGCGATGAACATTGGGGAACACAGGTCTCTTTCAATTCTGGTTTCTTCTGTGTGTATGCCCAGCAGTGGGATTGCTGGGTAGTATGGCAGTTCTATTTCCAGTTTTTTAAAGAATCTCCACACTGTTCTTCATAGTGGCTGTACTAGTTTGCATTCCCACCAACAGTGTAAGAGGGTTCCTTTTTCTCCACACCTTCTCCAGCATTTATTGCTTGTAGACTTTTGGATCGCAGCCCTTCTGACTGGCATGAGATGGAACCTCATTGTGGTTTTGATTTGCATTTCTCTGATAATGAGAGATGTTGAACATCTTTTCATGTGTTTGTTAGCCATCTGTATGTCTTCTTTGGAGAAATGTCTGTTTAGTTCTTTGGCCCATTTTTTGATTGGGTTGCTTATTTTTCTGGGATTGAGCTGCAGGGATTGCTTGTATATTTTTGAGATTAATTCTTTGTCAGCTTCTTCATTTGCTATTATTTTCTCCCATCCTGGAGGCTGTCTTTTCACTTTGCTTATAGTTTCCTTTGTTGTGCAGAAGCTTTTAATATTAATTAAGTCCCATTTGTTTATTTTTGCTTGTATTTCCAATAATCTGGGAGGTAGGTCATAGAGGATCCTGCTGTGATTTATGTCGGAGAGTGTTTTGCCTATATTCTCCTCTAGGAGTTGTATAGTTTCTGGCCTTCCATTTAGATCTTTAATCCATTTTGAGTTTATTTTGTGTGCGGTGTTAGAAAGTGTTCTAGTTTCATTCTTTTACAAGTGGTGGACCAGTTTTCCCAGCACCACTTGTTAAAGAGATTGTCTTTTCTCCATTGTATATTCTTGCCTCTTTGTCAAATATAAGGTGTCCATAGGTGCATGGATTTATCTCTGGGCTTTCTATTTTGTTCCATAGATCTATATTTCTATCTTTGTGCCAGAACCATACTGTCTTGATGACTGTGGGTTTGTAGTAGAGCCTGAAGTCAGGCAGGTTGATTCCTCCAGTTCCATTCTTCTTTCTCAAGATTGCTTTGGCTCTTTGAGGGTTTTTGTATTTCCATATAAATTGTGGAAGTATTTGTTCTAGTTCGGGGGGAAATACCATTGGTAGTTTGATAGTGATTGCATTGAATCTATAGATTGCTTTGGTTAGTATATTTATTTTCACTGTGTTGTTTCTTCCGATCCATGAACATGGTATATTTCTCCATCCATTAGTGTCTTCTTTGATTTCTTTCACCAGTGTTTTATAGTTTTTTTATATATTGGTCTTTTGTTTCTTTAGGTAGATATATTCCTAATTATTTTATTCTTTTTGTTGCAATGGTGAATGGAATTGTTTCCTTAATTTCTATTTTCTCATTATTAGTGTATAGGAATGCAAGGGATTTCTGTGAGTTGATTTTATATTCTGAAATTTTACTATATTCATTGATTAGCTCTAGTAATTTTCCGGTGGAGTCATTAGGGTTTTCTTTTTTTAAATATAAATTAATTTATTTTAATTGGAGGCTAATTACTTCACAATATTGTATTGGTTTTGCCATACATCAGTATGAATTAGCCACAGGCATACATGTGTTCCCCATCCTGAGGATCATGTCATCTGAGAGTGACAGTGAGAGTTTTACTTCTTCTTTTCCAAATTGGATTCCTTTTATTTCTTTTTCTCCTCTGATTGCTGTGGCCAAAACTTCCAAAACTATGTTGAATAGTAGTGGTGAAAGTGGGCACCCTTGTCCTATTCCTGACTTTAGGGAAGATGCTTGCAATTTTTCACCATTGAGGATAATGTTTGCTCTGGGTTTGTCATATATAGCTTTTATTATGTTGAAGTATGTTCCTTCTAGTCCTGCTTTCTGGAGAGTTTTTATCATAAATGGATGTTTGCTTTTGTTCTTTGGTGACTCATTGGTTGTTCAGGTGTATGTTGTTTAAGCTCCACATATTTGTCATTTTTACAGTTTTCTTCTTGTAACTGATTTCTAGTTTCATACCATTGTGGTCAGAAAATATGACTGATATTTCAATCTCTTTAAATTTATTGATACTTGATTTGCAGTGAGTATATGTTCTATCTTGGAGAATGTTCCTTGTACACTTGAGAAGAATGCTCATTGTGCTGCTTTGGGATGGAATGCTCTATATATGTCTATTTAGTCCATCTGGTTAAAGACTGATGTTTCCTTCTTGACTTTCTGTCTGGATCATTTGTTCACTGATGCAAGTGGGTATTAGTATACTTAACTACTTTTGTGTTTTTGTCAACATCTCCCTTTATATTTGCTAATATTTGCTTTACATACTTTGGCAAGTCTATTTTGGGGGTATATATATATATATATATATATTTCCAAATGTTGCTTCTTTTTGTGGAATTGATTGCCATGATCATTATGTAGTGTCCTTCTTTGTCTCTTGTTGCAGTCTTTGTTTTAAAATCTGTTTGTTTTATGCAAGTATTTGCACCATACTTTTTTGTTTTCCTTTTTCATTTTCAATGAATATCTTTTCCCCACTCAACATTTTCAGTCTGTGCACATTTTTTGATTTGAAGTGAAGTAAGACTCATAGGCAACATATATGTGGGCTTTATTTTGTACATATTTAGCCACTCTGTGTCTTTTGATTGAATAATTTATTCCATTTGCATTTAAATTATTGTTGATAGGTTTGAATTTCTTGCTACTTTGCTAATTGTTTTCTGGCTATTTTGCATTTTCTCTGTTACTTTATTTTGCTATCTCCACTTGTAGTTTGATGAAAATACTGTAGTTTTACTCTTGGATAAGTTTTATTCTTTTCTCTTTATCTTTTTTGTATCCACTATAAGTGTCTGCTTCCTAGTTCCCATGAAGTTTTCACATAACAATCTGTCTTCAGTTGATGGCAAGTTATGCTTGAATGCATTTTAAAACTCCGCATTTTTGCCCTCTCCCTCAACAAACACATATTTTGTTTTCATTATAAAATTTTACATCTTTTTGTGTGTGTCCCTTGAACTAATTCTTGTGGTTATAGTTCTCTTAACTATTTTTTGTGGCTTAAGCTTTATACTAGCTTTATAAGTAATCGCTTCACTACCTTTACCATATATTTGCTTTCACCAATGAGATTTTTACTTTTATATGTTTTCTTGTTTTAAATTGGTGCACTTTCTTTTCAAGTTAAAGAAATTTTTCTAACATTGCTTATAATGTTAGTTTAGTGGTGATGAACTGTTTTATTTGACTGGAAAGCTGTTCATCTTTTCTTCAATCTTAGTTATAACATTACCAGGGAGAGTATTCTTCCTTACAATATATTTGTTTCTTTCTGCACTTAAAATATACCATTCAGTTCAGTTTAGTCACTCAGTCGTGTCTGACTCTTTACGATCCCATAAATAGCAGCATGCCAGGCCTCCCTGTCCATCACCATCTCCCGGAGTTCACTCAAACTCATGTCCATCGAGTCAGTGATGCCATCCCTCCATCTCATCCTCTGTCATCCCCTTCTCCTTCTGCCCGCAATCTCTCCCAACATCAGAGTCTTTTCCAATGAGTCAACTCTTTGCATGAGGTGGCCACAGTACAGGAGTTTCAGCTTTAGCACCCCTCCCTTTATGGCCTGTGACGTTTTTGATGAGAAATATTCTGAGAGTCTTATGAGGTATCCCTTTTATTTAACAAATTGCTTTATTCTTGCTGCTCTTTAGATTCTCTCTTTATTTTCAAATTCTGTTATTTTAATTATAATCTGTTTTGATGTGAGTTTCTTTGGTTTCATCTTGGTTAGAACTCTCTTTGCTTCCTAGATCTGGATATCTGCTTTCTTCCTCAGTTCAGAAAAGTTTTCAGCCATTTATTTCTTCAAATAAGTTTTTGCCCCTTTCTCTCACTCTTCTTGTTTGAGACACTTATATGTGAAGGTTATCCTGTTTATTTTCAAATAGGGTCCCTTAAGCAATCATCACTTAATTTTTTTTTTTTCTTTTTGCTGCTCTGTTTGGATGATTTCAACTGCCCTGTCTTCCAAACCACCTGTTCTTTTTTTCTTCATCTGGTCTGCTACTGAACTCCTACACTGGATTCTTCAATTTAGTTATTGTATTCTTCAGCTCTTTGACTTCTGTTGTGCATTCTTATGTTTTCTATCTCTTTGATAAAGTTGTCTCTGTCATCATCTATTCTTTTCCCAAGTTCAACACTTTTTATGACCATAAATTTTAACCCTCTATCAGGTTAATTACTTATTTTCATTTCTGGGATTTTATGCTATTCTTTTATTTTGACATAAATAATATTTTGTCATAATAAATACTCCTCAGTTTCTTCACTTTGTTTGACTCTCTGTGTTTGTTTCTATTTATTGCATAAGATAGCTATTGCCCCCACTCTCAAAAGATTGGCCTTGTATAGGAGATAAACCTTATTGTTTACTCTTCTCCTGACTTGGTTGTCTCTTGAATTGTCTCTCCAGTTATTTCTGACCTGGTCACCAACATCTGGCATTCAAGGAGCATCTCCTGTATGAACTTTTCATGCCTGTCAATCCTCATGGAACTATAGGGGCTAGAGCACTTGCCTACCACCTCTGCTGAGGCACAGGCAGAATATTTAAAACAACCAAGACTTTTAATGTTTTAAGAAAATTTTCAAACTGTTAAATATTTTGTAACAAAATACAGTATTGTGTTAGGTCAATTGGCCCATAGAAAGGTAATTAGAAACCACCCTTTTATAGATAAGAATTCTTCTAATGTAGTAACCCTATAACTATCTCAATATCTGAAAGTTAACTTATAGAGTAGACTTAGGGAGAAGATTTTTAACTATATCCATTTTCATTTTATTGATGCAACAGAATTAAGGAAATAAATAATTATTATTAATAAAATCCATAATCAGAGAAGTTAAAAAAAATTCTTCTTTTTGAAGCAATTCTAAAGGCATTCAAGTTTATCTAAATTTCTGGAAGAACAGTAGTAACAACAGGTCTGTAACCCCTTTTTTTCTATCCCTTCTTGGGGATCTGTCAGTCAGAGCTAGTTGCTCAATCGTGTCCAACTCTTTGCAACCCCATAGAACGTAGCCCTCTAAGCTCCTCTGTCCATGGAACTCTCCAGGCAAGAATCCTGGAGTGGGTTGCCATTCCCTTTTCCAGGGGATCTTCCTGACCCAGGGATCAAATCTGGGTCTTTTGCAGTGCAAGCAGATTCTTTATGACTGAGCAAACCAGGGAAGCCCTCTTTGGAGATGCCTCTCACAATAATTACTACTTTAAATAAAACCTTTCCCACACACCCCCTCTCTCCTTCTACATAAGACAAAAGTAGAATACAGGAAGTCAAAGAACTACTAAGCTACATTTTTATATGGACACACATTTTTTAAATTGTCTTGAAAAATTTAAACTATGGCAACAAGGACTTTGTATTGAATATCAGTGAAATCTCCAGGTTTGTCAACCTGCAATGCCTCAAAAGTCCAACAAAAATAAAGACAGACAGACACAAAGACAGATAGACCAAAAGAAAAACACCACCACTCTACAACTACCGAAAAAAAAAAAAAAAAAAAACACCACTGAATGACTGAAATTAACTGTATTAGTCTTATTGCATTACTGCAGTAGGGTAATATTATCTGGATAGAATCTTAGTAGTCTCCTAGAAGGGTAACATCAAAGAAGGATATTTATAAAATTTCAGAGCCAGACTTTAGTGATTTTAAGGAAAGTGTTTCAAGAAAGAGAATTGGTTAGGATTGTGTAATTATAGCAAATAGCTTTGCATTAGTTGGCATAGTGAGCAAATATTTTGAAGCAATTCTTGATAAGCAACCAATTAGTCTGGACAAGTAAGCTATTTCAGTTGATTCACAGTCTTATCTTTCAGGAGCAAGTATTTTCTGAATAAAGTAACAAAAGTGATTTTGCTTTTTCTCACTATTATCCGACATATAAATAGGAGAAGGCAATGGCAACCCACTTCAGTACTCTTGCCTGGAAAATCCCATGGATGGAGGAGCCTGGTAGGCTGCAGTCCATGGGTTAATGAAGTTGGACACGACTGAGCGACTTCACTTTCACTTTTTACTTTCATGCATTGGAGAAGGAAATGGTAACCCACTCCAGTTTTCTTGCTTGGAGAGTCCCAGGGACAGGGTAGCCTGGTGGGCTGTCGTCTATGGGGTCGCACAGAGTCGGACACTACTGAAGTGACTTAGCAGCAGCAGCAGGAAAGCATGACCAGTCTGAGTGTTATCCAACATAAAGAAAGGAAATTATGTTGACTTCAGTTTTCAAATTGCATAGTTATTAGGATTAAACTTTTATTTTAAGGTCAGATTTTTCATCCTACAAATTCTTATAATATTAAGCATTTTCTGTGAGAAATAAACTGTTTCTATACATTATATATATTTACTGCAGCCATGAAATTAAAAGATGCTTACTCCTTGGAAGAAAAGTTATGGCCAACCTAGACAGTATATTCAAAAGCAGACACATTACTTTGCCTACTAAGGTCCTTCTAGTCAAGGCTATGGTTTTTCCTGTGGTCATGTATGGATGTGAGAGTTGGACTGTGAAGAAGGCTGAGCGCCAAAGAATTGATGCTTTTTGAACTGTGGTGTTGGAGATGACTCTTGAGAGTCCCTTGGACTGCAAGGAGATTCAACCAATCCATTCTGAAGGAGACCAACCCCAGGATTTATTTGGAAGGAATGATGTTAAAGCTGAAGCTCCAGTACTTTGGCCACCTCATGCGAAGAGTTGACTCATTGGAAAAGAGTCTGATGCTGGGAGGGATTGGGGGCAGGAGAAGAAGGGGATGGCAGAGGATGAGATGGCTGGATGGCGTCATGGACTAGAAGGACGTGAGTCTGAGTGAACTCCGGGAGACGGTGATGGACAGGGAGGCCTGGCATGCTGCGATTCATGGGGTTGCAAAGAGTCGGACACGACTGAGCGACTGAACTGAGCTGAACTGAACCGAATCCTAGGATTATTTTTATTATTGCATTGTTTATGCTTTTTATGGTAAAGTATTTATTGAAAATTCATTCTATTAAAACATCAACTCAGTGTGAGCAAATAAACCAGGAGGTACAGAAGGTTCATGCTATGTTAAAAATATTTGGCCAACGAGCGTGCTGCTGCTGCTGCTGCGGCTAAGTTGCTTTGGTCATGTCCGACTCTGTGCGACCCCGTAGATGGCAGCCCACCAGGCTCTTTTTTCCACAGGATTCTCCAGGCAAGAATATTGGAATGGGTTGCCATTTCTCTCTCCAATGCATGCACCCATGGTAAGTCGCTTCAGTCGTGTCCGACTTTGTGCGACCCCATAGACGGCAGCCCAGGTGGCTTCTCTATCCACGGGATCCTCCAAGCAAGAATGCTGTGGGTTGTCAGTTTTTCTTTTGGGTGGGGCAGGGGGGAGCCATAAAATGTGATGAACTACTATATTCAAGTAAAAAGAAAGAATAAGAATCACTTGCTACACTTGATAGTTCACTGTTCATTAGATGTTATTTTCACATTTTATTTTTAGTCTGGAAAAGGAAGTTGAAACTGAATTAGGTAAATAAATATCCATTCTCCAAACTTTCCCTTTTTCCAAATAGTTAACTTAGTGCTCTGTGATTTTGATCAAACTATTCATGCTTTTGTTGTAATGCTTTCAGCAAAACATTCTTAAATATACATGGCTTTATGAAAAAGGCTTTACCTGATGCTTGGTAAGTACTTGATGTTAATGTATATAATAGTAATTGAAGGTCTTAACTGTACCCACAAAACTCTGCAGTTCACTTCAGAGTTTTCTGCTGACTTCATAAATAACATCTTTTGAGTGCTATATCACTGGTTTTAAAATCCTGAAAAAAAATTAGATCACTGGAATATTCACTTTCAGTTCAGTTCAGTTTAGTCACTCAGTCATGTCCAACTCTTTGTGACCCCATGAACTGCAGCACGCCAGACCTCCCTGTCCATCAGCAACTCCCGGAGTCCAAACCCATGTCCATTGAGTCGGTGATGCCATCCTATCATCTCATCCTTTGTTGTCACCTTCTCTTCCTGCCCTCAATCTTTCCCAGTATCAGGGTCTTTTCAAATGAGACAGCTCTTCGCATCAGGAAGCCAAAGTATTGGAGTCACAGCTTAAACATCATGTCTTCCAATGAATACCCAGGACTGATCTCCTTTAGGATGGACTGATTGGATCTCCTTGCAGTCCAAGGGACTCTCAAGAGTCTTCAATGCCACAGTTCAAAAGCATCAATTCTTCTGTCCTCAGCTTTCTTTATACTCCAAATCTCACATCCATACATGACCACTGAAAAACCATAGCCTTGACTAGATGGACCTTTGTTGGCAAAGTAATGTCTCTGCTTTTGAATATGCTATCTAGGTTGGTCATAACTTCCTTTCCAAGGAGTAAGTATCTTTTAATTTCATGGCTGCAGTCACCATCTGCAGTGATTTTGGAGCTCCCAAAAATAAAGTCAGCCACTGTTTCCCCATCTATTTGCCATGAAGTGATGGGACCAGATGCCATGATCTTAGTTTTCCACTCTCCTCTTTCACTTTCATCAAGAGGCTCTTTAGTTCTTCTTCACTTTCTGCCACAAGGGTGGTGTCATCTGCATATTTGAGGTTATTGATATTTCTCCCAGCAATCTTGATTGCAGCTTGTACTTCCTCCAGCCCAATGTTTCTCATGGAATATTTACTTTACATACTTATATTTGTTTTCCCAAATGTGAAGATTAAAATACTATATAGATATATAAAATTGTCATTTAAATTTTTGTATTAAAAAGGAAAGGAGTTTGTAATCTAAATTTTAGATATCACACTTCTGTGATTTGAAATGAAGAACTATGAGTAAAATTATCATTTAAATAATTTACAATGTATGTGTGGTTTCAAATGATGGAAACTTAGTTCCATAGTGAGGATCATTTACTCCCATCACTGGGAAGAGTAAGGATGTCACCAGACCCCAGGGATCGGTGAAAACATTGGCTTGATTCTGCCAGGACTCTAATTCTACTCTCAGCTTTGCACTCATCTTTGTATCAGTTCCACTTTGTTGTACTACTAAGCACATTCATATACATGGCAGGAAAAGTAGTAATAAAGAGCTCTTGAGGTTCATAACTCTTGGCTTCCACTACCACTAACTTTCTTAATTTCCAGTTAGGAAGAAGAAAAAAAATGACTCAAATAGTTTGCCTTTGGTCAGGAACTCTCTCCAGAACCAATTATCTGTGGCCAGATTATGTAAAAACATAATACATTTTCAGTTCTCAATATAGCAATATAAATCTGAATGAGTAGAGGGTGATATCTGGAGAAAAGACAAAGATTCTAACTCAACTATATCAGAAATATTGTTTTCATCTTATCTGAAGAACAATAAGCATTCTTCTCTGAAAACATATCAATTCCACAGTATTGGTTAAGATAATAGAAAAAACCGACCCAGACCAGGTTAAACAATGTATATAATAATACAGAGAAAACATATACAAAAAACCCAAAGGTATATTTGGTATAATCCAACAATTTAATAATGTTTCTAAGAGCTCAGTTACTTTATGTCCCTCTCCTCAGCCACTTTATGTCCCTCTCCTCAGCCTCTGCAATCCAGCTTCACTCAAAAGAGGGCTCTGCTTGTGATTACCAGATGATTATTATAAGCTCTTAGACACAAATACCTTCATATCAGTATTCCCACTAAAAGTTCTCTTATTCATTCTTTTTACAACAGCTTAGACTCATGACTACTCTGGAAATGTCACACTTGGCCAGGACACTGGAATGCTCTAACTGGTGTGTCCTCTCCTTCTGAAGTTTTGAATGGAATCAAATGGTAACTAATATAAGTTGGATGCAACTGGAAATCTATAAGTGGAGCAATGCTTGCTGGGAATGCAACCTAGACTATCAGTCACACATCCATCTCTTTATTGTCATCTTTTAATTATTCTATTGCTATTTTACTCTATTTGACTTGAAGATAACAAAATTTAACTGAAGTCATCATTGTTAAGGCTTAAATTCTCACTCCTTCACCTTTACTGTAGGAAACCAAACTCCTTCAACATAGCTAAGCAAACCATAATGAAATGCTGGTTGATCAAATGTTTAATATTGCAATGTTAACTCTTAAGGTTAAATTAAAATTCACATTTTATAGCTGAGACTAAATTTTTCCTGTTCTCTCTTTCTCGTTCTTAAATCTTTGGGAAGACATATTTGGATATGCATGAGAAAGAATGAGAGAAATAGGACCAGGTAAATAGAGAATGTCAATTCATTTCACATATCTCACTACAAGGATGAAGAGAGACAGTCTGCCTTAGGTGGCAGCAGGAAGTATAATAGCCGTCAGAAAAAAAAAAAAATGTGCTCCAAATGAGTTCTGATTCACAGCATGGTGACCTATCCATTTATGTTGATTAGGAATCAACCAAACAGATTATCCCTTCTCTCTTGTGGAAGAATTCAAAAACAAATGTGGAGAGAAGCAAAATCTCTCATCTCATTACTTCCTTGCATGAAAGAAAGGGTAGAAAATCCCTATGTTTAATATTTTGGTGAGGAGAGAGAGAATATTTGTATAAATTATAATTGTTTCCACACTACTTTGAATAACAAATCTCAGATAGGAGATCACAATTCTGTATGTATGTATTTTTATCTATCTATCTGTGCGTGTGTGTGTGTATATATATATATATATATATATAGAGAGAGAGAGAGAGAGAGAGAGAGAGAGAGAGTTGCCCCTTGATTGTGAGTTCTGCATTAATGGATAAGGAAGGCCAATTGTACTCTGCCACTTTATATTAGGTACTTGAGTATCTGTTTATTTTAATATCTAAGGGGCTCCTGAAACCAGTCCCCAAGGATACAATGGGATGACTGCCTACATTTCTCTTTTATCATCTACAAGTGTTACATATCTATATTTACCTTTAACATATTTATTCAATGACTGATTCAGAACATGGGAAGTAGAAGAGAGAAAGAAAAGAAGATCAGTGATTGAGCTGGCTGAAATTGGACCTTTGGTGGAATTAGAGTAGGTAAAAGGGAAACAGGCAGAAACAAATGTGCCAAACAGTTTATTTACTGTATTGATTATATGATGATGAACACTGCGTACATTTTCATTACTACAGTTATTCCTAAGGCTTGGGAGCTTATTGATCTATTTGAGACTGAAAACCTTAGCTAACAGACTTTAAGTTACTAAGTTACTTTGTCTTTTTTTTTTTTTTTTCTTTTTTGGTCTTTCTTAGAAGTAATCCATCAATAAGACCCATTTATATGTGCAATGGGATTATGGTGCTTGGTAAGGAAATAAACAGAGAATAAAACTTGGACAAAACAGCTCTTTTTCACTCCTTCTGCCATTATTCAGCATTGATTGATTGATTGTACATGCTAAGTCACTTCAGTAGTGTCTAACTCTGTGAACCTAAGGACTGTAGCCCACCAGGCTTCTCTGTCTATGGGATTCTCCAAGCAAGAATTATCATGCCCTCCTCCGGGAGATCTTCCAAACCAGGGATCAAACCCTGGTCTCATGTCTCTCACATTGGCAGGTGGGTTCTTCACCACTAGCACCACCTGGGAAGCCCGATTGATTGAGACATCAATCATCATCAGAGGCCAGGAATCTAGTCTCTCAGACTAGTAAGCAATTGTATACGCGGTGATCTCTGAAGATTTTATAAAAGGAGATTTATTTTTCACTCTCTCCCCTAGTGAAATTTCCTGATCTTACTATATACTGCATTATTTCATCTTAAAAATCTCTCGTAGAAATGAGGACTCTCTGTCATAAGTCACCAGGATGTGCAGGACACACAGGGTGCACAGGACTATGCAGCGGCCTTCCTAGGTTTTGTCACTTGCTGGGATTAATGTTAGAGCCAAAAGTATTACAAGGGAAAACTCATAGGAGAGTTTGGCTCTTTAAATGTAGAAAGTCAGGTTAAGCATGGAGAGCTAGGCAATAGGTGGTTTGAATTGCAGTGTGTCAAGCTTAAAAGGGAAGAGAAGTTCTTCAACAGGTGTTGGAATAATGCAAGACCAGTTCCCAAACAGCACTGATGGACCTCTTTTTTGCCCCTTTACCTGACCATGCCACTGTCTGGATTCCAAGTGAAATTCCTCTGACTAAGAACAATATTTCTCTCCCTCTCACTGTTCAGTTAGGAATTACTTCACTGGCCTGTTCAATCTGTTTCTAACTTTGTTCTTAGAGATTACTCTTGTGAGATCTATCCAAGAAGTTTGAGGCTTCATAGTCCAGATGATTTTTTCTCAAGAAATTGACTGATGCACATGACTTGCCTTAGGTTTCATGTGTTAGAATGTAAAGTCCACCACATATAAAGCTAGTTGACATTAAAACAATTTAAGAGGAAAATGACCATTTCTTCTATAGGGAAAGGAATATCAGCAATCCATGGGTTAATTATTTTATATCTGTAAAGAAAAAATATGATTTTGCTATTCGACTTCTGACAAAATTCCACATTTGTCACTGAGTTAAACAAATTAAAGGACCTCCTGCCTAAGTTTTCTATTCCTTTATTTTGTTTCATTGATAGCTATGTTAGTGAACTACAGTACTGTAATGATTTGAATTACCATGTGCATTTTGAGTATAGGAATATTATTATTTGATCATCATAGTAAATTTAGTTACTTTTCTGTTAAGAAGAGTGTGTCAATTCAGATGCATGAAGTTAAGTTTGAAGTGTTATTAAATACTGATAGTCATATAGATGCCTAATTTTAAAATGGAATTGGAAATGAATTCAGGCATTGAAGTTAATATCTTCTACCTTCCCTCTGATCACTACTTAAGTTCGTTAACAGATGATGATATTGGATACATATATGGTTTCCTAATAACATTGTGTTCTTTTATCTCGAGTTGGCTGTGTTAGAATGTTAAGTCATATGTTAAGCCAAAATATTTTCACATTTGGAGCTTATTTGTAAAATTTCATATCTAACTAATTAGTTTGGAAGTATATTACACTGATGCTCCCAATGAATCATATATCTTAGCACTCGTGATCTATTTATCTCCTCCCATTGAAGTTGGACTGGGTCTATGCATTGTTTGAACTCATAGAATATAGGGAAAGCAACTGTCCAGGTTTGGCTTAAGAGAAAATAAGGCCTAAAGCATACATTTTTGCCCTCAGATACCTTACTGGAGATACAAAATGAGGAGAGATTTCATGAGAAAATTAGGTTCTAGGGCTACAGTGAAAAGAGGAGGGAGCTCAGCCATCAAAGAGATTCAGCAGAGCTCAGCCCCTAATACACCTATTAGCTGAATGCAGCCTCACAGAAAAAGACTGTCAAGGATATTTGAAAAAAATAAAGTTCAGATAAAATGCCTATCATTTGAAAGTCATAGTTTTTTGGTGGGGGATTACTATACAGCAGTAAATAATTAGAACATACAGAAATTTAAAAAAAAAAAAAAAACTAAAGATGGCACTAGTTGTAAAGAACCTGCCTGCCAATGCAGGAGACTTAAGAGTCATGAATTCAATCCCTGGGTCAGGAAGATCCCTTGAGTAGAAAATGGCAAACCACTCTAGTATTCTTGCCTTGAGAATCCCATGGACAGAGGAGCCTGAAGGGCTACAGTCCATAGGGTTGCAAAGAGTCAGACATGACTGAAGAGACTTGGCACAATTAATCTCCCACTCCTACCTCTACCCTTATCCTCATCTGCTTAGTATATGGTATATGAATTTAAACTTTTGAGGTTTGATTTAGGCAACTGGAGATTCTGGTGTTCATCCACTTTGAGAATAAAATAATGAGATCTATTAGTTGCACAAAACAGGATCAGGAGTCTCACTGAAAAATTTGTACATTACATATGGATTGTGTTTCTCAAATAATATCCCCTCTAACAGGCCTCCTCCACGTTTATGAATTAGTTACTATGTTATCTTAAGAAAGGAAAAAACAGACAGGATATTATAAATGTTTAGATTTCAAACTTCTTGTTTCTCTCTCTCTCTATTCCTGTCTTCACCCTCAAGCTGTCCCCTCATTCCTTTCATGCTCTTTCTCTCTCTGAGTTTATCTTGAAAGGGATATTTTATATAATTTCCTAAAATTGTGTCTGCCAGTTGTCTTAGTTTTAATTGGTTTACCTCAGGTCCACACACGGACACTAATTCTCTCTCTCTCTCTCTCTGTGTTTGAGTGAAATATAAGACACAATGATTTGCATATGGCAGTGATTTCATGATATGCTCTTTGGCTGTATACTGAATACAACATGTTGAGTGTATTTTTGTCTAAAAAAAATCAGGCTAATTTCACCATTTTAATTAAAAAATGAGTGGGTTTTGCTAAGACTATTGAGGGTTCTCACTAAATTAACTAGCATCAAAAACACTGGTTCTCATTATATTGACCTTAAAGCTAACTTTTCATAAGACTAATGAATATTATTAATGTGATGCATATGATGAAAGCTCACTATGTTAAATACAAAATGCATCAAATTAGAAATAAAATAATGATTCAGTGATTTAAAAAAATTGGTATATGAAAGTCACCTGTTTAGCATAAGAAACTAATTCATGAAAATGCATAGCACTAGGTCATACCTCTAATTTTTAATGAATAACATGTACCAGTATAGAATTTCACTGAAACATATTTCAAAGCTATTTATGGTAAGTTAGTAAGTGAATTAGTAAGGATAATTAAAATATGACATGAATAAATGATATTTTCTTTCTGATTAGAAGTCTAGTGGTACTTGCTTAGTAATAAATCTGGTTGCTATAACATGTTGTTAGACCTCTACTTATGAATTTATTTGCAGCCTCTACATTTTTGGCTTCAGTGTTCTGTTTTCACTGCATTATGAAAGTTAACTTGAGTTTGTTGTCATTTCAATTGCTATTTTTTCTGTTTTAATACAAATTATCATTACATTATCTTTATATAATACAATTACCTTGTGTGGCTTTTTTGCTTATTCCTGCTATGTATAAAGATGCATACTTTCAGGAACAGCATTTTTAAACTATATATTTTATTAACTAGATTTTTACCATACTATTAAAGTTTACATATATATATTATATACATATACATGTACATATATATATATAAATATTTTTAAAATTCTTGAACAGCAAGATATCACTAGTGATATAATACCTATGCATTTGTGGTGTCTCTAAAAGTTGTAATATAATGTCAAAAAACAGTACTAAAATTATTTGGCTATTTTTTTCATTTATAAGAGGCTCATTTAGTAATATAAGATCATATGCTAAGTTTATATCCATTTTGTTGTTGTTCAATAGCTGTCATGTCCAATTCTTTGAGACCCCCTGGACAGCAGCATGCCAGACTATGCTACCCTTCACTATGTCCCAGATTTTACTCAAAACCATGTCCATTGAGTCAGTGATGCCATCAAACCATCTATTCTCTATTGCCCCTTATTAAATATTTAATAATTTTTTTATTTTGGAAAAAATGTTACACTTATGTTTACACTGTTATGAAATTATTTTATCACGATATGGAAGATGTTTAAAGTTGTAGTACCCTGAAAGTAAATAGCACCCTAAATTTAGGCAGTTGTAGTAGAGTTCACTAAAGGCTTATTTAGAGAAACCACAGGATATAGTACAGGACAAGTTCTAGCAGTAGTGGAATTATTTACAGTGACTTAGGACATGGGCTAGTATGGTTATCAGAATCCAGAGAGGACAATTGTATGGAAACGGCCTCCTCCCAGGAGCAGAGGCTTGATAGAACAAATCAGTAGGGAAAAACTTAGGAGAATAAAGTGACAGGTTCATATATGGAAATATACAGAAACAGGATATCTGAGGCAAAGTGTTGTTTAAATTCTTCCATCTTCCTCTAAATACATGGGGAAGTGTGCTAAGCTGTGGGAGTTATCCTATGGTTTATGTTCTAATATTTAAATTTAGGAGAGGAAATTTTGCTAAGTAAAGGCAGAAAGTGAGAAAAAAAATATTTTTGAGAATATTGAGTGTCAGTCTGGGAAAACGAAGGTCAGTTGATAAGTCGAAAGAATTCAAGAAGACAAAAGTATGATGACCAACTTCAAGAACAGCAGAAAATAAAAGTCAGAAGTAAGGAAAAAGAACTGAACATAAGAGTAGGTTGTTTATAACTTATGGAGGTTCTGTATGAATTTATATTGATTGTAGTTACCTCACCAACAATGCATGTCAATGGACCTGACTTGTTTAAGGTACACAGTCAAGGAGGGAAACATTTGAAGGTAAGTTTTGATTTAGAAAAAAGAAATGAGGAATGTGTGGAGAAGAATAAATCACATTTCCCAAACTTACACATTTATGATGAGCTAAACTTGACCATAAAGGAGTCTGAGCACTGAAAAAATGATGCTCAAACTACTGTACTGGAGAAGACTCTTGAGAGTCTCTTGGACAGCAAGGAGATCAAAGCAGTCAATCCTAAAGGAAGTCAAACCTGAATATTCATTGAAATGACTGATGATGAAGCTAAGCTTCAATATTTTGGCCACCTGATGAGAGGAATGGACTCATTGGAAAAAACCCTAATGCTGGAAAAGATTGAAGGCAGAAGGAGAAAGGGATGACAGAGGATGAGAAGGTTGGATGGCATGATCAGCTCAATAGATATAAGTTTGAGTAAACTCAGGAAGATGGTGAAGGACAGGGAAGCCTGGCAACTACAGTCCACGGGGTCACAAAGAGTCAGACATGACTTAGCAACTGAACAATAAACTTGAAAGAAGGGTTTCCCTGGTGGCTCAGTGGTAAAGAATCTGTCAATGAGGGAGATGTGGGTTCAATCCCTGGGCCAGAAAGAACCCCTGGAGAAGGAAATGGCAACCCACTCCATTGTTCTTGCCTGGGAGACCCCATGGACAATGGAGCCTGGTGGTCTACAGTTCATGAGGTCACAATAGCATTGGACACAACTTAGTGACTAAACAACAACAAACAACAGAAACACATGAAAGATATTATATGTTAATAAAACTCAGAAAATAACAAAACATACATTCTTTTAAGTAAGAGCAAAACCAAATATTAAAAGAGCAAAAGCAAACAGTAATTGCCTATTTAATTGTCTCTTTTGTGAGAGAATCTCAAAATACAAGCCGTTTCTGTAACATTGGTCACATGTTTGATAAATGATTTAAATAGATCAAATGACAAAGTGTTGACTCAGTTAAATGTGACATCCACAAAAGTGATAAAGAATGATAATGCCAACATATTTATTTTTCATTTACCAGCAGAATGAAGAAAACTGTTTTTGACACTGTATAGACCAGTAAACAGAGCAGTGAACCATGTGCAATAGCATAATGATGCTTTGCATTTCGTAGTATCATTCAAACGTATTTTCCACGGCAACATCATTAGCTCTAATTTATAGATGAGAGAGTCCTGTACACAACTGCCAGATTGAGCAGATAGATTTTGAGTGGGCCTGAATAGTGACTGCTTCAGTGATTTTGAAGCATAAATTCCTTACAAGTCTATAGTTTGTCCTCGAGCTTGTCTTGGGCTCATTTTCTTATTCCTGGTCTATTTCTCATTATTTACATACTGGAAGGGGCCATGAAACTGTTCTGGATCCCTCAGCATCTGCATTGGAGGGACTCAAAAACAGAGGAGAGTTGTTGTTTTTTTTGTTGTTTTTTTTTTTTTTTCCTTCTATAATTTTACTGATTAGTATTAACACCTGATATTATTCATGTGTAATCACCTTTAATTCTTTTTGGTCTTAGAAGTTGAATATGAAGTTTAAAAAAATTCAAAGTAAATTATGATGATTATTATAATCATAGTTTACAATGATCTAGAAGCCTTAAAAATTATTGTGCTATTTGATATGGAGAAAGCTCTAGTGGTCTGGTTAGAAGATCAAACCAACCACTATAGATCCTTAAGCCGAAGCCTAGCCCAGAGCAAGACCCCGCCTTCCTTTAGTCATATGAAGGCTCACAGAAGAGAGGAAGCTGAATAAGGGAAGTTTGAAATTAGCAGAGGTTATTTCATGAGGTTTAAGGCATCTCCATAATACCAAAGTGCAAGCTGAAGTAGCAAGTGCTGATGTAAAGTTGCAGCAATTATCCAGAAGATCTTGCTAAGATATTAACAAAGGTAGCTACACGAAACAAAGTGTTTCAATGTAGATAAAACAATCTTTTATTGGAAGAAGATGTCATACAGGACTACCGTTAACTAGAGAGGAGAAGTCAGTGGCTGATCTCAAATCTTCAAAAGTTAAGCTGCGTGTGTGGAGGAGGGGGGGAGGTGGGAAGGGTGTTCATGATTGGGAACATGTGTACACCCATGGCAGATTCATGTTGATGCATGGCAAAACCAATACAATATTGTAAGGTAAAAAAATAATAATAATAATAATAAATAAATAAATAAATAAATAAATAAAATAATTTAAGAAAAAGTTAAGCTGACTTCCAAATTGTGAGGGACTTAAGCAGTTGGTGACTTTAAATTGAAGCCAATGCCCACTTATCATTCTGAAAATTCTAGGCCTCTTAATAATTATGCTAAATCTATTCTGTGTGTGATCTATAAATGGAACAACAAGGCCTGGGTGACAGTACATCTATTGACAACATGGTTCAATGAGTATTTTAAGTCCACTGTTGAGCTTAATGTTTAGGAAAAATAAATCCTTTCAAAATAGTACTGTTTATTCAATGCACCTGTTCACTCAAGAGCTCTGATGGAGGTGTAAAATGAGAATAAAGTTGTTTTCATAACTTGTCACACAACAATGTTAATTCTGCAGCTCATAGATTAAGGAGTAATTTTTACTTTCAAGTCTTATTATTTAAAATATACATTTTTTCAGGATGCAGCTAGATTAGTGATTCATCTGATCAGTTGAGTTCAGTCGCTCAGTCATGTCTGACTCTTTGCAACCCCATGGACTTCAGTATGCCAGGCTTCCCTGTCCATCACCAACTACCGGAGTCTACTCAAACTCATGTCCATCATCTCAGCGATGCCATCCAACCATCTCATCCTCTGTCATGCCCTTCTCTTCCCGCCTTCAATCTTCCTCAGCATTAGGGTCTTTTCCAATGAGTCTAGTCCTCGCATCAGGTGGCCAAAGTATTGGAGCTTCAGCTTCAGCATCAGTCATTCAATGAATATTCAGGACTGATTTCCTTTAGGATTGACTGGCTTAATCTCCTTGTAGTCCAAGGGACCCTCAAAAGTCTTCAACACCACAGTTCAAACGTATCAATTCGTCAGTGTTCAGTTTTCTTTATAGTTCAACTCTCACATTCATACATGATTACTGGAGAAACCATAGCTTTGACTAGACAGACCTTTTTTGGTAAAGTAATGTGTAGGGAACAAGGTATAAGGAAGGTTGAGAAGTGCTTGCAAACAAGACTCTCAACCAGGGCTGAACATTCTTGCAAATGAGATGTTCAGCTAAGACCCTCTTCTTGTTCCCCTGGGAAAAGAACATTTCTTGCACACAAGAATGTTTCTCTGATTCCTCAAAAGGAACAGCTCCAGGGACAAAACAGATTCTAAGTTGATAAGGAAGTTCCCCAAAACAAAGTCTTAGCTGCAGTAAATAAGTCAAGGTAAAGGTTATCTCGCCCTGCGCCTGCACACTGTATAGCCTCTTGAATCATAGTGCTTGGCAATTTGCCCTGTAGGTTGTTGTGCAAGGGATATAAAATAAAGCAGCTGTAAGAAGCGAGGGTTAAAATACAAAGATTCAAACCACTCTGCAGTGTTGGTGTTTCATTCCGTCGCTACAGCAGTAATGTCTCTGCTTTTTAATATGCTGTCTAGGTTGGTCATAGTTTTTCTTCCAAGAAGCAAGCATCTTTTAATTTCATGGCTGCAGTCACCATCCGCAGTGAATTTGGAGCCCCCCAAAATAAAGTCTCTCTGTTTTCCCATCTATTAGATCTGCACAAAAAAAAACTGAACACTTTTCAGAAAAGATTCACCATTCTAAAGGTGATTAAGAACATCTGCGATACATAAGAAAATGTCAAAATATTAGCATTAACAGGAAAAGGTATTTTCCAATCCTCATGGATGAATTTGATAGATTCAATACTTCAGTGTAGGAAGTAACTGCAGATGTGGTGGAAATAGCAAGAGAACCTATACGAGGAGCCTGAAGATGTGACTGAATTGCTGCAATTTCATGATGAAACTTTAACAGATGAAAAATTGTTTCTTATAGGTGAACAAAGGAAGTAGTTTATTGAGATGGAAACTACTGCTGGTAAAGGTACTGCAATGATTGTTAAAAATTGCAGCAAAGGATTTAGAATGGTACACAACCTTAATTGATGAAATAGTGGCAGGTGTGAGGGAGTGACTCCAATTCTGAAAGAATTTCTACTGTGAATAAAATGCTATCAAATAGCATTGCACATTAACAGAGAAACTGTTCATGAAAGGAAGAATCAACTGACATCATACTTTATTACTTTCATATTTTAAGAAATTATCACAGACACCCCAAATTCAGCAACAAATCTCTTCATCAGTCAGCAGTCATTAACATCAAGTCAAGTCTCCACCAGCAAAAAGATAATGACTCCCTAAAGGCTCATAAGATAGTTAGCATTTTTATCAATAAATTATTCTTAAATTTTATATATATATATATATATATATATATATATATATATATATAAAATCTTTGTTCGTAGTGATGCTTTCTAAGGCCCACTTCACATTCCAGGATGTCTGGCTCTAGGTGAGTGATCACACCATCATGATTATCTTGATCTTGCAGATATTTTTTGTACAGTTCTTCTGTGTATTCTTGCCACCTCTTCTTAATATCTTCTGCTTCTGTTAGGTCCATATCATTTCTGACCTTTATCGAGACCATCTTTGCATGAAATGTTCCCTTGGTATCTCTAATTTTCTTGAAGAGATCTCTAGTCTTTCCTATTCTACTCTTTTCCTCTATTTCTTTGCATTGATCGCTGAGGAAGGCTTTCTTTTCTTTTCCTGCTATTCTTTGGCACTCTGCATTCAGATGCTTATATCTTTCCTTTTCTCCTTTGCTTTTCGCTTCTCTTCTTTTCACAGCTATTTCTAAGGCCTCCTCAAAAAGCCATTTTGCTTTTTTGGATTTCTTTTCCATGGGGATGGTCTTGATCCCTGTCTCAGGACAATGTTGCAAATTTCATTCCATAGTTCATCACGCACTCTATCAGATCTAGGCCCTTAAATCTATTTCTCATTTCCACTGTATAATCATAAGGGATTTGACTTAGGTCATACCTGAATGGTCTAGTGGTTTTCCCTATTTTCTTCAATTTAAGTCTGAATTTCACAATAAAGAGTTCATGATCTGAGCCACAGTCAGCTCCTGGTCTTGTTTTTATTGACTATGTAGAGCTTCTCCATCTTTGGCTGCAATGAATATAATCAATTTGATTTCAGTGTTGACCATCTGGCGATGTCCATGTGTCTTCTCTTGGGTTGTTGGAAGAGGGTGTTTGCTATGACCAGTGCATTTTCTTGCCAAAACTCTGTTAGTTTTTGCTCTCCTTCATTCCATATTCCAAGGCCAAATTTGTCTGTTACTCCAGGTGTTTCTTGATTTCCTACTTTTGCATTCCAGTCCCCTATAATGAAAAAAAAACATCTTTTTTGGGTGTTAGTTCTAAAAAGTCTTGTAGGTCTTTATAGAACCGTTCAACTTCAGCTTCTTCAGCATTACTGTTTGGGTCATAGACTTGGATTACTGTGATATTGAATGGTTTGCCTTGGAAATGAGCAGAGATGATTCTGTCATTTTTGAGATAGCATCCAAGTACTGCATTTCAGACTCTTTTGTTGACCATGATGGCTGCTCCATTTCCTCTAAGGGATTCCTGCCCGCAGTAGTAGATATAATGGTCATCTGAGTTAAATTTACCCATTCCAGTCCATTTTAGTTCACTGATTCCTACAATGTTGACGATCACTCTTGCCATCTCTTGTTTGACCACTTCCAGTTTGACTTGATTCATGGACCTGACATTCCAGGTTCCTATGCAATATTGCTCTTTACAGCTTTGGACATTGCTTCTATCACCAGTCACATCCACAAGTGGGTATTGTTTTTGCTTTGGCTCCATCCCTTCATTCTTTCTGTAGTTATTTCTCCACTGATCTCCAGCAGCATATTGGGCACCTACTGATGGGGGGAGTTCTTCTTTCAGTATCCTATCATTTTGCCTTTTCATACTGTTCATGGGGTTCTCAAGGCAAGAATACTGAAGTGGTTTGTCATTCCTTCTCCTGTGGACCACAATCTGTCAGAACAAAGCTAGTAAATGTGATGGAATTCCAGTTGAGCTATTTCATATCCTGAAAGATGATGCTGTGAAAGTGCTACACTCAATATGCCAGCAAACTTGGAAAACTCAGCAGTGGCCACAGGACTGAAAAAGTCAGTTTTCATTCCAATCCCAAAGAAAGGCAATGACGAAAAATGCTCAAACACCCCATAATTACACTCATCTCACATGCTAATAAAGTAATGCTCAAAATTCTCCAAGCAAGGCTTCAGCAATACGTGAACCATGAAATTCCAGATATTCAAGCTGGTCTTAGAGAAGGCAAAGGAACCACAGACCAAATTGCCAACATCCACTGGATCATGGAAAAAGTGAGAGAGTTCCAAAAAAACATTTATTTCTGCTTTATTGACTATGTCAAAGCCTTTGACTGTGTGGATCACAATAAACTGTGGAAAATTCTGAAAGAGATGGAATACCAGACCACCTGATATGCCTCTTGAGAAAGCTATATGTAGGTTAGGAAGCAACAGTGAGAACTGGACATGGAACAACAGACTGGTTCCAAATAGGAAAAGGAGTACTCAAGGTTGTATATTGTCACCCTGCTTATTGAACTTATATGCAAAGTACATCATGATAAACGCTGGGCTGGAAGAAGCACAAACTGGAATCAAGATTGCCAGGAGAAATATCAATAACCTCAGATATGCAGATGACACCACCGTTATGGCAGAAAGTGAAGAGGAACTAAAAAGCCTCTTCATGAAAGTGAAAGAGGAGAGTGAAAAGGGTGGCTTAAATCTCAACATTCAGAAAATGAAGATCATGGCATCTGGTCCCATCATTTCATGGGAAATAGATGAGGAAACAGCAGAAACAGTGTCAGACTTTATTTTGGGGGGCTCCAAAATCACTGTATATGGTGACTGCACTCATGAAATTTAAAGACGTTTACTCCTTGGAAGAAAAGTTATGACTAACCTAGATAGCATTATGAAAAACAGAGACATTACTTTACCAACAAAGGTCCGTCCAGTCAAGGCTATGATTTTCCAGTGGTAATGTATGGATGTGAGAGTTGGACTGTGAAGAAAGCTGAGCGCTGACCAATTGATGCTTTCGAACTGTGTTGTTGGAGAAGATTCTTGAGAGTCCTTTGGACTGCAAGGAGATCCAACCAGTCCGTTCTGAAGGAGATTTGTCCTGGGATTTGATTGGAAGAAATGATGCTAAAGCTGAAAATCCAGTACTTTGGCCACCTCATGCAAAGAGTTGACTCATTGGAAAAGACTCTGATGCTGGGAGGGATTGGGGGCAGGAGAAGAAGGGGACAACAGAGGATGAGATGGCTGGATGGCATCACTGACTCGATGGACGTGAGTCTGAGTGAACTCCGGGAGTTGATGATGGACAGGGAGGCCTGGCGTGCTGTGATTCATGGGGTTGTCAAATGTCTGACACAACTGAGCAATTGAACTGAACTGAATTGAAAAATAAATAGCAATATCAGTTCAGTTCAGTCGTTCAGTCGTGTCTGACTCTTTGCGACACCATGAATCGCAGCATGCCAGGCCTCCCTATCCACCACCAACTCCCAGAGTTCACTCAGAGCCGCGTCCATCGAGTCAGTGATGCCATTCAGCCATCTCATCCTCTGTTGTCCCCTTCTTCTCCTGCCCTCAATCCCTCCCAGCATCAGAGTCTTTTCCATGAGTCAACCCTTCGCATGAGGTGGCCAAAGTATTGGAGTTTCAGCTTTAGCATCATTCCTTCCAAAGAAATCCCAGGGTTGATCTCCTTCAGAATGGAATGGTTGAATCTCTTTACAGTCCAAGGAACTCTCAAGAGTCTTATCCAACACCACAGTTCAAAAGCATCAATTCTCCCACGCTCAGCCTTCTTCACAGTACAACTCTCACATCCATACATGACCACTGGAAAAACCATAGCCTTGACTAGACGGACCTTAGTCGGCAAAGTAATGTCTCTGCTTTTGAATATGCTATCTAGGTTGGTCATAACTTTTCTTCCAAGGAGTAAGCGTCTTTTAATTTCATGGCTGCAATCACCATCTACAGTTATTTTGGAGCCTAGAAAATAAAATCTGACACTGTTTCCACTGTTTCCCCATCTATTTTCCATGGAGTGATGGGCCAGATGCCATGATCTTCATTTTCTGAATGTTGAGCTTTAAGTCAACTTTTTCACTCTCCTCTTTTACTTTCATCAAGAGGCTTTTTAGGTCCTCTTCACTTTCTGCCATAAGGGTGGTGTCATCTGCATATCTGAGGTTATTGATATTTCTCCTGGCAATCTTGATTCCAGCTTGTGATTCTTCCAGTCCAGCGTTTCTCCTGATGTACTCTGCATATAAGTAAAATAAAGAGGGTGACCTTATACAGCCTTGATGTGCTCCTTTTCCTATTTGGAACCAGTCTGTTGTTCCATGTCCAGTTCTAACTGTTGCTTCCTGGCCTGCATACAGATTTCTCAAGAGGCAGGTCAGGTGGTCTGGTATTCCCATCTCTTTCAGAATTTTCCACAGTTTATTGTGATCCACACAGTCAAAGGCTTTGGCATAGTCAATAAAGCAGAAATAGATATTTTTCTGAAACTCTCTTGCTTTTTCCATGATCCAGCGGCTGTTGGCAATTTGATCTCTGGTTCCTCTGCCTTTTCTAAAACTGGCTTGAACATCAGGAATTTCACAGTTCATATATTGCTGAAACCTGGCTTGGTGAATTTTGAGCATTACTTGACTAGCATGTGAGATGAGTGCAATTGTGTGGCACTTTGAGCATTCTTTGGCATTTCCTTTCTTAGGGATTGGAATGAAAACTGACCTTTTCCAGTCCTGTGGCCACTGCTGAGTTTTCTAAATGTGCTGGCATATTGAGTGCAGCACTTTCACAGCATCATCTTTCAGGATTTGAAATAGCTCAACTGGAATTCTCTCACCTCCACTAGCTTTGTTCATAGTGATGCTTTCTGAGGCCCACTTGACTTCACATTCCAGGATGTCTGACTCTAGATGAGTGATCACACCATCGTGATTAGCTGGGTCATGAAGATCTTTTTTGTACAGTTCTTCTGTGTATTCTTGCCATCTCTTCTTAATATCTTCTGCTTCTGTTAGGTCCATACCATTTCTGTCCATATGTTTATATATATAAACATAATGCTACTGTATACTTAAAGACTACAATATACTGTAAATGATACTTTATCATTCATGTTATTGCTGTGGCCTACAGCTGAACCCACAGTGTCTCCAAGGCAAGTCTGTACTTTGATCAGTTCTCTGATTTGGATTATGTGCATCCTATCTTTCTCTCTTTTGAACCATTTCACTTATACTTTTCCCTACTCTGATTTTTTTCCTGTATATAGATTTCCCTAGCTAAAATTTTCTCCTTTTTTCTCCTCAATATTCCCTCTCTACCCCAACTTTTCTCCATTATTATGGATAAAGAGAGGATACTATAGCTGAGGATGTGATATTTTTACTATGTACAACTGTATCCAAATTGGGCACATGAAGAGTATATTTAGTTCAAGTATAAAATAAAATCTTTATTCAATTACTTTGAATTTTTTATCATATCTGATTAATTTTAGACTTAAATAATGCTAAAAGTTGGAGAGATATTTATCAAGAAGAAATAGTGTTTCAAGTGATTAAGAAACTCTGCCCTGTTGAATATTATGAATCATAGAAACTAAATGATTTCTTAGTACAAGGTTTCAGAACCAGAGATGCAGGATAATTCTGCACCTTTATTTCCTCAGTATATCTATCACACTTCTTTTTCTTCCCTTAATGGTTTTTTAACTGATGGGAAATCAGAACAACTCTAGGGACACTGAACAATGAAGGATGGATTTTCCGTTTTCATCAGAAGTTTCAGCATTTGGTCTACCATATAAACTTGAAAAGATCTCCTGCATTTCAGGCATATTCTTTACCAACTGAGCTATGAGGGAAGCCCCTTTAAAGGTATAAAATGTATATAAACAAACTTTTTTTTTTTCTCAGTGGAATATGATAGTGTCCTAAATGATTTATATTTTCACAGAATTCATCTAAGGGAAGGGAAGCAGCTTTTGGAAAATATCACACATTATTTTTATTCTCTACCTGAAATCTATAAGCTTTTTTTCCCTGTTTGAACTGAACAGATAAAACCTTGAGAAATAAAATATTGAATCATTATATTTATGGGTGGTTTGTTATACACACAAATCACATTGGGTGTTTTGCCCAATTGAGAATCAAATATCTTATCTCTCTACTGACGTCTACTGTATGAAAAATACTTAATTATATCAAACAGCCTATGAAGCACAGATGTACTTTGCCTTAGACGCCAAGTCTAAGGCATATCTATGAACAGTTACAGCACATGGAGAGACTTACACCTACTTTTTTCTAGGCTTTGAATTCAGGTAAGTCTAAGCCTATATAAAGGAGGCACTAAGGATCTAATTGGGGCTTCCCAGGTAGTTCAGCAGTAAAGAATCTGCCTTCAAGGCAGGAGCTTCAAGAGATATGGGTTCGATCCCTGGGTCAGAAAGATCCCCTGGAGCAGGGCATGGCAACCTACTTCATTATTCTTGTCAGGAGAATCCCATGGACAGAGGAGCCTTGGAGGCTATAGTTCTAGGGTCGCAAAGAGTCAGATATGACTGAAGCAACTTAGCATGCATGCATGCAAGGATCTACTTACATGAACCTCACTTAAAACAACATATCTGTATAGAAGACAAAATACATTAGCTAGATCAAATGACAATGAATCTATGGAAGAGACAAGGAGCAAGTTAAAATATAATGGCATATAAAATATAATGGGCTACACTGATTGCCTACTACTAAGGAAAATATACACAGAGCTACCAAGGAGAGGAAATTATATACATAATTCTGAGATTGTTTGTATCATTCAAATATCTAATATAATTGGAATGTATAATAGTACCATTTTATGACATATATCAGAGTGGAGTGTGAAAGAGGATTTTCTCATTTTAAGGCAGAGAACTTTTGGAGTTCATTGGCAAGAAAAGATAAGGAAACTTAGAAGAAAAGAACAGTGTTAAAAAGAAAGAGGTAAGTCCAGCCTAAACAGTTCAGCTGTCACATCACCTGGGGTAGCCTTAGAGGAAACATCAGGAACAGAAGAACACCACTGCTACATGAGAACCAGGTTCCTGCAACACAAGCAGTGATGGATAAGGGGTGAGAGAATATGTCATGGATTAAGAAGGACAAGTAATGCCCTCACTGACACATGGAAATGAAGAGGCCACAGCAGTTGTGGTGGCAGGGATAAGAGAATGTATAGTTAAAGGTATGGTTTTTCCAGTAGTCATGTACAGATGTGAGAGCTGGACAATAAAAAAGGTTGACTGTCAAAGAATTGATGCCTTTGAACTGTGGTGCTGGGGAAGACTCATGGGAGTTCCTTGGACAGCAAGGAAATCAAACCAGGCAATTCTAAAGGAAACCAGCCTTGAATATTCATTGGAAAGACTGATGCTGAGAAGCTCCAGTACTTTGGCCACCAAATGTGAAGAACTGACTCATCAGACAAGACCCTGCTGCAGGGAAAGATTGAAGGCAGGAGGAGAAGGGGATGACAGAGGTTTAGAGGGTTGGATGGCATCACTGACTCAATGGATGTGAGTTTAAGCAAACTCTGGGAGGTGACGAAGGACAGGGAAGCCTGACATGCTCCCGTCCATGGGGTCGCAAAGAGTTAAACACAACTGAGCAACTGAACAAAAATAACAGCAAAAACAACCAGCAGTTTTGGAGGCAGGAAGAAGAGAATGACAGTGGGTTCAAAATACTTCTAAACTATACTGGCTTTCCAAGGGATTTTACCCTGAAATGGAGCACAGACTGGGATTTTAGAAGATAGTTTTTTCCCATCTTGTTTTAAGATGGGGACAAATTAACAAGTTATGTTCAGGGAAGATTAATTGAAAGAGAAGGGATGATGGTGAAGGAGAGAGATCAAAATGTTGCAATTTAGTACACAAGTAGAGAGATTAGCTGTCAGACAATGCACAATTCATTGGTCAAAATAAGAAAAATGACTGAGCATAGAACTCAGGTGGGCTTCCCATGTGGCACTAGTTGCCGGGAGCCAGCACGGGAGATCCCACCCATGACAAGGTCATGTGGAGGAGACCTGACAGGCAAGGTGGATCAGGACTTGAAGGACACCTTGGACCTGCTCAAGCATCTACCCCAAACCAAAATCTGTCTGTCTACTGTATACTATATTATGCCTTTCACCAACTCTTCTGACATTAACAGGGGGCTATCCCCGAACACCTTTCTCTGGAGAAAATCAACTTAGGGCTCTAGATGATAAGTCTCCTGGGCATGAAAGGAGCATTTCAATTCAAACCCCCCTGTTAGCATTCTAGCTTGCTTGGCAGGTTTATCCAGACTCTTGCAACTACACATATGACTGTTCACAAACCAAGACATGGGAAGCCTAAGCATTCTAAAAATATAGAGGAGTGAAAAAGTTTTATTAAAATAATACTGGTGAAGGGTTTCATTGTTGAGCCAATGCTTGCTGCCAAATTCCCATATCCTGTATCCATTGTGTGCCTGGGTGTGCATTAGTTAATATAGTTGGAATGTAAGAGAAACAAGTAGTAGCCTTGGTATTAACCACATCAGACCTTTGAGCTAATAAGTTCTTTTTTTGTTGTTGTAACACACTCCACCTTTGCTCCATGAGAATGTAACTCTGTTTAGTACTTTCTGAGGCTGACACAGATTAGAGGTATTAAAAAAAAAAAGAAAACCACTTCAAGGGAAAACAAGTTTTCTGGTTGATCAACCTTTATCAAAAAAGGGTTATAAAATGTCAACAGGCCTCCAAGGCCAGAATATAATGTATACCACATTAGACCCTTTTTTGTGGGAATGGTATGCAGAAAAAATCCTGGTTTCAATAAAGGCAAAACTGCTGGAATGTTTGAGCTGTGCATGACTTTGCATCTTTCATTTTCCTCTATGTACAAGTCAGGGTATAAAAACTCTTTTTGAAAATAAATTTATGGGCCTCGCTCACCGAAGCTTGGTCTCTCCATGTCATTCTTTCGTTCACCGACGCCGTTCATCCTGAGGGTATCCCTGGACTCTGCTGAGGCTGGACCCCCAGAACTAGTAAAGACCTTATCTGTCAATGCAGGAGATGAAAGAGACATGGGTTCGGTCTCTGGGCTGGGAAGATTCCCTGGAGGAAGGCATATCAACTCACTAAAGTATATTCACCTGGGGAATCCAATAGGCAGAGGAGCCTGGAGGGCTACAGTCCATGGGGTCACAGAGTCAGATACAATAAACTCAGGTATGAAAGACTCCTGGAGACTTTTGAAATAATATAGGAATCCCATAATTCTGTGAATAGAGATTCCAAGTGTGGAAAACACAATATGGATTACTGCTGTAAAATCCTCTTTCATTCATTCACCCAGTCATTCATTTATTCAAGTGAAAATATACTAAGCACTATAGCACCCCACTCCAGTACTTTTGCCTGGAAAATCCCAAGGATGGAGGAGCCTGGTGGGCTGCAGTCCATGGGGTCGTTAGAGTCGGGCACGACTGAGCGACTTCACTTTGACTTTTCACTTTCATGCATTGGAGAAGGAAATTGCAGCCCACTGCAGTGTTCTTGCCTGGAGAATCCCAGGGACGGGAGAGCCTGGTGGGCTGCCATCTCTGGGGTCGCATAGAGTCGGACACGACTGAAGCGACTTAGCAGCAGCAGCAGCAGCATACTAGTTGTTAGGTATATAACAGTGAGTAAATCTGATAAACGTATTCTTGCCTGGAAAATTCCATGGACAGAGGAGCCTTGTGGATTACAACCCATGGGGTCCCAAAGAGATGGACACAACTAAACACAGCATACACGAGTTTGATAAACTGATAGAGAAAGATGTTTCACAGAATATCAAGCTATTTAACAGACTTCCCTAGTGGCACCAGTAGTAAAGAATCTGCCTGCTAATGTAGGAGATGCAAGAGACCAGGTTTTGATCCCTAGGTCGGGAAGATCCCCTGGAGTAGGAAATGGCAACCCACTCCAGTAATACTGCCTTGAAAATTTCATGGACAGAGGAACCTGGCAGGCCACAGTCCATAGTGCAGCAAAGAACTGGACTATGACTGAGCATACACACACAGAGGAAAAACTAGCTGTGAAGCTTTTACTAAAGACTAACATTGTTATGAAATGAAGTAAATAAGAAAAGGTACAAAAAAGATATCGTGAAAAAATCATAGATAAAATAAGAAAAGTGTTTATTATGTTAACATTTGTCTATATTTTTTCATTGTTAAGTAATTTAAAATATTACTGGTCATCACATCTTAAAAGAGAAACATTGCAATAACCTCATTTGTAGGCATGTGAATGCAAATGTGGGTCTTTAATTAGTCAGAACCCTTTCAGAGAACCAGGTTAGCTAAACATAGGGTGGGGACTCAGGGGAATGAGATGTGGCTAACTAAGGACTAAGAGCTGTAACAAAAATAAGTAGCACCACACACAACTAGATTTCTAAGTCTGACAGCACACCATGTCTGATACTCTCTCGACACTTCATCAAGAATTTTACCCTCAGGCTCCTCTGTTCCTGCAATTATTTTCAATTGTTTATCCACATTCCCTTCAGAAAAATGAGTGTGTTTTTTAAAGAATATGAAACAGTTGAGACATTCTAGTTTTTATTCCTTGTAGTAAAAATACTTTCCAGAGCACAAAGCATCAATACTTTTGTTTTTTGTTGCTGTTCTTTTATACTCATCATCACCCCTGCCACCACAGTTTCACAATAAAGTCAAGTAGCCAGTCAGGAAAACACTTTTGTGTTCCCGTCTCATGTTGGCATGTGCAATATGAAGTTGACTAAAGAGTTTGTTTCACACTGGAATTTCTCCAAGAAATGATTTGAACAGTTTCATTTTTTTCTCACCATTTGGCAGAATTGGTTGAAATGAGAGCCACTTTCAGCCCCGTCTCCCTTACAAACCACAAAAAGGAAAGATTTCATCATAGATGCTTGGAGCTGGTGCACTGGGATGACCCAGAGGGATGGTACAGGGAGGGAGGAGGGAGGGGGGTTCAGGATGGGGAACACATGTATACCTGTAGTGGATTCATGTTGAAGTATGGCAAAACCAATACAATATTGTAAAGTAATTAACCTCCAATGAAAATAAATAAATTTCTATTAAAAAAGATTATCGAGTATAGGAATAATTTTCCTTTAGGTTAGCTCAACTTTGTCTTGAGAAAATTTGTCTGAAAAATCTCATTTCTATGGTTTTCCACTCTGTCATCATTTAGCTTCTGCTGCTGTGGTACTGGTAGTGGTTGAAAGAGCTCCCCTCCTAATTTTATCTGACTTCAAGCAAATAAGACATCATAATGCTTGAAATTCATCATCAACTCAGTGTTTTGGGTTCCCTTAATATATGGATATCCTCACTGAATAACTTTACAATTTGTGGTATAAGAATATTGATGAGAGGAAATGTTAAATTTTCATTAAAGAATATGACAGGTCCCTCATCTTTTGATTTTGGTATACAAATTCACTAGGCAATTGTTAAGGGTTTACTCTCAAGTTTAGTTATAAGCCTTAAGTATAGTTCTTCTTAACACTAGCCCATGCTATCTTGCAATGTAACAGACTGCATTCTGTTTTTCAATCACAGTGTGACTTAGAGAAGAAGGATTTAACAGGTCTTCATTTTAGACTTATTTAAACACTCAAAGGGGTGTGTATTGAGTAGGCCACACTTAGCATCAGATTCATTTAGAAAAGCACATGACAAGAAGTGGAATAGAGCAGCAGAGAAGCAGCAGGAATTTCTTCTTAGTGAAAGCAGTCAAAGCAGACCATCCAGCAGCCGTGGCATTACATTAGAGCACGGGCTCAACAGTGAGTGAATGAGACTCAGTTGGAAGGGATGAAGAGCCCCCTTACCTTAGGTACCCTTTTCCAAATAAGAACCATCATTTATTATAACCATCCCATAAGTATAACTCCAAAGAGACGATGGTAAGCGATATTCTCCATGACAAGAGTCACTCGGGAAATTCTAAGGTATAGCTTCTTACTAGGAATATAGTGTTTCTTAGTAGTGTTCCAATTCCAGATGAAACTGACCAATGAGGGGTCATTTTGAAATAATCTATATTGCTTGGAAACAAAAAGTTTCCAGGGAAACAGAGCAAGAAATTTATTTGAAGGTTAGATTTGTCAATAAAAAAGGAGAAAGAAATCGTTAATATTTTTCTCAATGTAACAGGACTAATATGTATTAAGTTATGAATATCTCCTATAAACCTCAGAAAAGTTTTTGATTAGAATAGTTAGCATTAACATTTTACTAATCAAGAATCTGACACAGAGAAAATTAAATAATTTTGCTAAAAGTTTTCACAACTGGGAAATTAACTTGATATTTTTCACTCCAGACCTGTAGACTCCCCACAATATTATGGGTAACTTTATAATCGGTTTCAATGGATATGACCTACAAAGAATTTCATTTATAGGATTTTTAATATAATACAGAAGTAGGTTCAGAAATATTTTTACATCATTAGCTCCTTTCTCACCAACTTGTGAAAAATACAGTCATAATTATTTTGATACTATTTAATGCCAAACCATCAACTTCACACTGTGAGGGCTCTCTCTAATCATCAAACCCATACTATCAGATTTAGTAACCTTCCCCAGTTTGTATTATGGTTTCTGGTTTTGTATTCCAACCCATTTTAAAAAAGCATTTAAGTCTGTCATCTTGTAATTTGTCTCTTCAGAAAGACCACTAGCCGTGGTTTTAGTCAGAGACTCACTCTGGTCACATGTGCAAATCAAGCAACAACAGCAACAACAACAAAAAAACACTTGCCACTAATTCACTTGCCAATACATACCAAACTCATCCATGAAGCATAGTGCAAATTAAGCATCCTTCACCTTACCTGCCTCCTGAGAAATCTGTATGGAGGTCAAGAAGTAACAGTTAGAACCAGACATGAAACAATGGAATGGTTACAGATTGGAAAAGGAGTATATTGAAGTTGTATACTGTCACCCTGCTTATTTAACTTATATGCAGAGTACATCATGAGAAATGGGAGAGTGAATGAAGCATAAACTGGAATCCAGATTGCACAGAAAATTATCAGTAACCTCAGATATGCAGATAATACCACCCTTAGGCACAGAGTAGAGGAACTAAAGAGCCTCTTGATGTAAGTGAAAGAGGAGAATGAAAAAGCTGCCTTAAAACTCAGCATTCAAAAAACTAAGATCATGGCATGAGGTCCTATCACTTCATGGCAAATAGATGGGGAAACAGTGACAGACTTTATTTTCTTGGGTTCCAAATACACAGCAGGTGGTGACTATAGCCATGAAATTAAAAGATGATTGCTCTTTGGAAGAAAAGTTATGACAAACCTAGACAGCATATTAAAAAGCAGAGACTACTTTGCTGACAAAGGTCTGTCTGTTCAAAGCTATGGTTTTTTCAGTAGTTATGCATGGATGTGAGAGTTGGACTATAAAGAAAGCTGATCGCTGAAGAACTGATGCTATTGAACTGTGGTGTTGAAGACTCCCGAGAGTCCCTTGGACAGCAAGGTAATCCAAACTGTTTATTCTAAAGGAAATCAGTCCTGAATATTCATTGGAAGGACTGATGCTGAAGCTGAAACCCCAATACTTTGGCCACATGATGCAAAGACTGACTCATTGGAAAAGACCCTGATGCTGGAAAAGATTGAAGGCAGGAGGAGAAGGGAATGGCAGAGGATGAGATGGTTGGATGGCAATTCTATGGACATAAGTTTGAGAAAGCTCTGGAAGTTAGTAATGGACAAGGAAGCCAGGTGTGCTATGGAACACAGAGTTGTAAAGAGTCAGACATGAATGAGTGACTGAACTGAACTGAAGTGATAGGACCAAGCATATATTAAGACCAAGAAAGAAAATTAAAGAACTGCTGCTGCCACCAGGTGGGACTGCTGTTGCAAAGAAGTATCAAACATTTTGAAGCAGTTATCTGATCACAGCTGAGCAAAGGGCCATGCTAGTCAGGAAGTAGCTTTTTAGGGCTTACAAAGAGAAAAATATTACAAGGTCTCTCTCCACACAATTAACCTAAAGACTCAGAAATGTATGGTTCACAGTATTGTAGGCCTAGAGTCCTAATATCACACATACTTATTACAGATACTCAAGCATAGCAGAAAGATCTGTTTGACCACACACTGCTGTGGTGGAACAGCCTGACAGCCCAAGTACATAGACCCTGATACTGAACTCTGACTCCTCCCACTTGAGGATCAGATGCAGTGTTCATGTCCTTTCCTGGATACTAATTCAGTGGATTCCAATATGTATCCAGAACCTCATCTAATTTTATTTTATTTTATTTTTTCCTTTGGTTCAAAGCAATATTACTCTGGATCATATGCTGTTAGATGGAACTCTCTGTAGGACTTGAATAGAGAATTTTTAGATGAATGCTATATAGTGAACATTAATATAGGGTTCAAAAGCCTCCATATCTTGTGATCATATCTCTAAGTCCATCAACTTGACTCTTCCCCAGTTTTCCTTATCTCTGCTTGTTAGTCTTTTTAAATCACTGACCAACTAACAAAGCTACTCTCTATTCCTATGAGTCAGACTACATTCTCACCTTGGGTTCTTCTACCTTCCACACAAACTTTGACTTTAGTACAGCAACCATCCTTTATTAGTGGGCATCCCATATTAAGCAAAGCTTCTATTAAGCAAGCTTTGTCTTTTCCCTCCTTCATTAGTTAGTCATAAGGACCTATGCCCACAAGATGAGCAGGAAGCCACAATGTCATGGTAATGGATGACAGGGAGGTTACTTAGTCATGCAGTTTTTTGTATTCTTTGGTTCTGCTTGTGATTGATCTTGAATGTACCAATTCCACCCAGTGATGGATTTATGGTGGGCTGCCTCTGACTTTGACTTGTTGGCGCTGAAAGAAACTGGATTATGAAGAAGTTCTGATCACATGATTACTTGATGCATCAAATGGCATATCTTGATATCCGACTTTCTGTCTCCACAAGGCCCGTAGCACATCAGAATTATTTTTGTATTGTGTACAGATATACACTACAGGTAAAAAATTGGCTCCATTAGTTTAGAGTTCTAAGTTGTGATTTTCATACTGAGGTGGCCATGAGCTGCATATATGGTATTTTCTAACAGCATATTTTACCTCTAGTCTCTTTTGACTTGTATGGTTCAAATGATAGCACTGCCTGAATTGCCACCTGGATCGCAGAGTCCTTTCATATTCTGAATTCTGCTAAAATCTGACAGTCTTTAATGTTTGTCTTGCTTGGGCTACTATAACAAAACTCCATAAGCTGGTAGCTTAAACAATAGATATCTATTTCTCATCGTTCTGGATCTGGGAACCATCTCTCTAAGTGCTCAGGTGACCTCTTCTTTGTGAGCATAAGGATAGAAACAGAGCTCTGGTATCTCTTCCTGTTATAAGGGAACTAATCCCAACCTGAGGGCCCCATGACCTCATCTAAACCTAATTGTCTTCTAAAGGTCCCATTTCCAAATATCATCACTTTAAAGGTTAAGGACTTTAACATATGAATTTAGAAGGAAAGGGAGACATGATTCAGTCCACAATAACATGACTTGATAAAAATGGCACATCATTATTTACAAGTTTAGAATATGCTGCTGCCTCCAGAGTAAAAAATTATCAAATATTGTGCTTCTTTCTTAGTATGACATATATGATGCAATGATTCATTTTTTAGAAAGTATGTCCCAGCATCTCTTAGATAGCTGGGTCCTTAAAAAAATTCACTGACATGGTAAGGCTTTGGATTTTGTTAAATTTCTGTTTTCTAGAATACATATGTCTTGCCAAGACTTCCAGTGTATTTGTTCATTCTTAGTAACCTACTTCAATTAACAAGTGATCATTGACAGAATGAATAATGTAATGTTTGATAGATTCTATAGATTTTCCAGATCCATTCAGACTACAATATGACAGAAAGCAAGGGAGTTAAACAGCTCTGAATCAGTGGCATACATATGCATTGTTTTCTGTCCCATGAGACTGTGAAATGCATCTGGGACTCCTTCATTAGAGCGGAAAGTAGCACATTTGTTAGATGCAATGGTAAATTACTATATAATCGAGGGCATGATTTAATCCTAACTTTCAAGTTCTATTCCCTTTGGTTCAGCACTCTCAGTACCAATTTCCATACATATTTATCATTGCTTTTACCATATTAACCACATTTTGTAATGCTTTCATTATATAGTCTCTGTGGTTTTCACACTTCAGCTTAAATTTATGATTATCTTCAACTTTTCATTATTTTTGATTGATATTGATTGTCCTAACAATATCATTCAATTTCTTAGTCATTACTATTAATATTTCTCAGTTAGGACATTACAACTACCAATATATTTTTTGCCTCAACTATCTCACCTTAATTTTGCATAAATAAGTACAACATTATAAGGACTATCATTGTTCCACCTACAAGTGGTAATGATGTCCTCATTATAAGCCTTCTGGTGTGATCCATGTCTAGTGTCTTACCTTAAAGTCTGCCTCCTTAGAGCATACCTATTACTGATGCTCTTATTTGAATTCCCTTGGAAACAGACTCTACAGTGGAGCTCTTTGTATTGAATCAACACCTGTGATAAAGAAATATAACTGTGTGCTTTGAGATGATGAACTGGAATGCAGTATTTCAATATGCCTCAATCAATCTAAGAGACTATATGGTCCACAGAATTCTCCAGACCAAAATACTGGAGTGAGTAGCCTTTCCCTTCTTCAGGGGATCTTCCCAACCGAGGGATAGAACCCAGATCTCCCACACTGCAGGCAGATTCTTTACCAGCTGAGCCACAAGGGAAGACCAAGAATACTGAAGTGGGTAGCCTATCCCTTCTCCAGGGATAGGATCTTTCCGAGCCAGGAATCAGACCGGGGTCTCCTGCATTGCCAGAGGATTCTTTACTAACTGAGCTATCAGGGAAGCCCTAACATGTACATAAATCAAATCAGAAGTAACCTAATCACCAGGATGGTGGGTCAAAAGTTTAGCGAGCAATGGATTCCCTTCTGGCTGAAGGAAATACTAAAACTGTTGAATAATCAGAGCTACTGTCAGAGTGAATATTGTTGATCCTAAATGACATTTCTATTATTCTACAAACTTAACTGTGTAGTTGCTACGATAGTTTCCTGCCCACTAATGTCTCAAAGGATCCTCATCACACATTCCATGTATAAAAATATTTGTATGAATATAGTTTCCCTTGTAGCTCAGTTGGTGAAAAGTCCACCTGCAATGCAGGAAACCCGGGCTTGATTCCTGGGTCAGGAAGAAGGAATAGGCTACTCACTCAAGTATCCTTGGGCTTCCCTGGTGACTCATCTGGGAAAGAATTCTGCAATGCAGGAGACCTGGGTTTAATCCCTGAGTCAGGAAGATCCCCTGGAGAAGGGAATGGCTACCCACTTCAGTATTCTGGCCTGGAGAATTCCATGGACTGTATAGTCCATGGGGATGCAAAGAATTGGACACGACTGAGTGACTTTCACTTTCATCCTTCTCTTGCACCTAAGGAAACTTAGGTTTTGCAAGACAAATATTATTTAAGGAAAAGTAAGAAAGCTTTGTCAAAATTAATTTTAGGATTGTTTATTATTCTGGAATTTTTCTGCTTAATTGTATTGTCAGTTGCTTGCAAACATTTTTATTATCAAATTAACATAATAAATGTATGATGTATGAAACATGCTAATCCTTGTTTTGAGATTCATTGTCTGTGACTTAATTTCCATGCTAAATTAAATAAGTATTATCATTCATAATTCATATAATTTGTTGCAAGGAAGTCGAATTAGGTCAATTAAATTTACCTCAGGGCAATATGTGGTTTTAAATCATTTACACAGAAAACCAAAGTTGATATAAGGAATTTGCTTTAAGAGTGCAAGATTCATCATTCTCTATAAAATACACATTATTTTCTGGACATGTATAAAATATAGTCTATTTAGGAAGACTATATTCTTCTTATTCTCCACCCCCTTCCCTTGATTTTTGGCACTGAGACAGTTTAAAACACTAATTGGGCTTACTTTGGTAAATCATATATTGAAAGTAATCTTTCTCTAATAAGCATATGGCTAGTATTATGCAGAATTATATTTCTTTTCATTTAAACCCTTCAATTTATGAAGTTGGCATAATCCTGTAGCTCCATATTTATAGCTAGGATAAAACTATTCTTTATTTAAGTTTTTTTTTTTTTTTTTTTCCCCAGCAGAATGAACGGCATTTAAATGTAAATTCAATTTTATGAAGGTTAGGAAATATGTTTTTTTGATATGTAGAAATTTGAAAAAGAAAATAAAATGAATTGATGCAAGAAGAATCCTTCAAATCTTAATCAGTTATAGAAGTAACATAGTTTCATTAAAGAGCAGAGATATAACAAAATAAGAAATAATTTAAATGTGAAAAAGAAAAATTATATCAGCTTTATATTTACATGAAAGAAAAGGATTAGCTTACCCTAAGTAATTATGGTAAAGCTGCTGTTAAAATTTTGTGAAGCTCTTTTTAGCAATATTAGCCCTTTTAGCACATACTTTTTTGTGATCTGGTTTTCCTATAAGTACATACTCCTTAGTCGTTTTACTATTAAAAGTGATATTGTTACTAGAAACTAGGTATATCGTATGCAATTTTCTAGGGGACAAGTGCTATCTTGGTGTATGTACTTGGATAAGAAACATTAGAGTAATGCCTAGCAATATTTGGGGATAGCAAAGTAAATAAAACAATTAGAAGTAAAATGCATAATGGTTTATATCTTGATTAAGGACAAATTCAGTGGAACTGATACTCTAAAATTTTTGAAAAATCTGCTAATTTTTGCAGTTGTAATGGATTAGATGACTTTTACAGAGCATGTTTTAGAATATATATTGCTCATAAAACTATTATTTGATTCATTTATCTGTTAAGTAAAATAAAAATACATTTATGTTACATTTTTGTTTTAAGAGAAAGAAAGAGGCATCCGAGAGCAACTATTTCATTATTAGCTTCTATGTCACATTTAAGATCCTTGGATTGCAATTCCACTTAAATAGAACTTAATGTCAGAGTTATTAACGCTGATGACAAGGTATGTGCTTTCCATTTATGAAGACTTTCTGCATTTGCAACTGTGTCTAACTTATTAAGTAGAAATAGTTTTGTTCAGCAACATTTTTTTCTCTTTTATTTTCACAAATAGTCATTTATAATAGTGTAGAACCTGTCATACATTAAAGTAAGAAAAGTGGCGTGCTATCTCTACTTGGAATATTTTTGGTTAATATAACACATAGAAGGGAAAAGTGCAATTTGAATATCTGACACATGTAAACTAGGTTTACATGTGCTGTCTTAAAATCAGAGAAAGCAACTATAAGGAAAAATAATAATAATAATAATTTTTGTTTAAATGCCAAACATCTAAAAGCCTGATTCACATTTCATTTTTTGTGGTTAGAAAATTTACCTGTACGATATTTTAGAACCTAGAATGCAAATCTTCAAAACACTTATATTGGCTAAGACATCAAGTTATTTCAAAAAATGTATGCAAAATCTAATTCACAGAATGTGTTTGAATACAATGAATAAAAACATATCCAAAATTCATGTAAATTTATTCAGGGATGGTTCTGCTCTACTTTTGGGAGCATTTTCTATGGCAAGGATATTAATATACCCTCTTCCATTTCAGAAAAATAAGATTAGAGTCAACAGTTTGTGCCTCATAAGTTCCATTTTCAAGACAGTGATGTAAATGCTATAGAACTAAATCTTTGTTCCTGAAGATTTTCTCTCCGTTGAACACACTCATTTTAGTATGAAGAGAGCTACACAATATTTGGATTCACCAAGGATTCTTGAAAGTCTTACAGAGTAACAGATATATCTGATTATTAGAGTTTCAGTGAAAGGTATATCTCTTGCATTGATCAAATTTTCTCATTTTACTTTGTAACTTAGCTCTGTAGTGTTTATGGGTGCAGTTGAAATGTCTTTCTGAGGCACACTTTTATTATATCAAGAATTTAAGCTCTTGAGTTTCTATTTTAATGCCATATGTCTTTTCCTTGCCGGGGTCAGTTTTCCGAATAATGTGGTGGATTGAATAGACACTTTTATCTCTATTTCTACAAAATCCTACCAGTGACAGGAAGTGACTTTTCAAAACTACGTTCTTTGAAAAACAAATATAACAGAAGAGACAAAATCACTTTAGAGATTGGAAACAGAAAACTAATGGTGATTAACCCAGCAGTTCTGAATCCAAAGTTAGCAGTGAATGAAATAAATGATTTACTCTACTGCATCCCCAATAGGTTCAGAAATGTGTTGTATTTAGGACAAACTAATGGGCAAAAGTGGGGCTAAAACTGAATGTTTAATTTCTTTTCAAGAAGCTAAAACCCCATATATCTTCTTTACCTTGAGAATCTGATTGGTTTTTATATCTCAATCTGATAGAATATTGAAAGTCTACGTTCTAGAAATCATAAAGCAACATGGGGAATAGAAGGCACTGCTGAAGCAGAAGTACTAAAGTGAAAACGGAGGCTCTGATTGAAATTTACTTTCTGAATATTGAACCCCTATCTTCTTATCTTGGGAATGATTGTTTTTGGAATGATGGCAGCCAGACATAGAACCCACATCACATAAGAGAATATTGTATTGTGAGTTGAGGGTGCAGGTAGAGTACCACCATGCAAAAGGAAAAATAGACTAAAATAGACTTAAATATGCTAAGATTTCCCTAATGCACAAACAATTCCAGTGAATTCCATAGTCAACAAGCCCAAACATGAATAGTGAACCTCCAATTAGCTTTTAACTGATCCTCCCTGAAACTAGAGTAGGCAGATAAAAATTACTATACACTACTTTAAGTCACTACATCAACATTAAGAGACTAAACAGATTTTTTTTTTAATTTTGAGGAAAGAGAAGAAAAATTTAAAAATATATTTTAATAATATTTCCAGAGAAAAAGAATACATTAAATAAAATGGGCTGCTATATAAAAAGAATAAAGAACATATTCTTGGCAATAAAAATATGAAAGAATAAATGAAAATCAACTAAAAAAATCTGAGGAAATGCATTAGTAGGTGGGTTGAAAGGCAAATGGTAAGCGCATATATTAAGAAAGAAAACTCACCCCAGCTTACAGATAAACCCCAAAATTCATGAACCAAATAAGATTTATTATTTGATGCTACTAATATTTTGAGTTGTCTATTATGCAACATTATCATGATGATAGATAACAGATACAGTTATATTTATTTAAAATATAATCATAAACAAAAGTAAAATTAGTTCAATTATTCTAAACATATTTGAGAAGAGAGCAGAATGACTGATGGCAGCAGATTTATAAGCAGTTACTAGAGACTAGCCTATTGGCTAAGGCACTAACAACGAGCAAATATTGATTGTATTGTGCAATCTCTTGGGTGAAGTAGAAATTGATTAACATAGATTCTACAATGCTTTGACTATTTAATACTTGTAATGTTGAACAAGGGAATGGCTTTCCATTTTATAGAAACAGAACTGAGGTTCTGTGAGGTTAAGTAGCAGGACTGATGTTAAATTGTTATTAGAAAAGAAAAAAACAAACAACAGATCCCCAAAACATCTGACTTCAAAGTCCATATTTTTTATCACTACATTACATTGATTTCCTATTTAATATTTAGTTCTTGCAACTTATACACAAACATCAGTTGATTTAGGAATTTCTAAGGGTATTTTTTTTTTCACCTATTTTTAAAAGAACGTGTTCTAAAGATTTGGAACATGTTCTTTTAAAAATAGGTGAAAAAAAGGGGGAGAGGGAAAGATGGCGGAGGAATAGGACGGCAAGACCACTTTCTCCCTCACAAATTCCTCAAAAGAACATTTCAACGCCGAGCAAACTTCACAAAACAACTTCTGTAGGCTGGCAGAGGACATCAGGCAACCAGAAAAGCAGATCATTGTCTTCAAAAACAGGTAGGAAAAAATATAAAAGACGAAAAGGAGACAAAGGAGGTGGGGAGGGAGCTCCGTCCCGGGAAGGGAAGCCCGTCCCGGGAAGGGAATTTTAAGAAGAGAGGTTTCCAAACACCAGGAAACACTCTCCCTGCCGAGTCTGTGGCGAGCCTTGGAAACACAGAGGGCAACATAACAGGAAGGAAAAATAGACAAATAATTAAAACCAACAGATTACAAGCCCAACAGTAACTCCCCCAGCGGAAAAGCAGCGCAGACGCCTGCATCCGCCATTGGGAAGCGGGGGCAGGGCAGGGACGCGCGGGAGGCGCGGGCTGCAGAGCTTTGTAAGAATCGGGCAGGAACGCCCCACGCGCAACCAGAACGATCTAACTTGGGCTAGCAAACCAGACTGTGGGATAGCTACCACGCGAAAAGCTTGAACATAAGACACCGCCAGGACCGAGCACAGAACAAAGGACGGAACGGGAAAAGCCGGCTGCAGACCATCCCCCGCCGGGGACAGGCAGCCAGAGCCGTAAGGACTGGAAAGGGGCAATTGCAGACTCGGGACCTAACTGCAAGCAAGCTCCTTTGCTAAGACTTCTGGGGGTGCTGGACAGTCACAATCTACTGCACGGGGTGGGCCAGCGGTCCGCCCAGAAAGCTGAGCAGCAGCGGCAGAAAAGGTGACAAGCCGCGGCGATCGCGCTCGCCAAACTCCTGAGCTACTCGGAACTGGGAAGGGCACAAAGCGCAGTTCCAGCCGAATCTGTGCCTCTGAGGGCTGCCTGAGCGCCGAACCTGAGCGGCTTGGACCGGGGAAGTGCACGCAGCCTAGGGCCGGCCCCAGACGGTTCCCGGCTGAGCATCCTAGAGCTGGAGCGGTTTGTGCGCCGCGAGAAAGGACAGGTCAAGCCGGGCAGAGATACTGCGTGCACACGACAGTGCTATTTGTTAGCAGCAGCCCCCCTCCTCACAGCGCAACTAAACTAGTGAGCCTAAAAAGCCAGCAAACAGAAGAAGTTAAACAGAGGGAACCACCTTGGAAGTGATCCCACACGGCCCATTACACCAGAAAGGGCCAGATATTTTTAAAATCATTCCTTTTTTTTTTTTTTTTTTGCTTTTTTTTCTAACTTTTTTTTTAATTGTTAAGTCTTCTATTTCCCCTCTAATTTTTATTTCTATAACCTATTATTACTATATTTTTGTTTGTTTTAAAAAGACTTTTTTTTTTTTTTTTTTTTTTTTTTTTAAGGGCAAACACCATATACAGTCTTTGGATGGTTGTTGATGGCTTTTTTTTTTTTTTTCTTGATTGTTTGTTTGTTTGTTTTTTAATAATTCTTTTTCTTTCTTTCTTTTTTTTTTTTCTTTCTTTCTTCCTTTTTCCTTCTGCTTCTCTCTAATATTGTATCTTTGAAAATCCAACCTCTACTCTAGATTTTTAATCTTTGCTCTTAGGTTTTTGTGGTCAATTTTGTACATTTAAAAACCCAAACTTCACTATCCCAGTTTACCTGAGAGCGAGATTACTGGCTTGACCACTCTCTCCTCCTCTGGACTCTCCTTTTTCTCCACCAGGTGGCCTCTGTCTCTTTTCTCCCCCATCTCTCCTCTATCCAACTCTGGGAATCTCTGTGTGTTCCAGACAGTGGAGAACACCTAAGGAACAGGTTACTGGCAGGATTTGTCTCGCTCCTACTCATTCCTCTCTCTGATCCTCCTGGTCACCTCTGTCTACTTCCTCCCTCTCCTCTTCCCCGTATAACTCTGTAAATACCTCTGAGCGGTCCAGACTATAGAGCGCACATAAGGAAGTGACTACTGGCTAGCTTGCTCTCTTCTCTTTTGATCTCACCGCATCTCATTCCAGTTACCTCTAACTACCCCCTCCATCTTCTCTTCTCCTTATAACTCAGTGAACCCCTCTGAGTGTCCCTCAATGTGGAGAAACTTTTCATCTTTAACCTAGATGTTTTATCATCAGTGCTGTATAGATGGAGAAGTCTAGAGGCTACTGTAAAAATAAAACTGAAAACCAGAAGCAGGAGGCTTAAATCCAAAGCCTGAAAACATTAGAGAACTCTTGAATTCAGGGAACATTAAGCAATAGGAGCCCATCTAATGCCTTCATACCTACACTGAAACCAAGTTCCACCTAAGGGCCAACAAATTCCAAAACAAGACATACCACGCAAATTCTCCAGCAACACAGGAACACTCCCCTGAGCTTCAATATACAGGCAGCTCAAAATTATCCCCAAACCTTTGATGTCTCATAACCCATTACGGGTCACTCCATTGCACTCCAGAGAGAAGAAACCCAGCTCCACCCACCAAAACTCCAACACAAGCCTCCCTAACCAGGAAACCTTGACAAGCCACTGATAGAACCCCACCCAAAGTGAGGAAGCTCCATAATAAAGAGAACTCCACAAATTCCCAGAATATAAAAAGGCCACCCCAAACGCAGCAATATAACCAAGATGAAGAGACAGAGGAATACACAGCAGGTAAAGGAACAGGAGAGTTGCCCACCAAACCAAACAAAAGTGGAAGAAGTAGGGAATCTACCGGAGAAGGAATTCCGAATATTGATAGTGAAAATGATCCAAAATCTTGAAATCAAAATGGAATCACAGATAAATAGGCTAGAGACAAGGATTGAGAAGATGCAAGAAAGGTTTAACAAGGACCTAGAAGAAATAAAAAAGAGTCAAAATATAATGAATAATGCAATAAATGAGATCAGAAACACTCTGGAGGCAACAATTAGTAGAATAACGGAGGCAGAAGATAGGATTAGTGAAATAGAAGATAGAATGGTAGAAATAAATGAATCAGAGAGGAAACAAGAACAACGAATTAAAAGAAATGAGGACAATCTCAGAGACCTCCAGGACAATATGAAACGCTCCAACATTCGAATTATAGGAGTCCCAGAAGAAGAAGACAGAAAGAAAGATCATGAGAAAATCCTTGAGGAGATAATAGTTGAAAACTTCCCTAAAATGGGGAAGGAAATAATCACCCAAGTCCAAGAAACACAGAGAGTTCCAAATAGGATAAACCCAAGGCGAAACACCCCAAGACACATATTAATCAAATTAACAAAGATCAAACACAAAGAACAAATATTAAAAGCAGCAAGGGAAAAACAACAAATAACACACAAGGGGATTCCCATAAGGATAACAGCTGATCTTTCAATAGAAACTCTTCAGGCCAGGAGGGAATGGCAAGACATACTTAAAGTGATGAAAGACAATAACCTACAGCCCAGATTACTGTACCCAGCAAGGATCTCATTCAAATACGAAGGAGAAATCAAAAGCTTTACAGACAAGCAAAAGCTGAGAGAATTCAGCACCACCAAACCAGCTCTCCAACAAATTCTAAAGGATATTCTCTAGACAGGAAACACGAAAAGGGTGTATAAACCCGAACCCAAAACAATAAAGTAAATGGTAACGGGATCATACTTATCAATAATTACCTTAAATGTAAATGGGTTGAACGCCCCAACCAAAAGACAAAGACTGGCTGAATGGATACAAAAACAAGACCCCTCTATATGCTGCTTACAAGAGACCCACCTCAAAACAAGGGACACATACAGACTGAAAGTGAAGGGCTGGAAAAAGATATTCCACGCAAATAGAGACCAAAAGAAAGCAGGAGTGGCAATACTCATATCCGATAAAATAGACTTTACAACAAAGGCTGTGAAAAGAGACAAAGAAGGCCACTACATAATGATCAAAGGAACAATCCAAGAAGAAGATATAACAATTATAAATATATATGCACCCAATATAGGAGCACCGCAATATGTAAGACAAATGCTAACAAGTATGAAAGGGGAAATCAACAATAACACAATAATAGTGGGAGACTTTAATACCCCACGCACGCCTATGGACAGATCAACTAAACAGAAAATCAACAAAGAAACGCAAACTTTAAATGATACATTAGATCAGTTAGACCTAATTGATATCTATAGGACATTTCACCCCAAAACAATGAATTTCACCTTTTTTTCAAGTGCTCATGGAACCTTCTCCAGGATAGATCACATCCTGGGCCATAAATCTAAACTTGATAAATTCAAAAAAATAAAAATCATTCCAAGCATCTTTTCTGACCATAATGCATTAAGATTAGATCTCAATTACAGGAGAAAAACTATTAAAAATTCCAACATATGGAGGTTGAACAACACACTTCTGAATAACCAACAAATCACAGAAGAAATCAAAAAAGAAATCAAAATATGCATACAAACTAATGAAAATGAAAACACAACAACCCAAAACCTATGGGACACTATAAAAGCAGTGCTAAGAGGAAAGTTCATAGCAATACAGGCATACCTCAAGAAACAAGAAAAAAGTCAAATAAATAACCTAACTCTACAACTAAAGCAACTAGAAAAGGAAGAGTTGGAGAACCCCAGAGTTAGTAGAAGGAAAGAAATCTTAAAAATTAGGGCAGAAATAAATGCAAAAGAAACAAAAGAGACCATAGCAAAAATCAACAAAGCCAAAAGCTGGTTCTTTGAAAGGATAAATAAAATTGACAAACCATTAGCCAGACTCATCAAGGAGCAAAGAGAGAAAAATCGAATCAATAAAATTAGAAATGAAAATGGAGAGATCACAACAGACAACACAGAAATACAAAGGATCATAAGAGACTACTATCAGCAGTTGTATGCCAATAAAATGGACAACGTGGAAGAAATGGACAAATTCTTAGAAAAGTACAATTTTCCAAAACTGAACCAGGAAGAAATAGAAAATCTTAACAGACCCATCACAAGCACGGAAATTGAAACGGTAATCAGAAATCTTCCAGCAAACAAAAGCCCAGGTCCAGACGGCTTCACAGCTGAATTCTACCAAAAATTTCGAGAAGAGCTAACACCTATCCTCCTCAAACTCTTCCAGAAAATTGCAGAGGAAGGTAAACTTCCAAACTCATTCTATGAGGCCACCATCACCCTAATACCAAAACCTGACAAAGATGTCACAAAAAAGGAAAACTACAGGCCAATATCACTGATGAACATAGATGCAAAAATCCTCAACAAAATTCTAGCAATCAGAATCCAACAACACATTAAAAAGATCATACACCACGACCAAGTGGGCTTTATCCCAGGGATGCAAGGATTCTTCAATATCCGCAAATCAATCAATGTAATTCACCACATTAACAAACTGAAAAATAAAAACCATATGATTATCTCAATAGATGCAGAGAAGGCCTTTGACAAAATTCAACATCCATTTATGATAAAAACTCTCCAGAAAGCAGGAATAGAAGGAACATACCTCAACATAATAAAAGCTATCTATGACAAACCCACAGCAAACATTATCCTCAATGGTGAAAAATTGAAAGCATTTCCTCTAAAGTCAGGAACAAGACAAGGGTGTCCACTTTCACCGCTACTATTCAACATAGTTCTAGAAGTTTTGGCCACAGCAATCAGAGCAGAAAAAGAAATAAAAGGAATCCAAATTGGAAAAGAAGAAGTAAAACTCTCACTGTTTGCAGATGACATGATCCTCTACATGGAAAACCCTAAAGACTCCACCAGAAAATTACTAGAGCTCATCAATGAATATAGTAAAGTTGCAGGATATAAAATCAACACACAGAAATCCCTTGCATTCGTATACACGAATGATGAGAAAGTAGAAAAAGAAATTAAAGAAACAATTCCATTCACCATTGCAACGAAAAGAATAAAATACTTAGGAATATATCTACCTAAAGAAACTAAAGACTTATATATAGAAAACTATAAAACACTGATGAAAGAAATCAAAGAGGACACTAATAGATGGAGAAATATACCATGTTCATGGATTGGAAGAATCAATATAGTGAAAATGAGTATACTACCCAAAGCAATTTACAAATTCAATGCAATCCCTGTCAAGCTACCAGCCACATTTTTCACAGAACTAGAACAAATAATTTCAAGATTTGTATGGAAATACAAAAAACCTCGAATAGCCAAAGCAATCTTGAGAAAGAAGAATGGAACTGGAGGAATCAACTTGCCTGACTTCAGGCTCTACTACAAAGCCACAGTCATCAAGACAGTATGGTACTGGCACAAAGACAGACATATAGATCAATGGAACAAAATAGAAAGCCCAGAGATAAATCCACACACATATGGACACCTTATCTTTGACAAAGGAGACAAGAATATACAATGAAGTAAAGACAATCTCTTTAACAAGTGGTGCTGGGAAAACTGGTCAACCACTTGTAAACAAATGAAACTAGATCACTTTCTAACACCGTACACAAAAATAAACTCAAAATGGATTAAAGATCTAAATGTAAGACCAGAAACTATAAAACTCCTAGAGGAGAACATAGGCAAAACACTCTCCGACATAAATCACAGCAGGATCCTCTATGATCCACCTCCCAGAATTCTGGAAATAAAAGCAAAAATAAACAAATGGGATCTAATTAAAATTAAAAGCTTCTTCACAACAAAGGAAAATATAAGCAAGGTGAAAAGACAGCCTTCTGAATGGGAGAAAATAATAGCAAATGAAGCAACTGACAAACAACTAATCTCAAAAATATACAAGCAACTTCTGCAGCTCAATTCCAGAAAAATAAACGACCCAATCAAAAAATGGGCCAAAGAACTAAATAGACATTTCTCCAAAGAAGACATACGGATGGCTAACAAACACATGAAAAGATGCTCAACATCACTCATTATTAGAGAAATGCAAATCAAAACCACAATGAGGTACCACTTCACACCAGTCAGAATGGCTGCGATCCAAAAATCTGCAAGCAATAAATGCTGGAGAGGGTGTGGAGAAAAGGGAACCCTCCTACACTGTTGGTGGGAATGCAAACTAGCACAGCCACTATGGAAAAAAGTGTGGAGATTCCTTAAAAAATTGCTAATAGAACTACCTTATGACCCAGCAATCCCACTGCTGGGCATACACACCGAGGAAACCAGAATTGAAAGAGACACATGTACCCCAATGTTCATCGCAGCACTGTTTATAATAGCCAGGACATGGAAACAACCTAGATGTCCAGCAGCAGATGAATGGATAAGAAAGCAGTGGTACATATACACAATGGAGTATTACTCAGCCATTAAAAAGAATTCATTTGAATCAGTTCTGATGAGATGGATGAAACTGGAGCCGATTATACAGAGTGAAGTAAGCCAGAAAGAAAAACACCAATACAGTATACTAACACATATATATGGAATTTAGGAAGATGGCAATGACGACCCTGTATGCAAGACAGGAAAAAAGACACAGATGTGTATAACGGACTTTTGGACTTAGAGGGAGAGGGAGAGGGTGGGATGATTTGGGAGAATGGCATTCTAACGTGTATACTATCATGTAAGAATTGAATCGCCAGTCTATGTCTGACGCAGGATACAGCATGCTTGGGGCTGGTGCATGGGGATGACCCAGAGAGATGTTATGGGGAGGGAGGTGGGAGGGGGGTTCATGTTTGGGAACGCATGTAAGAATTAAAGATTTTAAAATTTAAAAAATAAAAAACTAAAAAAAAAAAAGGAAAATAATCTTCCACTGTTGTAGTGCACTTGAAAGCATTCTTATTTATAACCTAAGTGTGGTTGGTTGTTAAAGAAAATTGCTAAAACAGTATTAAATTTTTATAGCACTGTTCATGTCCCGAGAAAAGAGGTTTAGCAAAATGCCTCGTTGTTTTCAATGAGCTTGGTGATAAACTTTGACAGGTTAAAAAAGAATGGGATGTAAAGCAATCTGTGTGTTATTAGGTGTTTATACAAATCTAGACTATTTTTTCACCCTATTTTATTTTTCATACCCTCCTAAATAAGTAATGCCAAATCTTCAGCTTGCTTCCCACTCCTACACCACCATGTAACTCATTACTTGTTGAGAAAATAGATTGATAGTAAACATTTCAATATGAAATTAATATGATATTAAAATGTATTCCTATTTGCTTGGCACAAATGGCTATTTGATTCATGAAGACTGGTTACTATATTTAAAATGAATTTGATGAGATGCTTCAGAAAATACTGTTGGATAGACCCATTTTTTAATGTAGATAAAGAGGCAGAGAGATATACACACATACATACTGAATGCAATTTTTATCACAGTAACCATTACAACTTTGCTAAGACACCACAATTTTCACATAGTCTACACATTTGGAAAAGGAGTGTAATCACAACATAAAATAGGGACTGGTTTAACCTGTTTTGCATGGAGACTATATATACATTTGTATATAGTTTGGATACTAACTAAATATTGGTGAATCAGTAAGAATTCCCTAAAGAATATGTTCTTTCTTATATTCATGCCTAGTCGTTTAGAAAATTATTCAGCTGACTGCTCTTATTTTCAGTTAGTCAGAAGGCTAAGTGCATAGGTACCCTAGAGCCACTTAAGATACAATTGCACAGGCAAACATTTTTGGTTGTATTTATGTTTCTTGTAACAAAACTGATATACTGTGAATTTGTTCTTAATATGAAATAAAGACAAACACTAAAAGTCAGAGAAAAATATGAGTTTCTATTCACCTACATTAAGAACCTAGAATACAGCTAGAAAATAATGAATAGTTAACATGCTTTACTTATGTTAAAAGAGATACCTGTACAATTTATAGTTCTTAAATATAAAAATCAGTGTTCAGAAACAAAAATATAAAAGTAAATTCTAGCAAGAGAAAGTTAATAAGGCATCAATATGTGTCACCTAAATTTTTTTTATAAATTTTGTAGAATTTTATAAACAGATTACAAAGCAAGTTGTACTATGAGAAAAATCACCTAGTGGTTTTGTTATAATTCTATTAAAAAGATGGATAACTTATAAAACTATAATTGAAACTTTCCCTATCTTAAGAAAACTTTCCACTATGTGATTCATGTCAGTAATAAGCGTTTCTATGAAGCAATTACATCACTACTCTTTCAAAAGCAAAATATAACCCAAATATTCTGTACCCCATATAATTATCTTGTAGCTACTGAAAAAGGTCAATGGTTTTGCACCAACAAAGTGCAAATATTTGCTAAAATACAATACCAATGAGAATCATTTGGTATAAGTCTAACCTTAGATCCCTAGTGGAAATATTTTTATCATTAGATCAATACTTGTTGCATTTTTTGCTATTCTATTGGCAAAATCTTCATACATTTATTATAAAGTTATGACATCAGGTAAAATGAACCATAGAAAGAAGTTACTGATTTCTCAGTAAATTCAATAATACTGACATATACCTCTTTTAATTCTCATCACTAAACTGGCTTCAGTTCAGTTCAGTTCAGTCACTCACTCGTGTCTGACTCCTTGTGACCCCATGAATCGCAGCACGCCAGGCCTCCCTGTCCATCACCAACTCCCAGAGTTCACTCAGACTCATGTCATCAAGTCCGTGATGCCATCTAGCCATCTCATCCTCAGTCGTCCCCTTCTCCTCCTGCCCCCAATCCCTCCCAGCATCAGAGTCATTTCCAATGAGTCAACTCTTCGCATGAGGTGGCCAAAGTCCTGGAGCTTCAGCTTTATCATCATTCCTTCCAAAGAAATCCCAGGGTTGATCGCCTTCAGAATGGACTGGTTGGATCCCCTTGCAGTCCAAGGGACTCTCAAGAGTCTTCTCCAACACCACAGTACAAAAACATCAATTCTTTGGCTCTCAGCCTTCTTCACAGTCCAACTCTCACATCCATACATGACCACAGGAAAAACCATAGCCTTGACTAGAAGGACCTTAGTCGGCAAAGTAATGTCTCTGCTTTTGAACATGCTATCTAGGTTGGTCATAACTTTTCTTCCAAGAAGTAAGCGTCTTTTAATTTCATGGCTGCAGTCACCATCTGCAGTGATTTTGGAGCCCCCAAAAATAAAGTCTGACACTGTTTCCATTGTTTCCCCATCTATTTCCCATGAAGTGATGGGACTAGATGCCATGATCTTTGTTTTCTGAATGTTGGGCTTTAGGCCAACTTTTTCCTTCTCCTCTTTCACTTTCATCAAGAGGCTTTTTAGTTCCTCTTCACTTTCTGCCATAAGGGTGGTGTCATCTGCATATCTGAGGTTATTGATGTTTCTCCTGGTAATCTTGATTCCAGCTTGTGTTTCTTCCAGTCCAGCATTTCTCATGATGTACTCTGCATATATGTTAAATAAGCAGGGTGACAATATACAGCCTTGGCATACTCCTTTTCCTATTTGGAACCAGTTTACTAACTAGTTTCAAGTGTATAAGAAATTTTTAAGATCTTACACATTTCATAATTCTTGAAAAATATTTTTCCTGATGATTATTGATCAAGAAATTTTTCAACATATGGAAACATCAGCAATCCTGTATCATATATTTACAGATGCTTCTATGGTTGACCTTTTTGGTAAACATATAGGAGATCTCTTTAATTTCTTTGAAGAACATTGTGGACTAAAACTGACAACTTTCAAGTATATTGTCTATATAATATTCACACTTCTAAAAATTTTAAATCCACTGGTTGTAATCTTAAAGAGGAGACCCTACTTCTACCATATTTTTTAAAACCAACCAGATGTTATTTAAGGTACAAACTTGCAACAAGTAAACAAGTAGCAAATAAGCCCTTGAGAGCTAATGCACAGTATACTAAAGATAGATGATGTTATATTACAATCATCAAACTTGCTAAAAGACTGTTAGTTTTTCCAACTACTAAAAAGAAATTATGATTATGTATATGATACTGGTCCTAATTATCACTAAAATGGCAATCATTACAATATAGAAGTGTTTCAAATCAATATGTTGTACACATGAAATTATTCAAGGTGGCAGTACTGGAAAAGAACATGCCTGTCAATGCAGGAGAAATAAGAGACACGGGATCAATCCCTGGGTGGGGAAGAACGTCTGGAGGAGGGCATGGCATTCAGACAAGTCTGAGGCCATTTAACACACATGCACACACACACACACACACACACATGCATGTCAAACCTGTATTTGTGTTAAGTCTCTTTGGTTATGTCCAGCTCTTTGTGACCCCATGAACTGTAACCCTCTAGGCTCCTCTGTCCATGGGATTCTTCAGGCAAGAATACTGGAGTGGGTTGCCATGCCCTCCTCCAGAGGATCTTCCCCACCCAGTGATCGAAGCCATGTCTCTTATATCTCCTACATTGGCAGGTAGGGTCTTTACCACTATGGAAGCCTGACTAACCCCACCTATTCAACTTAAAGACCAATCAAGTGTCTAAGGAGTATAATTTTGGGTAAAATGGTTAATTTTGATAAATATTAAAATGGAGCATTATAACAAGTATATTCATATAATTTAGTGCCAAAAAGGACTAAATGTTAATAATTTCTAATCCAAATGTTCATACCATACATAAGAAAACAGTTTTGGAGTGGTATATTTTTTCACACTAATTGCCATAATTTAAGAGAAGCTTGCTGCTTCTGTCTCTGTTTCAAAGAGGATGAAGAATATATTTGAAAACACTACTCACTGAGGAATATAATTCAATTCAATGTGACAAATAGTATTGCTCAATGGAATGAAAACTAATAATACAAGATAAATAATACTGTAGTAATTTGCCATTTCCTAGTCAACAGAATAAAAATATCTTACTCAGTTAATTCTTTTTATGAAGACTATTTTCCCAATCAGATGTTGTTAAGAAACTTTAAAAAATAAAAGATAAAATGTACAGTCCTCTTGTATTATAAACAATTCTGATAGGAAAATCTCTAATCTTGTTTGTTAATTTTTATAACATATTTCACGTTGAAAGTGGTTTTGTACAAAAAGGAAAAGCAGTCTCTACTCACACTGCGATGTTTACATGGTAACAAACTCTGACAAAAAATATTTTATTATAGTTATGTTGTTTATACTTATTGATATAATTCAAGTCTGTTTCCAAGTTCCTCACCTCAAAAGAAGGTTCTTTATGCCTGAAGAAGGGATATCTGCCATGGATACAGAAAAGCCTATTCTATCATTTCTCATGATATGCCTTAAGGGAACTGTCCTCATCGAAAACTAACCACCAGAAAAAGTGTCAGTCAACACTGTGAGATTGACTGCTTCCACATCTGTTCTGGTCTGTTCCTGGGTGGGATGGATGGAGTGGGGGTTTTCTGAAGATAGGAGACAGTGCTAGGCTGAAATTTTGTTGGAGATTATGAGTGAAATGACACAGAACAAGACACACAAGAGACAGACGACACACACACTCCGGCCGGAGGAACAGAACTGGGCAAAAAACTAATTGCCGTTTATTATAAAAGCCCCCTAGGCAGAATTCCAGACTGTATGAATAAGCCTTTTCAGCACAGCGCAGATGCATACATGTTATCGCATAGCAAAGGGGAGTAAAATCCTAGTCTACTGCAGAGTCTGTACAAAGCCCTCTATTCCTTCTTTATCACAAGAAGAGAATGCTCCCTCGTTTGCAAGGGACCATTAAACTCAAGGCTGTGTCCAGACTTTGGCAGACCGCCTCATTTGCAAGGACGTCCAGGCCTAGCATAGAGGCCCGTTTGCAGGCACATCTCTGCTACCCTATTAACCCTTCAAACTTAAAGTATCTGTTTACATTTTCCTTCTCTTTATTTCTGTGAAGTTTGTCCTGGCTCCCTTTCCTCACTTTAATAAAGTTAAAACTTATTTTTTTATCCTGTTCATAATGCTATCATTATATGCATCTTGTAATAAAATTCATTATTGGAATAGGTTCTCAATTGGAATTTGTTTAGAATTCAATTACACTAATAATTTTTAGTATATTTATTTACCTTGTCTAGTATTCAAGAATATAATCTTGAAACTGATTATTTAAATCAAAATTCTCCAAGCCAGGCTTCAGCAATACGTGAACCGTGAACTCCCTGATGTTCAAGCTGGTTTTGGAAAAGGCAGAAACCAGAGATCAAATTGCCAACATCTGCTGGATCATGGAAAAGGCAAGAGAGTTTCAGAAAAACATCTATTTCTGCTTTATTGACTATGCCAAAGCCTTTGACTGTGTGGATCACAATGAACTGTGGGAAATTCTGGAAGAGATGGGAATACCAGACCACCTGACCTGCCTCTTGAGAAACCTGTATGCAGCTCAGGAAGCAACAGTCAGAACTGGACATGGAACAACAGACTGGTTCCAAGTAGGAAAAGGAGTGCGTCAAGGCTGTATATTGTCACCCTGCTTATTTAACTTATATGCAGAGTACATCATGAGAAATGCTGGACTGGAAGAAACACAAGCTGGAATCAAGATTGCCGGGAGAAATATCAATAACCTCAGATATGCAGATGACACCACCCTTATGGCAGAAAGTGAAGAGCAGCTAAAAAGCCTCTTGATGAAAGTGTAAGAGGAGAGTGAAAAAGTTGGCTTAAAGCTCAATATTCAGAAAACGAAGATCATGGCATCCGGTCCCATCACTTCATGGGAAATAGATGGAGAAACAATGGAAACAGTGTCAGACTTTATTTTGGGGGGCTCCAAAATCACAGCAGATGGTGACTGCAGCCATGAAATTAAAAGACACTTACTCCTTGGAAGAAAAGTTATGACCAACCTAGATAGCATATTCAAAAGCAGAGACATTACTTTGCTGACTAAGGTCCGTCTAGTCAAGGCTATGGTTTTTCCTGTGGTCATGTATGGATGTGAGAGTTGGACTGTGAAGAAGGCTGAGCACTGAAGAATGGATGCTTTTGAACTGTGGTGTTGGAGAAGACTCTTGAGAGTCCCTTGGACTGAAAGGAGATCCAACCAGTCCATTCTGAAGGCGATCAACCCTGGGATTTCTTTGGAAGGAATGATGCTAAAGCTGAAACTCCAGTACTTTGGCCACCTCATGTGAAGAGTTGACTCATTGGAAATGACTCTGATGCTGGGAGGGATTGGGGGCAGGAGGAGAAGGGGACGACCGAGGATGAGATGGCTAGATGGCATCACGGACTTGATGGACGTGAGTCTGAGTGAACTCTGGGAAATGGTGATGGACAGGGAGGTCTGGCATGCTGCTATTCATGGGGTTGCAAAGAGTCAGACATGACTGAGACTGTACTGAACTGAACTGATAGGACTAAAGGATGTTGAATCTCCCTTTAAGTATAGTTTCTCTAAAAAAGTGAAATATTTCATATTTTTCCAATAAAAGGCAATTTATTTAATTATATATAGGAAGGATAGGCCTCAGTTCAGTTCAGTTCAGTCACTCAGTCATTTCTAACTCTTTGTGACCCCATGAATTGTGTCATCCCAGGCTTCCCTGGCCATCACCAACACCTGAAGCTTGCTCAGACTCATGTCCATCGAGTCAGTGATGACACCCAACCATCATACCCTGTCATCCCCTCTCCCCCTGCCTTCAGTCATCTTTGACCACTGGAAAAACCATAACCTTGACTGGACCGACCTTTGATGACAAAGCAATGTCTTTGCTTTTTAACATGCTGTCTAGATTGGTCATAGCTTTTCTTCCAAGAAGCAAGTGTCTTTTAATTTCATGGCTGCAGTCACCATCTGCAGGGATTTTGGAGACCAAAAATATAAAGTCTGTCACTGTTTCCATTGTTTCCTAATCTATTTGCCATAAAAGGATGGTACCAGATGCTGCCATGATCTTAGTTTTCTGAATGTTGAGCTTTAAGCCAAATTTTTCACTCTCTTCTTTCATTTTCATCAAGAGGCTTCTAGTTCTTCTTCACTTTCTGCCATAAGCATGGCATCTTCTGCATACCTGAGGTTATTGATACTTCTCCCAGCAATATTGATTCCAGCTTGTGCTTCATCCAGCCCTGCATTTCACATGATGTACTCTGCATATATGTTAAATAAGCAGGATGACAATATACAACCTTGATGTGCTCCTTTCCCGATTTGGAACCAGTGTGTTATTCCATGTCCAGTTCTAACTGTTGCTTCTTGACCTCCATACGGATCTCTCTAGGAGGCAGGTAAGGTGGTCTAGCATTCCCACTTCTTGAAGATTTTCCACAGTTTATTGAGATCTACACAGTCAAAGGCTTTGGCATAGTTAATAAAGCAGAAATAGATGTTTTTCTAGATAGGCCCGGTAGGTATGTAATTAATGTTTCAAATTTAATTTGAATTAGTGTAGAATTTCCTTTCATATGAAATTATGTTTTACAGTAAATTGAAAAAAAATTTTGTGTGTGCTTCATGGACTTTACTGAGTTGATTATGTAAAAACACTGAATGTTTCAATTATTTTTCTTACTTCCAACATATTCTTTTAAATCAGTTTGATACCCCCTTTCTCCTTGTGCTTGTTATTATGAAAATCAAATTTATATCTTTGATATGTTTTATTGGCCTGAATAAAATATTTCTTTTAAAAGAACTATGATTAACAGCAATATCTGATTAAAAGTGAAAGTCACTCAATCACGTCTGATTCTTTGAAACCCCATGGACTATATAGTCCATGGAATTCTTCAGGCCAGAACATTTCACTTCTCCAGGGTATCTTCCCAACACAGGGATCAAATCCAGGTCTCCAGCATTTCAGGCCAATTCCTTACCAGCTGAGCCACCAGAGAATCCCAAGAATACAGAGTGGGTAGCTCAAATAATCAGATAGTATTATCAGAGAGTATTATCTGATTATTTGAATTAATAAAACAAAAGAAGGCAAGAAAATTATTTTAGAAATATGTATGTTTAATTACCCGCATTACATGTATTACATTACATTACAGTCAATTACATTAGTCATAATTACAATTTTATATATATTTCTATATCAAATTTTCAAAATTAGAGGGTAAATGTCAGTAACTTTAATGGTATTTAGAATGATAAATTTACCTGTGAATTCTATTAGAAAAAAATAAAGGAGGAGGAGTGAGAAAGCTATAAGTGCAAGGAAGAAAAAAAAGTAGATGCAGAAAAAACTCAGAAAATAAAAAAGTATTCTTTGTCAAGTATTTTTTCTTAAGGAAGGAAACTACATGTCTAACAGAAGAATGTAATAATACACAATGTGCCATTTATGACAAGCACTTTTAATGAGTGTGACCTAGAACACTGGTGACCTATTCCTTCAGTAGAAGAGATAACCAAATAATCTTTCACAATCCCTTTAGTGATGGCTATAAAAGGGAAATAGAATACAAGTCATAAGGAAGAATTCTTACTTACAGAAGTTAAATTACAGCTTCTCTGAAGTAAGATACTATGACCTAACATATTTATTTTAGAGCAATTCATTCCCTGCCTTGCTCTCAGTATCACTCAAATTGATTGCTTAATGAATAACAAGTCAATGGAAACTTCTGAAAAGAGAGATAATACAGTACTTTTCATGGTTTTATTATTTTAAAAACAATTTCATGTATTCTCAAATGGAGAGGGAATATGATATTATAGGCTAAGCTTAATTAATCATTAATAAAACTGCACTTAAATCCTAATTTTATCACTAATTTGCCCGTAGCAAGTTCACTCAAATTTTCTTGGCACAGTTGCTTTATGTGGGGACAGGGTAGGAGGATGAAGATGCTGATAGATAAGTTGAACCATCTTTCATGTTTCATTGATCTATCAATATCTGTATATTGAAAATTGTACTGTCCATTGCAATTAATTCATTGCATATAAGTATTACATATATTTATCCTACACATAAACTACTGCATAACAAGTGACCATAAACTTAATGACATAAAACGAAGAATATTTATTATCTCATAGCTCCCATGGGTCAAGAATCTGGGCCTGACTTGTGGGAGGTGTGGGAGCGGGGCGGTTCTCTGTTTAGGGTCTCACAAAGCTGAAATCAATTTATTCTTATGTGGACACTCAACCAGGGAAGTGTCGATTCCTAAGCTCCCTCAGGTTGCTGGCAAAATGCATTTCCTTATGGCTATACAATTCATGACAGCTTGCTCCTTCAGTCAGCAATGGCAAGCAAAAGTTTCTGTTTCTTCAAGTAACTAACTTCAGGAAAGGCCTAGACTCTCTTTTATAATCTCACCTAATTACACCAGGCCCACCCAATAAATTCGCTCTTTTGACTAACTCAAAGCCAACTGATTAAAAAGTCAACCTTAATTATATGTGTAAAATCACTTCTCTTTTGCCATGTAACAAAATTCCAGGGTTGATACACCATCAATCATGTCATATTTTGTTAGATGCAGATCACAGGTCCTGCCTACACTCTAGGGAAAAAAATTACACACAGACATAAACACTAAGTGGCAAGAATCATGGAAGCCTCCTTAGGGTATGCACATCACAATAAGCACTGTGCTAAACCTTAGAATCAAGAAACAGGAGTAAAACAATGCAGTTTTCCAAGTGTTTATAATATAGTTGGAGACCCAAGGAAGCACACGTACAGGTTTGTAAGGATCACTGATATCATGATAGATGGGCTATGAATAAGTGATTTCATTCTATCTGGAAACAGAAGTGAATAGGGTTCTTAGAAAAGGGAATAGCTGTCCTGGATCTTGAAGTCTTGCCTATAGACAAGATAGCAAGTAGATTTAACTAGTGCATCGAGAAACTCCAAAATATGTAAGATGACATATCATGTGTGTCAGAACAAAAAAGAGTTTGATCCTTCTTTCATTAGTGTAGTGATTATACTTGAACCTGTAAAAAATGTGTGTGCATGCTAAGTCACTTCAGTTGTGTCCAACTCTTTGAGATCCTATGGACTGTAGCCCTCCAGGTTCCTCTGTTCATGCAGTTCTCCAGGCAACAATACTGGAGTGGGTTGCTATGCCATCCTCCAGGGGATCTTCCCTACCCGGGAATCAAACTCACGTCTGACTGTGTCTCCTGCATTGCAGGTGGATTTTTTATCCACTGAGCCACCTGGGGAACCTGTAAACTATGTATAGAGAGTGCAAATCAGGATATGTAGTGCTTTCTGTATAGTGAATTGTGATTCCCAAATCTGTACCTTAGGGCTGAGACTCTCCTTACCCAGATTGCTAGAATTTTGGATTCTGATAGCTCAAAGCTGAGTCTCTCTGTGGAAATTCCTTTTAGCCAGAAGCTACTTCAACCAAGGTTATATCCCATTGCTGGCAGCAGCTCATACCCCGTAACTGGATGATATAGTACAAAGGCACTTGCTCCAATTCAGTGAAATCATGTGAAAGAATAGGTGACACATTGTTCAAAAGATTGCTACAATTGCTTTAATGTTCCCTTACAACGTGACTTCGCTACTTCTCTCATCACCAAGAGGTGGCATCCATTTTATGTCCCACTGAATATGAGAGGACTTTGTGACAGATTTTGACTACAAATATGGCCCTTCCAAGTTCCATACCTCAGAAGACTTACAATTTATGTGCTACCCCCTTGAAACACCAAATCAAGACCACCATGTTATAACTGGGATGAAAGTCTTGAGCAAGACAGAAAAAGCAGAGGAGGAGTTAAGGCTGTCAATAGATAGTGGAGACAGGGAATGTACATTTGGCCGTATACAGAATCTTTTGGCAATACTCTCACTAACTTTGAAGAGAAAAAGTTCATAGAGATCAGCGACTCAGACCCCTTAGGGATTATAGAGTAAAACACTATGTAAGTGCAGGTACTGAGGATGAAGGAACTAGAATGGGTACTAGAAGAAGAGGATGATGAATATCAGTTGCAGCTTCTGAGACTTTATATGTCCTACTTACCTTCTACTTACAATTTGTCCCAGGATAAAGGTTAATCAGAATCCTAGCAAAACTGATCCTTTATATAAAACAATTCACAAACAGTGAACTATAGTGGATGCTGTACTGTATCATTAAGATTCTCTTGCAGTGTGGAAGCATTTGTTCCCACAGCAGCTGGGAGTGTTAGGTGCTGTGGTTTACAGCTTAGTCTCTCTCACAAATTTCCCTGAGGAGGCAGGAGTTACCTTGTTCAAGGGTAACCCACACATGATAATTAATAACCAATGATGATTGATGTAGAAGCACAAAGCCTGGGTCCAGAGATGCCCAGAGATCTCCAGGGCATCTCTGAGGGTCATTTGAGCAGTGAGAATCTTTTTCTTTGCTTAGGAGTACAACATGAAGTACAGAGCTATAAAAAAGTGGACTGGCACATTATCCTCTTTGTGCATGAAGCTTCGTATTTCATGTTTTATTTTATCTCACTAAATTTTATCTTTCAATGCCCTTGTTCAGAACATCTAGGAGAAAATGTGACCTGTTACACAGTCCCTTTAATTGTTGAAATTGGATAAGTCACCTTCTTATTGTCACTAATGTAGAGATTCACTGTCAAGGGGTTACTTCTGCACCAAGGTCCTTGGCTAGAGAACATGGTTTGTAATTGCTCTTGGCACAATGTGAGTAATGTGGATAACTGATGAATCAGGAAGCCCCAGAAACAATACATACAAGAAGAAAATGGTCTCCAAATTGTGGTATAGTCAATTCCGAGCATTTTGTTGAATAAGCTGTTCATGCACTATAATTAAAACAAACTATGTATAAGTATACAGATGCTCTGTATAAGACATCAAGATAAATGACTACACTTTTTGATATGAATCAGATATACTAAAAGAAACAGGTTGCATTAATGTACTTGTTTCAAATGTGCTTTAGAAATAATAAAAAATGCACAGCAACTAAAAGTTCACATAAATACTTGCAGAATATTTTAACATAAACTACTGGACAAAAAGAAATTTTATTATAAATGGCAGTATGTAAATTTCATATTGCCTTCTGTGAAAAAATAATACTCTTACTGTTCATAACTTTTTGAACAGCTTAAGCAGAATAGTAACTTCTTATTACCATCTTAGGGCAGTCAGTGATTCTGTAATTCATTCTATAATTATGTGACATATGAACAGAGTAAGGTGTATTTTGAAAGCTTGACAGGGACCAAGGCAGTCTTAGCATTTCCCCCAGCTTGACTATAATTTTAGTTAGGCTTCTTTCTCACTTTAGGACCTGGCCTTCCTTTTTTAGAGCATTTACATTAGAAAACTTTTCATTGTCAATTCTTTCTCTGCCCCTTTGAGATGTAAATCTTCTTAAAAGCCTCTTGCCAGTTTTACAACTGAGGAATGTCTTATGCAAGGAGCTGGGAGTCATCCTTTTGAATTGTAATCATCAAGGGAGATGGAGCTCCTATTTCTCAGTCTCTGTGGATGGGTAGAAGCCTAACTGGAGGTTAGCTTGCACCAAGTTGTGAAACCCTCTGCTCTCTTGAAGACAGGAGAAAGTTTATTTTTTCTTTGTGTGCATGCTTGGTCGCTCAGTTGTGTACAACTCTTTGCAACTCCATGGACTGTTGTCCGTTGAATTTTCCAGGGAAGAATACTGGAGCTGGCTGACATTTCCTACTCCAGAAGATCTTCCTGACCCAGGGATTGAACTGAGGTCCCTTGTGGTCTCCTGTATTGACAGGCAGACTCTTTACCACTGAGCCACCAGGGAAGCCCATTTTGTTTTTTTCCCTAGGAAGGCCAATTAGCAAGTACAAATAACTTGTGATCCTCCCAGCTTTGGCTTCTAAAGGATCTTTTACCCTTTGTTTCAACAAAGTTGAATTCAAAATGAGTTCTTGTCTCTCTCCTTTATTTGTAAGAAATTTGTATAGTCTACTTTGCCATTGACAACATCAGATATCTTAAAAAATATATTGAAATACTGCAACATACATTTTTTACAAATAAGAAAATTGGAAAATTTGAGTTTTATATCAGAGAGTGGCTTAACAATAATTGCACAGCATTTCTTATCTTTAAGATGGATTACTCGGTAGCAGATTAGAGACATACCAGAAATTAGGACCTTATCCAAAGAATCAGAAAGGCTTTCAAAGAGAATGTGTATCTCAATAGGCACACAAGGATCGGCCTTTCGGAATGAAAACAGAGCCAGCCACAGTGACTCAACAAATTCTGGAGAACACAGATTGTGAACTTTTTGATTAAAATTTTACTAAACATCTAGTGAGATTATTAGTCACGAGTAAAGTCACTCAGTCGTGTCTGACTCTTTGCGACCCCATGGACTGCAGCCTACCAAGCTCCTCTGTCCATGGGATTTTCCAGGCAATAGTACTGGAGTGGATTGTCATTTCCTTCTCCAGGGGATCTTCCTGACCCAGGGATCAAATCCAGGTCTCCTGCATTGTAGACAAACGCTTTACCGTCTGAGCCACCAGGGAAGCCCAAGATTATTACAGGGTGCCAATTATTTGTCTGTTTCAAATTATTCTCATCCATGCCTACAGTAGTCATTATCTTTACAATTAGAGTGTACAAATGTTTAGACTGAAACATTCCATTGCTGTAACACCAAGGTTGGATTGCAATATTGCCTTTCATTTACATAAGTCACGAAGTTATCAGTAAGCTTCAGTATCTGATTTTTCTTTATGACGTGCTCTATACACATCAATGAATTTAATGGCACAATTTAGCTGAAAATGTAAATACTCTCTATTTCTGTAGCCTAAAATTACCTGATAGATTTGACATGTCCAATGATTGCTCTGAAAAAGATCATGGATGGTTCTTAAACTTGAGATTATAACAAATCTCCTGAGAACATAATCAAGTTATAGACTTCCTTCCCCACCAAACTACATGTCCAATAAATATTAGGAGATTCGGATCTCTCCTACCACACCAACATTTATCATAGAAAAAGATTTTTTAATACACCCCCCTTAAATTGAAATGGATCACAGAACAGAATAAAATCGAATAACTTTTTATATTGGATCTTCAATAAGTCTCAGAATTAAGACTCAGAGTCTGGCTCCTAATCCCTAAAATGTGCACTTTCTAATACCACCACCATCAACAATAAGTTTAAATATCAACGTTATTACTTTAAAGTCCTCACAGAGCCACAAAACTGACAGGATTTAACTTATATTTGATGACTTCAAGTCTTGGAGTGAAACTACTTCTCAGAATGTTTTCTTTTTGTTCAAAGCCCTAACTCTCCATGGCCTCTCCTTAGAGAATGCTTCCTCCATTTTATTAATCATTTTGGTTTTTCTACTCTGACCACCATATTTTCATTTTCCTGAATTGATGTGAGATCTGGGTTTGATCCAATAATGCACAAGCCGAAGGATACAGTGAAAACTATTTTTAAAAATCTGCATTATATATTTAGAAACTTGTAAATATAAAAGGAAAAAATAAGAATTAAACTGAGGGTAGCAGAGCTGAAAAAGCCTTCATGATTTACTTAGATTGCAATATTTACAAATGAGTCTCTATCTCTTTAAAATATGACTTATTTGGAAGTTATTTTTAAATGTCAAAGAATTGATGCCTTTGAACTGTGGTGTTGGAGAAGACTCTTGAGAGTCCCTTGGACTGCAAGGAGATCCAACCAGTCCATTCTGAAGGAGATCAACCCTTGGATTTCTTTGGAAGGAATGATAATAAAGCTGAAGCTCCAGTACTTTGGCCATCTCACGCAAAGAGCTGACTCATTGGAAAAGACTTTGATGCTGGGAGGGATTGGGGGCAGGAGGAGAAGGGGACAACTGGGGATGAAATGGCTGGATGGTATCATGTGCTTGATGGATGTGAGTCTAAGTGAACTCCGGGAGATGGTGATGGACAGGAAGGCCTGGCGTGCTGCAGTTCATGGGGTCGCAAAGAGACGGACACGACTGAGCAACTGAACTGAACTGAACTGATAGCAAATTTGATTAGTCCTTCCTCTACTTTTCCAAGAGACAAATTCTACTTTGATTTTTTTTAAAATTGTTTCAAGACATTAGCATTACCCTTCCAACTTTAAATTTCAGTTCTTCAAATATTTAATTTGTGATCTCTTGATTTGCTCAATAAAATAATTTAAAAGAAAGGAAAAATATATATTCTTTATCAATGTGTATTTTCGGCTTTCCCTTTTGAAATACAGTAATATTCAGAGAAGAGTCATACACAAAACGGCTCTAAGACTTTGCACTTGACACTTAACACAATCAACTTTGAATTGCTGAAGCCGATGGGTAAGAACCATAGAATGAAAGTTCCAAGTATCTGAATTAGTTTGTTTTGATTTTTACTCTTTAATCCCAGGTTATATTATATTTGCATTGAATTTCAAATAACTTTCAATATCAATAATAGATATTATAAATAACTGAAATAATACATTTATATATTAGAAATGATAGTTCTGGATGAAATCAAGTTTTACCATATCAAGAAAATTTCATATATATCAGCAAATTAAAACAGCAGCATTTGAAAAAAAATATGTTTGGGATCTTTGATTAAACGTTTGAATTAGAGCTCTAAATTGAGGAGGCCAAACTTATTTTTGGAAAATCAATGGCCATATAAGTAAACATTTTTAAACGAGAAATTATTCCAATTACTATGGCTATGTGTCAAATCACTCCCAGTGTTAGTAATGTAAAACACTAATTATTTAATTTGCACATGAATCTCTGATTTGGGTAGTACTTGAAATGGACAGCTTGCCTTTACTCTGCATAGTGGCTCAAAAGAAGAGGGTAAAGTCATCTGAATGTTCACTCACCACATGTCTGACGTTGATGTTGGGATGACCCAAATAGTTAGAGACTGGAAAAGACTGGGGCTTTTTGGACAATCCAATCTCTATGTGGTCTCCCCGCGTGATATCTTCAGCACAGAAACTTCAGGAAACCAGAGGCCCAGGGATCCAGTGGTGCTTGTTCTCTGAGAGAGAACCACACAGAACTATGACGACTGCTTAGAATTAGTCTTGGGAGTCAGGCAGCATTGGTTCTGCTGTACTGTATTGGTCAACACAGTTATAAAGTTTACCTGAGGGGAGAACACTTAGATCTCTAGTTCTCAATCTGAAAAAAGTTACTATCATATTTCAAGAATATTTAACATGGGATATGTTCTGGTAGTGAGTTTCCTAGGTAGCTCTAGTGGTAAGGAACCCACCTGCCAATGCAGGAGACTTAAAAAGTGCAGGTTTGATCCCTGGATCTGGAAGATCCCCTAGAGGAGGCCATGGCAAGCGACTTCAGTATTCTTGCCTGGAGAATCCTGTGGACAGAGCAGCTACGGCCCATTCGGTCGCAAAGAGCTGGACACGACTAAAGCAACTTAGCATGCATGCATTCATGTACTGGAAGAGTAATATTTTGGAAAATACAATTTTTCTGTAAATGATTAAGCCTACTTCTTGAGATCTATTTAATTTATTTGACAACTAGTTTTAGCATTATGATGTTTTGATTTTAAAAATTCATGAGTATCAAAAAAATTTACCAATCCCTTAGCAAAGCATCTATGTCAAATATGTGAAGCACAGCATATTATGTTATTCTCTCAATAACTTTATGAGACCTTTCTAAAGTTTGTCCTCATTTTGTAGATTAGAAAACAAAGATTAAGTAAGGTAAATAATTTTCCATAGGTATATGATGGATTTGCACTATTAATTCATATTTGAGTTCCGTTCATAGTCTTATCAGCTCTGTTACACCAATCCTGATCCCTCTAGTTCAGTTTAGTCGCTCAGTAATGTCCGACTTTTTGTGACCCCATGAACTGCAGCACGTCAGGCCTCCCTGTCTATCACCAACGTCCGGAGTCCACCCAAGTCTATGTCCATTGAGTCAGTGATGCCATCCAAAAATCTCATCTGTCGTCCCCTTCTTCTCCTGCCCTCAATCTTTCCCAGCATCAGGGTCTTCCAAATGAGTCAGCTCTTCATCTCAGGTAGCCAAACTATTGGAGTTGCAGCTTCAAAATCAGTCCTACCAACGAACACCCAGGACTGGTCTCTTTCAGGATTGACTGCTTTAATCTCTTTGCTGTCCCAGGGACTCTCAAGAGTCTTCTCCAACACCATCATTGATCAAAAGCATCAATTCTTCTGCACTCAGCTTTCTTTATAGTCCAACTCTCATATCCATACATGACCACTAGAAAAACCATAGCCTTGACTAGAGGGACCTTTGTTGACAAAGTAATGTCTCTGCTTTTGAGTATCCTGTTTAGGTTGGTCATAACTTTCCTTTCAAGGAGTAAATGTCTTTTAATTTTATGACTGCAATCACCATCTGCAGTGATTTTGGAGCCCAGAAATGTAAAGTCAGTCACTTTTTCCATTGCTTCCCCATCTATTTGCCATGAAGTGATGGGACTGGATGTCATGATCTTAGTTTTCTGAATGTTGAGTTTAAGCCGCCTTTTTCACTCTCCTCTTTCACTTTCATCAAGAGGCTCTTTAGTTCTTCACTTTATGCCATAAGGGTGGTGTCATCTACATATATGAGGTTATTGATATTTTTTCCCAGCAATCTTGATTCCAGCTTGTGCTTCCTCCAGGCCTGTGTTTCTTATGATGCACACTGCATAGAAGTTAAATAAGCAGGTTGACAATATACAGCCTTGATGTACTCCTTTTCCTATTTGGATCCAGTCTGTTGTTCCATGTCCAGTTCTGACTGTTGCTTCCTGACCTGCATAGAGGTTTCTCAAGAGGCAGGTCAGGTGGTCTGGTATTCCCATCTCTTTCAGAATTTTCAACAGTTTATCGTGATCCACACAGTCAAAGGCTTTGGCATAGTCAATAAAGCAGAAATAGATGTTTTTCTGGAACTCTCTTGCTTTTTTTGATAATCCAGCAGATGTTGGCAATTTGATCTCTGGTTCCTCTGCCTTTTCTAAAACCAGCTTGAACATCTGGAACTTCATGGTTCACGTTTTACTGAAGCCTGGCTAGGAGAATTTTGAGCATTACTTTACTAGCGTGTGAAATGAGAGCCATTGTGTGGTAGTTTGAACATTCTCTGGCATTGCCTTTCTTTGGGATTGGAATGGAAACAGACTTTTTCCAGTCCTATGGCCACTGCTGAGTTTTCCAAATTTGCTGGCATATGGAGTGCAGCACTTTCACAGCATCATCTTTCAGGATTTGAAATAGCTCAACTGGAATTCCATCACCTCCGCTAGCTTTGTTGGTAGTGATGCTTCCTAAGGCCCACTTGATTTTGCATTCCAGGTAGTGTGGCTCTAGGTGAGTGATCACACCATCATGATTATCTTCGTCGTGAAGATCTTTTTTGTACAGTTCTTCTGTGTATTCTTGCCACCTCTTCTTAATATCTTCTGCTTATGTTAGGACCATGCCATTTCTGTCCTTTATCGAGCCCATCTTTGCATGAAATGTTCCCTTGGTATCTCTAATTTTCTTGAAGAGATCTCTTGTCTTTCCCATTCTATTGTTTTTCTCTATTTCTTTCCACTGATCACTGAGGAATGCTTTCTTATCTCTCCTTGCTATTCTTTGGAACTCTGCATTAAAATAGGTATATCTTTCCTTTTCTCTTTTGCTTTTTGCTTGCCTTCTTTTCACAACTATTTGTAAGGCCTCCTCAGATAGCCATTTTGCTTTTTTGAATTTCTTTTCTTGGGGATGGTCTTGATTCCTGTCTCAGGACAATGTCGTGAACCTCTGTCCGTAGTTCATCAGCCACTCTGTCTGTCAAATCTAGTCCCTTAAATCTATTTCTCACTTCCACTCTATAGTCATAAGGGATTTGATTTAGGTCATACATGAATGGTCTAGTGGTTTCTCAACTTTCTTCAATTTGAGTCTGAATTTTTCAATAAGGAGTTCATGATCTGAGCCACAGTCATCTCCCAGTCTTATTTTTACTGACTGTATAGAGCTTCTCCATTTTTGGCTACAAAGAATACAATCAATCTGCCAAGAGAACGCACTGATCATAGCAAACACCCTCTTCCAACAACACAAGAGAAGACTCTACACGTGGACATCACCAGATGGTCAACACCAAAATCAGATTGATTATATTCTTAATCCCTTACTTTAAGGAAACATTTAAGAACAGCTCCATGCCTATTGACCTGAGACCAGTGTCTAAGATTCCTGACTCACAATCTACACCAAACTTTTTCTAATGTATAAAGCAGACTCAAGAAACACTCACAGTTTACTTGCAAGGAATTTTGGAAGGTAATATAATATTTTAAACAGATCAGTGGGGCCAGAGTTTACTCTGGATAATGTGCTAGGCAGACGGCCAGAGTCTCAATGATCAATTATCTTGATGGAAATGCTTACAAAATTGCTCTTATTACAGATTCATAGAATCTATGCCAATTTGTGCTAATGCATCCTTGTTACCTCCAGGTGGTGCCCTCAGCCTTCAAACCATCAGCTGACTCACCACCCCTGCCATTAAATAAAAATTCAGTGCTAGGTAAGCTCTTGACCACTTTCACCCTTTGATCTTTTTCTTTTTTGTCTCACTACAGCTCTTACAATACCTTTCTAGTTCTTCTATTAAAATTGAACTTCAATAAAGTTTAACTATATATACATTCATTATAACACATGAGTTTTGAAACAGTTATTTGCAATGATTAATCCATTAATGACAGAGGAAAGCTTTAAACTTGGGTCCCTTGAGCTAAAAATAAATTATTGTTTTCACTCCTTTTGTGCAAAATAAATATGTCTTGATTTCCCTGGGATAGTCCTGACCATGGCTGTCCTGTTGTCCTTATTAGTGGGTTCTTAAACTATCAAGTATCTCCATTTGAATGACAAATCATCTTACTTGGAGACTCTGGCAAACCAAGCATAAACCCTCAGGTCTCTCTGCCACATTCCCCACGATGTATTGATTTGAAATCTCTGATTCAGTGGAATATTCCTCTTTCTACAAGGGAAATTCAGATACTGTGTCAGTACATATACATGCACATTTTCCTTTTTTAAGGGTTTATGAATATTTCCATGATCTCAATATACAAAGAGGTAGAGGCAGACATTTTGAGCACCTCCTAGACCCAGTCTAACCCCTAAAACCTCTTCATGCTGTCTTGATTTTAATCTTAAAGCACCAGGCCCATCTGTTTTAGGTAAAATTTGTATCATTTCAAGTCACAAAATCTTGACTCAACTTCACTTAAAGCAACGAAGTAATTTAACTAATCACATAATTGAGATCACCACCTTTGGATCCAGAGCCTCAACAAAGTCATTAGCATGTATTCTCTCCATTTCCCCCCACAACTTCTTTCTCTGTTAGTTGCCTGCTCTTTTCTGTATAATCTTCATTTTTCTCAAGTAGTCTCATTTACTGTGGTGACAAATAAGTCACAAGCAACTCTAGGCTTACATTATACTAGTGAACCTCTCTTTGCTAGTAGTACTAGCAAAAGGTGGAAGGCTGATTCTTATTGAGATAATTTGGGTCACATGCTTATTTACCAACAGATATGGTCAGGAATAGAGAAATTTCTGGTTTGCCAGCCTCACAGTCAATTGTTCATACTTGGATTTACAAAGTGATATTGCTAAGTCAAAGATAGATAGGGAGCTGGAGGATGGTACTTCCCTGAAGGAAATAAGGATGATTAAGGGGAAATGGGTGCTGGAAATTTAAACACCCAGCTGTGCATTATGTTGCTTTTCTGTTCAAGTTATAAATTATTTTCTACATGCATTAAGTGGGGGTGGAATCTGTGTAATTAGAAAAATGTTATTTTTCTACAAATGAAACAAATTAATTCCAGTATAGTTATATTTAGGGCTTCCTCAGTGGCTCAGTGGTAAAAAATTTACCTGTAATGCAAGAGCCACAGGAGATGCAGATTCGATCCCTGGGTCAGGAAGATCCCCTGGAGGAGGAAATGGCAACCCACTTCAGTATTCTTGCCTGAAGAATCCCATGGACAAAGCAGCCTAGTGAGCTACAGTCCATGGGTCACAGAGTCGAACGCAACCAACGCGACTTGGCATGCACACATGCATAGTTATAGCTTAGAAAAATCCTGTACTTCTTCAGAGTAATAGCTATACTTTACCTATTCCACATGAAAGATATTAAATATCTTTGGACATGCTTGATATTATTTTTTGGACTAATTATATCATCATCTCTGCCTTTAAGCACTAAAGCTATGGTTAATAAATATTACTTTTATGCTTTATTTTATAGGATATATTTAGATGAGGCCTTATCTGCTTATATAGGGCATTACGAATGATGGCAAATTCAAGATTGCATGTTTACTAAAAGCTGGGCCTTTTCTCCTTGTCTGGCCCTGAACCTTGCTCTATCAGTTTCCTGAACAGTGTATCACTAATTATAGGAAAATAGTGAATATTACAAGCTTGTTGAACAGTACATATCTATTCTTCGATTTTAGCATGTTCTCTTTATAAAACAAGTGATTGCAAAGAAGATGCATTATCTTAGTTACAGTGTTGCATTTTACAGAAGAGATAATTCATGGCACAAGGAATTCAGATTTTTTTTTCCTGTTTCTCAAGTTAATAAAGAACAACAACAAAAAACTCAAATCAGGTTGATTTATGATTTCTTTATGATATAAAAACTTACTGAGTTCCTCCATTGCGCCAGACCCATACTCTCTAGAGTTAATTGAAGAGCCCCTAGTCTTAGAGAACAGTCTGTTGGCTAAGGCACACTGACAGGTAAAACTGATTTATGTAGAGCAGATGTTTCTAAGCAGGGATGAATGTCGGAATTAAGGGAGGTTATCCAATGTACTTGCCTGTCGTGCTCTCCCCAGGCTGAGAAGTCCTGGAGTGAGAACTGAGGAGTACAGACCTTTAAGTTCTTCTCTTGTGATTTTTGGAAGACATGCCTGATTAAATCTGGATATCATATTCAAGTGTTCCAGACAGGTTGAGTCCAAGATTCCTTGTGCCTTTTCCAATCTCATAATTTTGAGTAAATAGTGAGGTATTCTACTTAAACATGCATTCCTTGAGTAATATTGCAAACAGAGGTTAAAATATATCAGTAAACATTCCATTCCACTTCATACCCATTGTCGAGAGGGTGGTAGAAATTGTCAGAGATTCTCCAGGATTTATAGAATATTGGCTTTGTGGGAATAAATACGCACACTTGGGCGGATAGATAGACTGGTAATTAATTCTACTATTTTGTTACATCAAGAGTTAATTCATGGAGTTCATTTTTGTTGCAGTTTTAAATTTGAATCTAATATATTTCCCAAGTGTTATTATTGTTATGGCCTACTGGACGTTAGGCAAGAAGCTATTGTGAAAAGTCATTAAAATATCACTATTGTCCAAGGAAGTTACAAGCATCTGTAATTGGAATTAAGATCTCCTCCTTATCTTTTTTCTCCTTATTATTTAAAAGCTGAAGAAGTCCAATTGAGACAAACTGGGGATTTATTAATTCAAGTAATTCAGAACCACTAGAATTAAGGGAAACAAGTAATATTCTGTTTCCACATAGGGAGGAGGGGATAAAATGGCCACAGTAAACTTCAAGTTTTTATTATTACAATTTAGCAATCTCAGAGTAAAGAAACTCTTCTTTTCCCAACTTAGGATACATAAACCTGAGAATGGGTATCTGATCAGGCTAGTTTGTATCATAAGATCAGTCACTGCGACCATTCAAAATGGCCAATTTCTATACAACTATGAGTAGAAGAGCTACCAGAATGTTATGGGACGTAATGAGGAGAAGCAGTTCTTCTAAAGAAGTGTATGTGTGTGCATGTGTTTGCGTGTGTGTGTGTGTGCGTTAGGGAAGAGTTGATACTGGAGTTGCTAAGATAGAAGAAAGGAGAAACAGATGTTCACTACAGGAAATCCACAGATGCCTACTGCACATACTTTTAGTACTTACTGTCTGAAAAAAAAAAAAAGAGAGAGAGAGATGTTTTTGCTCTAAACTTGGACCCAGAATTAAAGATTCCTCAGCAAAAACTTTTGTTCTCTGGTGTGGTAAATTAAAGCCTACTGAATTCACAGGAGAGTATTGGTTTCATACTACTTTTAAGAAAATATCTTATGGACAATAAGATAAAATATATAAATCTAATATTTCATTTCACTTAGTTGTGTTAAGAAGCTCTCCAAGGGGTTTGTTTTAATTTCAGTTTTCCATTGCTTACCAACATAGCCCCAAATGATGTTAATGTTATCATTGCTTGTTTTTGATCTGAAATATATTGTATAATGTCCTTATCATGCTGCCCAGTTGTTACAACAGTCGATTAACTGAATGGAAAACCCCTAGTTATGTGACGCTTCCTTTTTCTTCTGTTTTCCCTTCAAGTTTCATTGAGATCTAATTGACATGCAGCACTATATAAGTTTAACGTGTACTATGATAATATGACTTACATATTTCAAAATTTTGTTGAACATCCATCATCTCATATGGATAGGAAAAAAAGAAAAAAAAAAACTTTTATTTTTTTTCCTGTGATGAGAACTCAGGATCTACTCTTAACAACTTTCATATATAATTTGTAGCAGTGTTAATTATATGAATCATGTTATCACTTACATCCCTAATACTAATTTATCTTACAACTGTAAGCTTATACCTTTTGATCACTTTTAATCCAATCCTCCACCCCAATCCCTGCCCCATTACCACCTCCCACTTCTGATGACAACAAATCTGATCTTTTTTCTATGAGTTTGTTTATTTGTTTTTGAAGTGTATTATCAGATTAATATGAAATTAACATGCATTGGATAAAAGTATCTGTAAAAATACATCATATTTGAAAATAGGGACTGATTGATCAGATTTAATTTCTCATTCTGCTTCTCATGAACTGTCTTCTTGGGGCAAATTATTTTTACTCTCTTCTTCAGGTTTTTCATATGCAAAATAATAATCTTAATACTATAATTAATTATGTCTCAGAATTTTTATGAGAATTAAATTATTAATGAATTGCATTAGTGCATTAAGGGCAGGAGGAGAAGGGAAAGACAGAAGATGAGATGGCTGGAAGGCATCACCAACTCAATGGGCATAAATTTGAGAAAAGTCCAGGAGATAGTGAAGAACAGGGAAGCCTGGCATGCTGCAATCCATGGGGTCACAAAGAGTAGGACGTGACTGAGCCACTGAAAAACAAGTGCTTAGAATACTGCCTGATGTGTAAAAAGTATTATATGTTTTGTTTTTATTGTAATGATCATCATTCTCATTATTGCTAGGCTGTTGTTAAAATTCTTATTTATGTTAAATACTTTCAGTGTGCATAGAACCCATTTATAAAACTATAGAAGCAGCAGCTTCTCAATTTCAGAAATTTTTAGATAGACGATTTAATCCATTTTGTTGCAAAGTATGTAACCTAGAGCACATATGATCAAGCATTGTATAAAAGGATACATATTTTATTTTAAATTTAAAATAATACAACTCAAAAGTACCTAAGTCTGATATTAGGAAAAATGACATTTGCTAACTGACGTTATTATACTATCTTCAGCAGTAAGAACCTTAACATGGAAATAATTATACCTTGAATTTTTAAGAGGCCTACAAAATGACACCTGTTTTAACCACCACTTGTATAGTTAACTACCAGTGTATTCATAGAAAATGTGAGGTTTTTCTCCTGTATATTAAAGTGAGTTTGGAATGTGCTGAAATCACAACAGTAAGAGAACTTGATTATTCACTGAAATTTTATTGGATTTTCCACTTTTGAGACCTACTTGATATGAAGATTTGAAGTCATGTAGCTACTAAAAACGTGAATCTAGTAGTAATGTGAAATGATGCAAATTCAGTAATTTGTTTTTTGAGAAGAAGAGTAATTATTTGAAACATAACAATAAGTCTAAGGGAAATTATTTTAAATATAAGACCACTAAAATCACTTTGACTTGACATATTAATAAGATTATTTCTCTTAGAAAGTAAAAACACTTATGTATTGATCCTTTAGAGACGTCTATTCATTCTGTGGAACATTTTCAAATTTTGCTTTGGTCATTGTTAGATGTTGATTTTTTTTGTTTTTGTTGTTGTTATACTCAATGCAAGATTCTAATTACAAAAATGTTTGAAGTCTGGTTATCAAAATTATAGTAAATAATAGCACAATTTTCATTGGCAGGAGAAAACTAGTGCACATTTCTGTTAAGTCAAGGACTGAAAAAATACATTATAATTATATATGTCTTCATTTGGGTGTTTATCCAAAATATACACTCATAGAAAAATTGAAAATGCCTTTGTGTGTCTTAATATCTAGCAGTGTTGTATGACATAAGTTTAGGATGAACAAAGGGAAACATCCATCATATATAACATGGAACAAACAGCACTGACAGGCTTTAAAGTATAGTGAAGCAGGGAGAATCAAATTTTGCTGAGAGATGATTCCACAAAGAGCACTGCTTATCAATTTTGCCATATTTTGGACACTAGACTGCATGGTGTCATGATCCTGTCATCTATGTATGATAGTACTTGAAATAGTTCCTTAATGTGCATTTGAGAATATGTGAAAATAACTTATGGAGAGAATGGTGATAATATATTATTTAAAACATGACCTTTTTTTATACTGACTCATCAAGGAGATGTAGTAAATTCTGGCATCAGTCTTCAGTTCCTCCTCACCAACAATTTCATGATCAGCTTTAACCTATATGACTGAGAAAATAGTTCTGATCTGAACTGGGTTGGTTATCTGTCTCCCATGGACTGTATTTTCTCATTGCTGTATTCAATACCATCTTATCTTAGACATAAGATTCTTTTTGCAAGGTTCTAATTAGAGGCAGACTGTAGCTGTTGCATTGCAGAATATAGCTGGGTACATGCAGACATTGAACATTTGTCATAATTCAGAGGACAAATATAAGAGTTTTAATACAGAGCCTTTTAAAATTGATTTCCAAGAAATAATGTTTTTCCTTTCAATAGATATTTCAAAATATTGGTAGCCTGCTTCCATATTGATCTCAAGAATGCTTGCATGAAGCTTAATTCTTTGTCCATGAGCCATCTCTCTGTTCTGTTGGCATATGTATTTGTCTCAGTGTCCTCCACACATTGGAGCCATGAAACTCCTGTTTAAAAACATTTTGGTGAAAAAAATCCTTTTAGCTTGAAGACAACATTGACAGGGTTTGGTCAAAAATACCATAATTTATCATTCAAGTCAATACTGTAGACTGCATTTACCAAAGTCTATAAAATAAAAGTTTCATTTATGAAACATTTACTCCAATGCTTGACTGCAAAGGTCATTGTAGAACATAAGTTAAGATAACCAAATAAGGAATTTAGAATTTTCATATCTTTATCCACATCAGGGAGTTTATTGGGGAATGTACAAGTTTGGTGACTTCAAGTTTAACCTGACAAAACCAAACTAGAAACTGGGAAAGAAAATAGACTTATTTAACCTAGAGGGAGTAGTAGGGGACCAGCAGACCATTTGAAATTGTATCAGCGTAGGTAAGACTGTGATTATATTTGCATGTGAAGTATAACTGAGGGCATCCATAGTTTTATGAATATTTTAAAGGGGTCTGTTACTAAGGAATATTTAAGAACCAATCTGGTGATTCTGTGTGTCCAGTAAAATAGAGAAAGAATGTACACAGAAATAGTCACTTTGAAAATATATGTCGGTGTATAATGAAACCAAACTGCAGTTTATATACATTATAAAGGAAATTCATATGCTTACAGGTGTACAAACAAATATCCAGCATCTGTTAAATATCCCACTGACTCTTAAAATTCCAATTAACAGACACTAAGTTTTCACCAGGTCAGTAAAAAGTGTACTTTTAGTTCCAATAGCTGAAAAAGAATCCTGTACTTTTTTGATTCCCTGAAATCCCTTTATATTCTAGTTATAATATCTCAAGGTTTAGGAAAATCAATCGTTCGAAGCCTCATTTTACATTTCTGTTAAAAGGAAAAAAATGAATAATAAATAGCTATATAATACACTTAGAAGGGTTATATGAATAAATGCATGTAAAGTTGTATTTAGAACTTGCTAAATTCACTATAAATATTAGCTGGTATTATTATAAATGAATAAATTATTATATTCTCTGGAAATCTTCAGAAAACAGAAAGATTATTTCTGTAATCTATAATACTTATATCTATGGTATAACTGCTGCATTGTTTTTGACTGAGTCTCTATAGATCTTGATAATTTGTCATACTTCAGAACATAGCATTTTAGAATTTTTAGTCTAATATAGAATTCCAATGCCTCAAAGGAAGTTCCTTGACAACACTAGGAAAGACCATGGGAAGAAGATGAAAAGACAAATTTCATACTTGGGAACATAGGATTGGTATCTAGAATATATAAAGAACGCTCAAGACTCATCAGTTTAAAAAATTTCAATGAGCAAATGAGTGAAAGGCATGAACATATCTTTTACTTAGAAGGATATACAGATGGCAAAGAAGCATGTTAAAGGATTTTCAGCATCATTAGCCATCCAGAAAATGCAACCACAGGGATCTCACTGTACACTTACCAGAATAACAAAATTTTAAAAACTGTGAGAACACCAAACTCTAGTAAGAATGCAGAGAAACTGAATTACTTATACATTATTGGTGGAAATGCAAAAATGGTACAGTCACCCAGGAAAAGAGTTAGGGGACTTATATGTGCAGCTACAATATGAAGCATAAATTGCTCTCTTGGCTATTTATTCCAGAGGAATAAAAATGTATGTTCACATAAAACTTGCACACGAATGTCCATAGCAACTTTACTCAAAATAACTTAAAGCATATAAACAGCCCAGATGTTCTTCAAAGAATAAATGGTTAATTAACCCTTATGACAGAAAGTGAAGAGGAACTAAAAAGCCTCTTGATGAAAGCAGAAGAGGAGAGTGAAAAAGTTGGCTTAAAGCTCAACATTCAGAAAACGAAGATCATGGCATCCAGTCCCATTGCTTCATGGGAAATAGATGGACAAACAGTGGAAACAGTGTCAGACTTTATTTTTTGGGCTCCAAAATCCCTGCAGATGGAGACTGCAGCCATGAAATTAAAGGACGCTTACTCCTTGGAAGAAAAGTTATGACCAACATAGATAGCATATTCAAAAGCAGAGATATTACTTTGCCGACTAAGGTCCATCTAGTCAAGGCTATGGTTTTTCCTGTGGTTATGTATGGATGTGAGAGTTGGACTATGAAGAAGGCTGAGTGCTGAACAATTGATGTGTTTGAAGTGTGGTGTTGGATAAGACTCTTGAGAGTCCCTTGGACTGTAAGGAGATCCAACCAGTCCATTCTGAAGGAAATCAGCCCAGGGATTTCTTTGGAAGGAATGATGCTAAAGCTGAAACTCCAGTACTTTGGCCACCTCATGCGATGAGTTGTCTCTCTGGAAAAGACTCTGATGCTGAGATTGAGGGCAGGAGGAAAAGGGGACGAGAGAGGATGAGATGGCTGGATGGCATCACGGACTCAATGGACGTGAGTCTGAGTGAACTCCCGGAGTTGGTGATGGACAGGGAGGCCTGGCGTACTGTGAATCATGGGGTTGCAAAGAGTCGGACACGACTGAGCGACTGAAATGAACTGAACTGAACTGAAACTAAATACTTCTTGGCAATAAAAGAAAACAAAACAGTGATATATGCGACAACTTGAATGAAATTCCAGGGAATTATGCTGAACAGAAGAAAAAGAGGCAATCCCAATAGGTTACTTGACGCATATTTCTATTTATATAACACTTTTGAAATGTCCTTATTATGGGCTGAATTGTGTTCCCTCAAATTCATATGTTGAAGCCCTAACCCCAATTACCTCACAATGTAAGTGTATTTGTAGATAAGTCCTTAAAGAAGTATTACATTAACAGAAAGTCATTAGGGCAGGCCCTAATCAAATCTTAACTGGTGTCCTTGTAAGAAGAAATGAGGTCATGTAAAGAGATGCCAGGCACACACAGACTAAAAGACAAGATCATAAGATCATGTGGGGGTAGAGTGAGCTAAGGAGAGAGGCCTCGAAAAAGTCAAACCTGACAACTCCTTGATCTGGGAGTTCCAGCCTCCTTGGGCTTTACCACCTACTTGTGACTTTGGCCACCTCATGAGAAGAGTTGACTCATTGGAAAAGATTCTGATCTGGGACGGATTGGGGTCAGGAGGAGAAGGGGACGACAGAGGATGAGATGACTGGATGGCATCACTAACTCGATGGACGTGAGTCTGAGTGAACTCCAGGAGATGGTGATGGTCAGGGAGGCCTGGCGTGCTGCGATTCATGGGGTCAAAAAGAGTTGGACACGACTGAGCGACTGAACTGAACTGAACTGTGATTATGGGGCTGTCCTATATTTTGGCTCTGTGATAATAGATATATGAACCTGTGCTCACATGTGATAGAAGTTTTTAGAGTTAAATACCCAAACATACACAGAAGAAAAACTGGGGAAATCTGAATTTTGGTATTATACTATAATCTTACAAGCAATTACATTTGGAAGAAAAGGGCAAAAAGGATCTTTAGCATGTGAATTTAAAATTTAATAAAATGTTTATGAAAATATTTTTTAAGCTGATATAATGCTTTTTTCTTCCTTTTTAATATAAATTTATTTATTTTAATTTGAGGTTAGTTACTTTAAATAAGGGCCCTACATCTTCTCTGTTAAAATTAACTACGGCTATTTTATAATTTGTGTCACTTTTAATTGTTAGAATTTCCCCATACATTTTGACAGATAATTATTCAAAGGTAGACAAGGACAAAATGGTCCATATTTGAAAGAAGTAAAGATAATTCAAATCACCGAATTATCAGTATATCAATAGTTTATTCTATTTCCAAATTATGGGAGAAACAAAGCATTATTTTATCACTGTAGTTTGAATTTCAGCTAAAAAAATATCTAGTATGCAGATGAAATGGAACTTGCCTACCAACACTTGTTTATTCCTTTGTTTGTTTGAAATTATCTTGAATTATATTTTGAGATCAAGTTCTCCCTCACTGTAGGAATTTAATCTGAGTCACCTTGCTGCTGGTAAGTCACTTCAGTCATGTCTGACTCTGTGCGACCCCAGAGGTGGCAGCCCACTAGGCTCCCCTGTCCCTGGAGTTCTCCAAGCAAGAACACTGGAGTGGGTTGCCATTTCCCTCTCCACTGAGTCACCTTAATTCTCAACAATTTCCTAAAGATGACGGGTGGGATATTTGAGAACTTTATGTGTCTAAAGTGTCTGTGGAGTAGGAGTACTAGCTAGTCTTTGCTAACTGAACACACTGGATCCTTTGAGATATGCATTTTAACACTTTGTACTCAGTCTTTTATCAAATTAACTGACAGGTAACTCATCCCTTTTTACCTTCTGCAAGACCTCTAAAGTGTCAGCTTTTTCTTACTGGTATGACAGTAAGTATCATACCACTGTCAAAGGTACAGGAATATTTGGTTGCTTCTATTACTCTTATAACCTTCTGGGTCTAAATTAAACTTTACACAGCTTTTAAAGACTGTACTAGTCACCGATAAAAAATATAGCATTTTAATATATCTGCACTGAGGTGACAACCCATTTGAAATCTATCTGTAGAAATGTTTCACATAGTGATATCTACATGAACTTTCTATTGCTTTGTGAAAAAAGTCTTATTGAAATTTAGTGGATTAAAACCACAGACATATATTATCATATCACCACTGGTTCAGGAATCCAGGCTTAGCTCTTTCTCTGGTTCAGAGCATCTCACAAGGCTGCAAGCAAGATAATGTCTAAGGCTGCAGATATCTTAAACCATCTCACATGACTGTTGGCAGTACTCAAGTCCTCACTTACTGTAGACCAGAGACAAGTTCGTTTTCTTCTGGGTTCCTCCATAGGACCATTCATAACATGGCAACATTTTTTCCTCTAGAGTGAGTTCACCAAAAAGAAAAAAAAAAAAGAAAGATAAAAGCCATAGTCTCAGGAATGCTATATTTTATTTAATAGAAGAAGATATCTAGGTCCAGTCCACAATTAAGGTGATAGGATAGCACAGGGCCTGATACTCAATACTTCAGATATCTGGAGGCCATGTCAGAGGCTGCCTGCTACACTAAATTACTGCCCATAGCTGGTGCAATTGCTTTCCCTCAAAAAAGGCAGAGAGTTGCTTTCCCAGGGAAGACATAGATCTCCTCTGCTGTGGAATGTCCTACTGCCCTTTAACCTCATCATATACAAACTGACCCAAGGATGGGGTCAAGAAAGAATATAGAGACACAATTTTGTGTTTTCCTCCCAAGTTTATGTTTCCTTTTTTTCAAAGAACTTTTATTTGACCTGGAGACAGCTTGCCTCTTCATCTACTTTATTTCCAAATGTATTGTTTATGTCCTGAATACTTCACAGCTTGAGCATTTGAGACTCAACAGCATAGCACTGACTTTGTTGATTTCCATATTTTGCTGTGTCCTCCTTTTGTTGAGAAGGTAAGCATAGAACAAACTATATCTTGCTTGAATAAAGGAAGTATCATGGAGCAATGTAAAGAGTGAGGGGGAAATTACCATTTCAAAATGGATCAACTTTGCACCTCTTCATATAGTTTTGTAAATTAATACTGATTCCAAATAAACATTGTTAAAATTAAAAGACTCTAAATAATAACTTTCAAAAGAATAAATATATGTTTATTAAAATATGATGACACATTTCATAGAAAATTCTAAACAAGTTCCACTTAATTATGACTTACTAGACCATCCCCCTATGAAGTAGAAAGAAGACTTAGATGATAAAATTGTTTACACAGTAACACTATTTTCAATAATCAATGCATGGAAACAACCTAAATGTCCATTGACAGATGAGTAGGTAAAGAAGATGTGGTATACATAAACAATGGAATATTATTCAGCCATTAAAAATAATGAAATAATGCCATTTGCAGCAACATGGATGGAGATTATTATCAGATTAAATGAGTTCAGTTCAGTCACTCGGTCGTATCCGACTCTTTGCAACCCCAAGAATCACAGCAGGCCAAGCCTCCCTGTCCATCACCAACTCCCAGAATTCACTCAAACTCATGTCCATCGAGTCTGTGATGCCATCCAGCCATCACATCCTCTGTCATCCCCTTCTCCTCCTGCTCCCAATACGTTCAACTTCAGCTTCTTCTACATTACTGGTTGGGGCATAGATTTGGATTACTGTGATATTGAATGGTTTGCCTTGGAAATGAACAGAGATCATTCTGTCGTTTTTGAGATTGCATCCAAGTACTGCTTTTCAGACTCTTTGTTGACCATGATGGCTACTCCATTTCTTCTAAGGGATTCCTGCCTGCAGTAGTAGATATATTGGTCATCTGAGTTAAATTCACCCATTCCAGTCAATTTTAGTTCGCTGATTCCTAGAATGTCGACGTTCACTCTTGCCATCTCCTATTTGACCACTTCCAATTTGCCTTGATTCATGGACCTAACATTCCAGATTCCTGTGCAATATTGCTCTTTACAGCATCAGACTTTGCTTCTTTCACCAGTCACATCCACAACTGGATATTGATTTTTGTTTTGACTCCATCCTTTCATTCTTCTGGACTTGTTTGTCCACTGATCTCCAGTAATGTATTGGGCACCTACCAACCTGGGGAGTTCCTCTTTCAGTATCCTATCATTTTGCCTTTTCATACTGTTCATGGGGTTCTCAAGGCAAGAATGCTGAAGTGGTTTGCCATTCCCTTCTCCAGTGGACTACATTCTGTCAGACCTCTCCACCATATTCTGCCTGTCTTGGATGGCTCCACAGGGCATGGCTTAGTTTCATTGAGTTAGACACGGCTGTGGTCCTAGTGTGATTAGATTGACTAGTTTTCTGTGATTATGGTTTCAGTGTGTCTGCCCTCTGATGCCTTCTTGCAACACCTACTGTCTTACTTGGACTAAGTGAAGTAAGTTATTTTTAAAAAAAGATAAGTACCATATGAGAGCACTTCCATGTGCAATATAAAATACAGCACAAATGAACATAAAACACACTCACAGATATAGAGAAGACTTATGGTTGCCAAGTGGGGTGAGGGAGGGAATTGATGCAAGCTATTATATACATGATGGATAAAAAACAAGGTATAGTATCAGTTCTACTGTATAGTACTGTATATACTGTATATACTGTATATATACTGTATAGTATAGTACTACTGTATAGTATCAGTTCAGTTCAGTCGCTCAGTCATTTCTGACTCTTTGTGACTCCATGAATCACAGCACACCAGGCCTCCCTGTCCATCACCATCTCCTGGAGTTCACTCAGATTCACGTCCATTGAGTCAGTGATGCCATTAAACATCTCATCCTCCATCTTCCCCTTTACCTCATGCCCCGAATCCCTCCCAGCATCAGAGCCTTTCCCAATGAGTCAACTCTTCGCATGAGGTGGCCAAAATACTGGAGTTTCAGCTTCAGCATCATTCCTTCCAAAGAAATCCCAGGGCTCATCTCCTTCAGAATGGACTGGTTGGATCTCCTTGCAGTCCAAGGGACTCTCAAGAGTCTTCTCCAACACCACCGTTCAAAAGCATCAATTCTTCGGCACTCAGCTTTCTTCACAGTCCAACTCTCACATCCATACATGACCACAGGAAAACCCATAGCCTTGACTAGACGGACCTTTGTTGGAAAAGTAATGTCTCTGCTTTTCAATATGCTATCTAGGTTGGTCATAACTTGTCTTCCAAGGAGTAAGCGTCTTTTAATTTCATGGCTGCATCACCATCTGCAGTGATTGGAGCCCAAAAAGATAAAGTCTGACACTGTTTCCCCATCTATTTCCCATGAAGTGATGGGACCGGATGCCATGATCTTCGTTTCTGAATGTTGAGCTTTAAGCCAACTTTTTCATTCTTCTCTTTCACCCTCATCAAGAGGCTTTTTAATTCCTCTTCACTTTCTGCTATAAGGGTGATGTCATCTGCATATCTGAGGTTATTGATATTTCTGCCAGCAATCTTGATTCCAGCTTGTGCTTCTTCCAGCCCAGCGTTTCTCATGATGGACTCTGCATAGAAGTTAAATAAGCAGGGTGACAATATACAGCCTTGATGTACTCTTTATACTATTTGGAACCAGTCTCTTTTTCCATGTCCAGTTTTAACTGTTGCTTCCAGACCTGCATATAGGTTTCTCAAGAGGCAGTTCATAGGGAACTATATTTGATTTCCTGTGATGAACCAATAGAAGAGAAAATGAAAACCAAGGTAGTTTTGTTAATTGAGTCACTTAGCTGTAAGCAGAAATTAAACAACTTGTAGATAACTATACTTCAGTAAAATTTATAAAATTGTTTAGAAGGCTCTAGCTATACTTGATCTTAGCCAAAAGGCCAAGAAGCAATAGAAGGTTCTAGATAATGTGATAGAAAGAATATATAAACTGGGGAAAGAACAATCAAATATATTTTTTAGTTGTAGATGATATGACTATGGAGAACACATGAAAATTTGATAAGACAATAAAGATATTTGTATAGATGTATATGCTTAGAAAACATTTTTATATATGTATGTAGGATTTAAGAGAACCATAAATCCCTAGAGATCATTCCAAGTTAGCTGAGAGCTGGAATATATTTACATAATTGGTGATGGACAGGGAGGCCTGGCGTACTGCCATTCATGGGGTTGCAAAGAGTCAGACACGACTGAGCAACTGAACTGAACTGATACTCATATGGAATCTAGATTGCAATCAAGATTGCAGGGAGAAATATTAATAACCTCAGATATGCAGATAATACCACTCATGGCAGAAAGCAAAGAGGAACTAAACAGACTCTTGATGAAAGTGAAGGAAGAGAGTGAAAAAGCTGGCTTAAAACTTAACATTCAAAAAATGAAGGTCATGGCATCATCCAGTCCCATCACTTCTTGGCAAATAGATGGTGAAACAATAGAAACAGTGACAGATTTTATTTTCTTGGGCTCCAAAATCACTGCAGATGGTGACTGCAGCAATGGACATAAGACACTTGCTCCTTGAAAGAAAAGCTATGACATACCTAAAGTGAAGTCACTCAGTCGTGTTTGACTTTTCATGGCCCCATGGACTGTAGCCTACCAGGCTCCCCCATCCATGATTCCATGGAGGCAAGAGTACTGGAGTGCGTTGCCATTTCCTTCTCCAGGGGATCTTCCTGACCCAGAGATTGAATCAAGGTCTCCTGCATTGCAAGCAGATGCTTTATCATCTGAGCCATCAGCAATTTGGATATGACAAACCCAGACAGCATATTAAAAAGCAGAGACATTACTTGGTGGACAAAGGCCCATCCAGTCAAAGTTATGGTTTTTCCAGTAGTCATGTATGGATGTGAGAGCTGGGCCATAAAGAAAGCTGTGTGTTGAAGAACTGATGCTTTTGAACTGTGGTGTTGGAGAAAACTCTTGAGAGTCCCTTGGGCTGCAAAGAGACCCAACCAGTCCATCCTAAAGGAAATCAGTTCTGAATATTCTTTGGAAGGACTAATGCTGAAGCTGAAACTCTAATACTTTGGCCACCTGATGCAAAGAACTGACTCATTGGCAAAGACTCTGATGCTGGGAAAGATTAAAGCAGGAGGAAAAGGGGACGAAAGAGGATGAGACTGTTGGATGGCATTACTAACTCAATGGACATGAGTTTCAGCAAGCTCTAGGAGTAGGTGTTAGACAGATTTGGAAATGACTGAACAAGTGACTGATTATTCATAATCCATTATATTATAAAACCCTTTAGTGTATCAATAGAATTCGATTTAAAGTAAGACAGAAACCAACAAATGAAAATGACTTTGCCTTTTAAATACAAATAACTGTGGTTAGATCCTTGCTGAATTCCTGTCTCTATAGACACTCTTATGTCTGTTTTTCTTCTATTTCATATTTTTTTCCTTCTCTTATTTTATTTCTGGTCTGCTTATGCTCAGTCTCTTCCTATACACAGGGATTCTCTAATATCTTCCTTTGTCTTTTTTTTTTTTTAATCTTTCTTAACATTGTTTCAACGAAGATCACTTTCAATCTCACTCAGTATCATACTCATGTCTTCAGAGCTTCCTTTCCTATGAATAATATTCACATCTTAAATAAGACTTCTCCTGAGAATTCTAGTCTCACCACACACTATGGCCCAAGGATGTCCTCAATGCTCAATATGATATGCAGTTCAAACCGTAAGTTTGCAATACGCAACACACATCCTCATTCCTTCGGAAAAATAAATAAACAAATAAAACTTAACTCAGTTTATTGTCATGACTTCACTATCTCTGATAAGATCATCACCCATGAACTAATCAGACAGGTGTGCATGGTCGAAATCATTCTCAAATTTATATCTATATCTTCAGTATTGTTATAATCACTATTTATTTTCCTTTCCATTGCCATTTTCTTATTTCATGTCCTCATTAAATCTCACATAGATTATTAAAGTTTTGTTGTTGTTGGTCATAATGTTTTTCTGTCACTACTCATGTGCTCCAATCCATTTTGAATTCCATTAACCATATTTTTCTTCCTTTTGTAGACATTTAATTCAATTAGACCTATTAAAAACAAACAACAAAGATCAATTAAAACCATCTTTCCTATACTTTAATAACTGAGCACCCAAACCTGGCAATTCATGCCTTTTAAAAAATGTTATATCTTCCAACTCTTACTTTTGCCACCTAAGTTCTAATAGAACTTAACTACTGGACTGCGTGGCAGAAGCGCGCCAGCTGTGATGGACCCCATGCAGAAGCATGGGTGAGAGGAGATACCCCTCGCTCAAGGTTAGGGGTGATGGCCAAGAGCTGTTACTCCATGTCCGAGGTCAGGGGCAGCAGACAGGAGGAGCAGCTCCATGTCCAAGGAGTGGTAGCTGCATGGGTACAGGAGGGCTGAGAGGAGCTACTACATGTTCAAGGTCAGGAGGGGCAGCAGTTGAGGAGATACACTTCCTCCAAGTTAAGGAGCTGTGGCTGTTCTTTGCTGGAGCAGCCCTAAAGAGATACCCCACGCCCAAGGTAAGAGAAATCCAAGTAAGATGGTAGGTATTATGAGAGGCATCAGAGGGCAGACACACTAAAACCATAATCACAGAAAACTAGTCAATCTAATCACACTAGGACCACAGCCTTGTCTAACTCAATGAAACTAAGCCATGCCCTGTGGCCCCACCCAAGACAGGTAGGTCATGGTGGAGAGGTCTGACAGAATGTGGTACACTGGAGAAGGGAATGGCAAACCACTTCAGTATTCTTGCCTTGAGAAACCCATGAACAGTATGAAAAGGCAAAATGATAGGATTCTGAACAGGGAACTCCCCAGGTCAGTAGATGCCCAATATGTCACTGGATATCAGTGAAGAAATAACTCCAGAAAGAATAAAGCGATAGAGCCGAAGCAAAAATCAATACCCAGTTGTAGATGTGACTAGTGATAGAAGCAAGGACCAATGCTGTAAAGAGCAATATTGCATAGGAATCTGGAAAGTTAGGTCCATGAACCAAGGCAATTTGGAAGTGGTCAAACACGAGATGGCAAGAGTGAACATGGACATTCCAGGAATCAGTGAACTAAAATGGACTGGAATGAGTGAATTTAACTCAGATGACCATTATATCTACTACTGTGGGCAGGAATCCCTTAGAAGAAAGTAACCATCATGGTCAACAAAGAGTCCAAAATGCAGTACTTGGATGCAATCTCAATAACGACAGAATGATCTCTGCTCTTTTCCAAGGCAAACCATTCGATATCACAGTACTCCAAATCTATGCCCCAATCAGTAATGTTAAACAAGCTGAAGTTGAACAGTTCTAGGAAGATCTACAAGAACTTTTAGAACTAACACCCCCAAAACATGTTCATTGATTATAGGGGACTAGGATGCAAAAGTAGGAAGTCAAGAAACACCTGGGGTAACAGGCAAATTTGGCCTTGGAATATGGAATGAAGGAGAGCAAAAACTAATAGAGTTTTGCCAAGAAAATGCACTGGTCATAGCAAACACCCTCTTCCAATAACACAAGAGAAGACTCTACACATGGACATCACCAGATGGTCAACAAGGAAATCAGATTGATTATATTCTTTGCAGCCAACGATAGAGACGCTCTATACAATCAGCAAAAACAAGACCAGGAGCTGACTGTGGCTCAGATCATGAACTCCTCATTGCCAAATTCAGACTTAAACTGAAGAAAGTAGGGAAAACCACTAGACCATTCAGGTATAACCTAAATCAAATTCCTTATGATTATACAGTGGAAGTGAGAAATAGATTTAAGGGACTAGATTTGATAGAGTGCCAGATGAACTACGGACTGAGGTTTGCGACATTGTCCTGAGACAGGGATCAAGACCATCCCCATGGAAAAGAAATGCAAAAAAGCAAAATGGCTGTCTGAGGAGGCCTTACAAATAGCTGTGAAAAGAAGAGAAGTGAAAAGCAAAGGAGAAAAGGAAAGATATAAGCACCTGAATGCAGAGTTCCAAAGAATAGCAAGAAGAGATAAGAAAGCCTTCTTCAGCGATCAGTGCAAAGAAATAGAAGAAAAGAACAGAATGGGAAAGACTAGAGATCTCTTCAAGAAAATTAGAGCTACCAAGGGAACATTTCTTGCAAAGATGGGCTCGATAAAGGACAGAAATGGCATGGACCTAACAAAAGCAGAAGAGGTGGCAAGAATACACAGAAGAACTGTACAAAAAAGATCTTCATGACCCAGATAATCACGATGGTGTGATCACTCATCCAGAGCCAGACATCCTGGAATGTGAAGTCAAGTGGGCCTTAGAAAGCATCACTACGAACAAAGCTAGTGGAGGTGATGGAATTCCAGTGGAGCTATTTCAAATCCTGAAAGATGATGCTGTGAAAGTTCTCCACTCAATATGTCAGCAAATTTGGAAAACTCAGCAGTGGCCACAGGACTGAAAAAGGTCAGTTTGCATTCTAATCCCAAAGAAAGGCAATGCCAAGTAATGCTCAAACTGTCACACAGTTGCACTCAGCTCACATGATAGTAAAGTAATGCTCAAAATTCTGCAGGCCAGGCTTCAGCAATACGTGAACAATAAACTTCTAGGTGTTCAAGCTGGTTTTAAAAAAGGCAGAGGAACCAGAGATCAAATTGCCAACGTCTGCTGGATCATGGAGAAAGCAAGAGAGTTCCAGAAAAACATCTATTTCTGCTTTATTGACTATGCCAAAGCCTTTGACTGTGTGGATCACAATAAACTGTGGAAAATTCTGAAAGAGATGGGAATACTAGACCATACTAGACCATACCTGACCTGCCTCTTGAGAAACCTATATGCAGGCCAGGAAGCAACAGTTAGAACTGTACATGGAACAACAGACTGGTTCCAAATAGGAAAAGGAGTACGTCAAGGCTGTATATTGTCACCCTGCTTATATAATTTCTATGTAGAGTACATCATGAAAAACGCTGGGCTGGAAGAACCACAAGGTGGAATCAAGGTTGTCGGGAGAAATATCAATAACCTCAGCTATGCAAATAACACCACCCTTATGGCAGAAAGTGAAGAGGAACTAAAAAGCCTCTTGATGAAAGTTAAAGAGGAGCGTGAAAAAGTCGGCTTAAAGCTCAACATTCAGAAAATGAAGATCATGGCATCCGGTCCCATCACTTCATGGGAAATAGATGGGGAAACAGTGGAAACAGTATCAAACTTTATTTTGGGGGGCTTCAAAATCACTGCAGATGGTGATTGCAACCATGAAATTAAAAGCAACTTACTCTTTTGAAGGAAAGTTATGACCAAACTAGATAGCATACTAAAAAGCAGAGACATTACTTTGACAACAAAGGTCCATCTAGTCAAGGTTATGGTTTTTCCAGTGGTCATGTATGGATGTGACAGTTGTACCATAAAGAAAGCTATGTGCCAAAGAATTGATGTTTTTGAACTGTGGTGTTGGAGAAGACGCTTGAGAGTCCTTTGGACTACAAGGAGATCCAACCAGTCCATTCTAAAGGAGATCAGTCCTGGGTGTTCTTTGGAAGGACTGATGCTAAAGCTGGAACTCCAATACTTTGGCCACCTCATGTGAAGAGTTGACTCATTAGAACAGATTCTGTTGCTAGGAGAGTTTGGGGACAGGAAGAGAAGGGGATGACAGAGGATGATATGCCTGAATGGCATCAGCAACTCTATGGACATGTGTGTGGGTGACTCCGGGAGTTGGTGATGAACAGGGAGGCCTGGAGACCTGGCGTGCTGTAATTCATGGGGTCACAAAGAGTCAGACACGACTGAGCGACTGAACTGAACTGAACTGATCCTCTCCCTTCTCTGAGAAATGACTTATAAGCCTTCTCTATTTTCAATCCCCTGCGACATCATCACATGCTATAATTTACCTATTCCTTACAATAAACAGCATAAATACTATCTTTTTCATGAAATTTCTTTAGCCAGAGTAACATCATCTTTCTCTGAATTCTACTGGAATTTTAACTGCACCATTTTATAGTATTTATCTCTTCTATGTTATATTACGGTTATATTGCAGACTTGTTAGACACTGAAGGAGAAGACCCAATTGATCTGTGCTAAGACTCTAAGCCTGCAGAATTTGTGAGATGATGATTTTTTTTTTTTTTTAGCTGTTAGGTTTAAGTAATTCTGTAAAACATAAAATAAAGCAAAATTTTTGATGTCTGAAACTGGGTGTTCTTGTCAAATACCTAAAAATGTGAGAGCAGCTTTGAAATAATTCAGTAGGTAGAGGTCGAGACAATTTTGAGGAGCATGTTAAAGAAAGCCTAAATTACCTTAAACAACTGTAATTAAAAATATGGACTTGAAATATATTGCTGGCAAGGACTCCAAAGGAAAAGAAAAACATTTTCAGAAATTGGAGGAAGGGAATTCCTTGTTACACAGTGACACAAAATGTGGTAAAATTATCTCCTGCAGTCATATGAAAAGAACTTATATACTGAACTTGTTGTATATAGCTAAGGAAATTTCTGAGCAAAATATTTAAAATGTCACCCTGACTACTTATTGCTGCTTACAATAAAGAGGGATTATTTGAAGGATGAACTAGTAAATAAAACGAAACCAGGGCTTGATGGTTTAGAAAATCCTGTCTCTCAACCAGGCAAAAGCCATTAAAACTAAGAAATTGCTTCTAAAAATGTAGACAAGAGAAAAAACGGGGTACCCATGAAACTTTTTACTAAAACCATAGAAATACCTAAAGTTCACTATATACAGTCACCCTGAAGCCCTTTTAGATTAAGCTTGTGCCTCACGTATCCTCTCAAACCATAAGATCTTTGGGAATCTTAAAGGCATTGCCCCCTTGATTATTTCAAAAGGACCCAAAGATAGAGAAGGGATTGTAATGAAAAAATTAAAAAAGAAGAGAAAAAAAAGTGGATGTGATCTTTGTGCAACAAAGTGAAAACTGAAATATATTGCAGGCCCCCAAAGTTCTTTAGAAAAATGTCTGAGCAGAGGCACTACTACAAGGAATTTAAATTGACAGAGAGAACAAAAGGGCAGGACCCTGTTGGACTTTCAAAATACTACTGGCTCAAAGCAAGTTGATAAAACTATTCAGCTGCCAACACATAAAAACTATGTTGAATTGTGGACTTTAAGTGAGGTAGGAGCAGCTATTCAGAATGTTTATTTTGCAGAGGCTAAAGAAAATGAAGTGTAATTTTTTTTCACTGACAAAATACACTAGGACCATGTAATCTGACACTGGACCATGTCATTTACCTTCATGTTTGCAAAGATTTTTTTTTTAATTTTTCTGATATATTCAAGAGTGTTAGTATTTTCCAAGAGGTATGATTCCATGGTTTCCCCCAGCATTAGCAGGAGAGAATACAGGTGAAGGAAACAACAACCAAGTAGACTGTTGTGACTGATCGTTATTATGAAAAGGTTGACTGCAAAGGTTGGCTATACATGTTTACTAACAGTATGCTTTTTTGCACAAGTCTCCCAAGGGCAAGAGATCAGTGAGAGAGAGCCCAACAGGAATACAATTTACAGATGTAGTTCATAAGTCAAAGCCAGAAAGCTTTTTGAGCCAAGAGAGGACCAATTATCACAGCTACTAATGAAACCTTGATGTCTAGGTTACGATCCATACCTCTGACCACAATGAGTAGTATTTTTAAAGTTTTGACACAGTTTATTAGATTTCTATTGATTTGGATGATTCACTAAATAATTTTTATTTAATGAGTTCTATGAATTGATGCTTTTCAATTGTGATGTTGGAGAAGACTCTTGAGAGTCCCTTGGACTGCAAGGAGGTCTAACAAGTCCATCCTAAAGGAGACCAGTCCTGGGCGTTCATTGGAAGGACTGATGCTGAGGCTGAAACTCCAATACTTTGGTAACCTCATGTGAAGAGCTGACTCATTGGAAAAGACCCTGATGCTGGGAGGGATTGGGGGCAGAAGGAGAAGGGGACGACCGAGGATGAGATGGCTGGATGGCATCACCAACTCAGTGGACATGAGTTTGGGTGAACTCCGGGAGTTGGTGATGGACAGGGAGGCCTGGCTGCTGCTATTCATGGGGTCGCAAAGAGGCGGACACGACTGAGAGACTGAACTGAACTGAACTGATGTAACAGTATAATTAACCAGCATAAATTAAACCATACTTATGCAAACATTGTTAATGACCTCATCACATTTAATTTTACATATTTAAAAATCCATAAGATTTTACACAATATAATCGCTGCCTATATTGCTATTTTTGCAGTGTTTCAGCTTTACACTTGATCTCATTTAATTTTTGGCTTCTCCAAATGACTGAATTCTGCCATAAGGATTTTTAAGCAGTGCAATTCCTCTGGCTAAAATATTCTGGTTTTTCCTCCTTCCTGAAACACACACAAACCTTTTATGCTATTTTAAAAAGAAATTTCTACTCAACATTTAAGAAAATTCTTTAACTCTCAAACTAAGTTTGGTCAATCTCTTAAAATTTGTTATAATGAATACTACTTTTCCTTCACTGCACACCACATTTCACTATTATTTACTTTAGGATTCTTTGTTTTGTCAATTCTATTAGACTATAATTTCCATGAGTATAAGGATTGTGTCTGTCTTATAATAGTTATTGTGTGTAGAGCACAGTAAAAGGAATGTATATTCAATCAATATTTGAGGATGAATTAAACATCAAATTGCTAATAGATATTTTCTATAAGTATATATATATATATTTATGTTTAATATAATACCTCCATTTGTACTCTTCTTTCCACTTTTTTAGGGGAACTAATATATTTTTAATTTACTAGAAATTTAAAATTTCTGTTTATGTGATTATATTTTGCCAATCCAGAGTTAACCATTTCCTCTTTCTCAGCTCCCTTTCATAGGAAGCCTCAATATCCTGGTCAAAGAGAGGAATATTGCAGTAAAAGAGGCATATTCCTTAAAGAGAAAACACTAAGTCTTGCATTATGTTTCCTGACAAAATATACACAACACTATCAGCCTCTACTTTTCTGGTTCTGCTTTTGTTTTTTGAAGCTATAAAAATATTTACAAGCATAAAAAGTGAGAAGCCAATACAGAAGGGTTCTGGATTCCTTCAACATGCGAAATGATTTAGTTAAATCAAAAATTTCCTCTATTTTTCCAAGTTTCTGTGTTCTGATTTGTGAAATTAATAAAATACACAAAGCCAGAGAACTAGACCAGGCCATGTCTAATGTAGTCTCTAAGTTTTAGCATCTCCCATCGTAGCCGAATAAAAAGACAGTATGTCAAATGGAGCTACTGTCTTAGAGCACATAGAGGACATACTGTCATAGAGCACAAGTCTTGTCTACATTTAGGACCAAATAAATTAAGGTCAAATTGAAACTACAAATAAGAAATTCTCTTTGTTAAAAGAAATTTAAATTAAAAGTCACTGTGAACATCTTCTCTTCACAAAACTAGAGCAAATAAATCTAAACTTTATGTAGATCCTCATAAGACCATAAAGATGTCCTGAGAAAGAAGAACAAAGCTCAAGTGTCACACTCTCAAAGTCAAACTACCACAAAATGATACAATAAAATCACTAAGGCACTGGCACAAAAACAAATACATAGATCAGTGGAACAGAATAGAAAGCCCAGAAATAAACCCATGCTAATATGGACCAAGATAATCACGATGGTGTGATCACTCACCTAGAGCCAGACATCTTGGAATGTGAAGTCAAGTGGGCCTTAGAAAACATCACTACGAACAAAGCTAGTGGAGGTGATGGAATTCCAGCAGAGCTGTTTCAAATCCTGAAAGATGATGCTGTGAAAGTGCTACACTCAATATGCCAGCAAATTTGGAAAACTGAGCAGTGGCCACAGGACTGAAATAGGTCACTTTTCATTCCAATCTCAAAGAAAGGCAATGCCAAGGAATGCTCAGACTACCACACAATTGCGCTCATCTCACAGGCTAGTAAAGTAATGCTCAAAATTCTCCAAGGCAGTCTTCAGCAATAGGTGAATGGTGAACATTCAGATGTTCAAGCTGGTTTTAGAAAAGGCAGACCAACCAGAGATCAAATTGTCAACATCTGCTGAATTATCAAAAAAGCAAGAGAGCTCCAGGAAAACATCTATTTCTGCTTTATTGACTATGCCAAAGCCTTTGACTGTGTGGCTCACAATAAACTGTGGAAAATTCTGAAAGAGATGGGAATACCAGACCACCTGATCTACCTCTTGAGAAACCTATATGCAAGTCAGGAAGCAACAGTTAGAAGTGGACATGGAACAACAGACTGGTTCCAAATAGGAAAAGGAGTATGTCAAGGCTGTATATTGTCACCCTGCCTATTTAAATTCTATGCAGAGTACATCATGAGAAACCCTGGGTTGGAAGAAACACAAGCTGGAATCAAGACTGCTGGCAGAAATATCAATAAGCTCAGATATGCAAATGACACCACCCTTATAGCAGAAAGTGAAGAGGAACTAAAAAGCCTCTTGATGAAAGTGAAAAAGGACAGTGAAAAAGTTGGCTTAAACTCAACATTCAGAAAACGAAGATCATGGCATCCGGTTCCATGACTTCATGGGAAATACATGGGGAAACAGTGGAAACAGTATCAGACTTTATTTTGGGGGGCTCCAAAATCACTGCAGATGGTGACTGCAGCCATGAAATTAAAAGACGCTTACTCCTTGGAAGAAAAGTTATGACCAACCTAGATAACATATTCAAAAGCAGAGACATTACTATGCCAACAAAGTTCCATCTAGTAAAAGCTATGGTTTTTCCAGTGGTCATGTATGGATGTGAGAGTTGGACTGTGAAGAAAGCTGAGCGCCAAAGAATGGATGCTTTTGAACTGTGGTGTTGGAGAAGACTCTTGAGAGTCCCTTGGACTGCAAGGAGATCCAACCAGTGCATTCTGAAGGAGATCAGCCCTGGGATTTCTTTGGAGAGAAAGATGCTGAAGCTGAAACTCCAGTACTTTGGACACCTCATGCGAAGGGTTGACTCATTGGAAAAGACTCTGATGCTGGGAGGGATTAGGGGCAGGAGGAGAAGTGGGCGACAGAGGATGAGATGGCTGGATGGCATCACTGACTCAATGGACATGAGTCTGAGTGAATTCGGGGAGATGGTGATAGACAGAGAGGCCTGGCATGCTGTGATTCATGGGGTCGCATAGAGTCGGACACGACTGAGTGACTGAACTCAACTGAACTGAATATGTTCAACCAGGAGGCAAAACTATAAAATGGGGAAGACAGCTTCTTCAATAGAGGGTGTTAAACAAACTGGACAGCTATATGTAAAAGAACGAAGCTAGAACATTTTCTCAAACTGTATACAAAAATAAACTTAAAGTGGATTAAAGACTTAAATCTGAGACCTGAAACCATAAAACTCCTAAAAGGAGTGCACTGTTTGAAGTCAGTCTTAGCAATATATTTTTGGGTCTGTTCCCTCAGGCAGGTGCAATAAAGCAACTAACGGGACCTAACCAAAAAGTTTTTATACAGAGAAGGAAACTATCACAGGAACAAAAAGGCAACCTAATGAATGAGAGAAGATATCTGTAAACAATATGGCCAATAAGGGGTTAATGTGTAAAATATTCTAAGAGTTCATTCAATTCAGTATTCAAAAAAAATGACCAGATTAAAAAATATGTGATGGGGTTTTTCACTGGTAAAGAATCTACCGGTCAGTGCAGGAGTGGCAGGAGATATGGATTTGATCCCTAGGTCAGGAAGATCCCCTGAAGTGAGAATTGGCAACTCGGTCCAGTATTCTTGCCTGGAAAATTCCATGAATAGAGGAGCCTGGCAGGTTTCAGTCCATGGGATCATAAAGAGTCAGATGCTACTGAGCATACACACACTCACACAGTCACTTGGTGATATGAAAAAAATACTTTGAATCAGAAGACTAGCTCGGAACAAAAATGGGCCAAATGCAATAAGATGTAAGAGTTAGTTCAAATCAAGAAAAACTGAACCAAAAACAAAACCCTCAAAACAGGCTGATGACTTGAATAGACATTTGTCCAAAGAAGACATACATATGGCCAACAAGTACATGCAAAGATGCTCAACATTGCTAATCATCAGGGAAACATGAATCAAAACCAGCATGAGATATCTACCATGTGTCAGAGTGGCTTTCATCAAAAAGACAAGCAACAGCAGGTGTTGGTAAGGATGTAGAGGAAAAAGGAACCCTGCTCATACACTGTTGGTTGGAAGTAAATTGGTGCAGACACTATGGAAAACAGTATTGGGGATTCCTCAAAAATTTAAAAATAGAACTACCACATGATAGAGAAATTCTTCTTAAAAAATTTTTTATCTTTTCTTTAGGTTGTTGGTTCATTATGTTTATGTTGCTCTATCCTTGGACTGCAAGGAGATCCAACCAGTCCATTCTGAAGGAGATAAGCCCTGGGATTTCTTTGGAAGGAATGATGCTAAAGTTGAAACTCCAGTACTTTGGCCACCTCGTGCGAAGAGTTTACTCGTTGGAAAAGACTTTGATATTGGGAGGGATTGGGGGCAGGAGGAGAAGGGGATGACGGAGGATGAGATGGCTGGATGGCATCACTGACTCAATGGACGTGAATCTGAGTGAACTCTGGGAGTTGGTGATGGACAGGGAGGCCTGGTGTGCTGCGACTCATGGGGTTGCAAAGAGTCGGACACGACTGAGTGACTGAACTGAACTGAACTGAACTGATTCAATAGTGGTTACAAATGAAAAATATAAATTTAAAAATTAAATGAAGACATTTAGTTACTCATTCTTTCAATTAACTTTTTTCAAAGTATCCATTATCATGCATAAATAATAAATCAAAAACAAGTGAATTTTCAATTATTTTACACTTTTAAAAAGACTTCAATCTCTGAAATAACAGGTCTCTCAAGCAAGAGAAAAATATCACAGTCTTTTCAGTTCTGAGTAAATTGATATGACACAAGGAGGCAGTAATTCTAGGAATTGTCTTTTTCTGAAGGCTAGTGGCTGCTTAAAATGCCATATGAGTTGGTGACTTTATCCATCCTCCAATAGGAATTAGATGTAGATGGTAGCAAGAAAGAAGCCAAATTTTAGGGGACTTGTAAGACATCATGAGCACCGAGGTCTTTGGATTTGGCAGAAGAGTACTGTAAAGCCAGAAAAGGGTTAGAAGTCAGGATACCAGGTTTCCTGTTCTCATTGTATCACAACCTGTGCATATGGGGGCTTATTTTATATCTTTTAAAAAATAAGATATTTTGAAGGGATAATATATAGAGCACATGCCAGCAATGCTGTTCAATGACTGGGGCAATCAGCAACTGTCTTTCTACTTTAGACTTGACTTCTCATAATCTGGTTGATTCCCAAACTCTCTATGAGAGAGAAATCTCTATGAGGTTTTGTTAAATTGTTAGTTGCCAGCATGCTTCACTAAAACTTGGTCTGTGGTGGGGCCTTGGAATCATTGTTTTTTAATTTCTTCAGAGTCAAATATAGATAAAACCTTACTAAATTTGGCAGAGACCTGAAACACCTGGTCTAATCTTATGGCTCAAAGACCTTTTTGATTCCCATTTTAAATTTTAAAATTCATATGTAAATTATAGAAAACTTGAAGACACAATAAGGGAAAAATTCCAAGTTATTCATAACATCAAATAATAATACAAATACTATTACATTTTAATTAACTTTAAAAAATTCTGTTACTATATCATTACAATAAGAATATATTGTATATTTATAGAGTTGTGAAATAGGTTTATACACTATGCCATTATTTTAAGACATATTGAACATTTTCTTACACCATTAAAAATTATTTTTTTAATTTATTTATTTTCATTGGAGGCTAATTACTTTACAATACTGTAGTGATTTTTTTGCCATACATTGACATGAATCAGCTGTGAGTGTACATGTTTCCCCCATCCTGAACCCCCTTCCCACCTTCCTCCCCATCCCATCACTAAGGGTCATCCCAGTGCACTGGCCATGAGTGTCCTGTTTCATGCATTGAACCGGAACTGGTGATCTATTGGGTTTGGTGTGACTTTGGGCAGCCTGTCTTTTAATGCTCAGGGCTATGTTCCTGCATTGCTGGAGAATCAGCATGGTATGTCTTGCTCTGGAACTTGTTGGCTCTTGGGTATAGCTTGGTTTCAGCGTAGGTATGGAGGCTTTTGCATGAGCTCTTGCTGATTAATGTTCCCTGGAGTCAGGAGTTTTCTGGTGTTTTCAAGTTTTGGATTTAAGCCTCCTGACTCTGGCTTTCTGTCTTATTCTTACAGTAGCTTCAAGACTTCTCCATCCATACAGAACAGATGATAAAACATCTAGGTTAATGGTGAAAAAATATTCTCTACAGTGAGGGACACCCAGAGAGGTTCACAGAGCTACATGGAGAAAAGAAGAGGCTTGAGGGAGATAGAGGTAACTAGGAGGAGAAGAAACTAGCCAGTAATTAGTTCCCTAAGTGTTGGACTGTTAAGAAGGCTGAGTGCCAAAGAATTGATGCTTTTGAACTGTGGTGCTGGGGAATTCTCTTGCAAGTCCCTCTTGGACTGAAAGGAGATCCAACCAGTCCATCCTAAAGGAGACCAGTCCTAGGTGTTCATTGGAAGGACGGATGCTGAGGCTGAAACTCCAATACTCTGGCCACCTCATGCGAAGAGTTGCCTCATTGGAAAATACCCTGATGCTGGGAGGGTTTCGGGGCAGGAGGAGAAGGGGACGACAGAGGGTGAGATGGCTGGATGGCATCACCAACTCAATGCACATGAGTTTGGGTGAACTCCGGGAGTTGGTGATGGACAGGGAGACCTGGCTTGCTGCAATTCATGGGGTCGCAAAGAGTTGGATACAACTGAGCAACTGAACTGAATTGAAGTGTTCTCCACAGCCTGGAACACTCAGAGAAATTCACAGAGTTAAGTAGACAAGAGAGTATGAGGGAGGAGACAGAGGTGGTCTAGGAAAGAAAAGGGAGATTCAAAAGGGGAGAGAGCAATCAAGCCAGTAATCACACCCCAAAGCAAAAATGGATCCTGAAGATTAGATTCTTAATGGTGCAAAATTGACAACAAATACCAAAAAGCAAAGATTAAAAATCTAGAGTAGAGGTTAGACTCTGAAAAATACAATATTAAAAATACAAAACAAAATCAATCTCAAAAATTATAAAAAAAATATATATGATATTTGCTTTAAAAAATAGGTCTTTTTTTCCAAGGTAGTAGTAGATTATGGAAATAAAAAAGGATTAATAAAGAACTTAAAAATTAAAAAAATGATAATAGTAAAATATTTCTAGGAATTTCTCTGGAGCTGTTGAGGGCAGTGTGGGGCCAGTTCAGTTTCAGATAGTTCCCTGTTCCAGCTTATACTTCTTCTGATGGTATATAGGCCCCTTCCAATGTACTCGGTGCTAACTACAGGGTTTTAATCTGTTGCACCTGTCACTTCCAAAGCGGTTCCCTCTTTGTTTACTTTGGCTTCCCCTGTTTGCAAGTCTCTTCAGTGTCTAATTTCTTCCCTGACACAAGAGGGTGAAGGTGGTCACTTATCTAGGCTCACTTGTTCAGTTGTGCTGTGAGGAGGGAGGAACACTGCAAACAAATATTGCTGGCATGTGTGGGGAGTGCTTTGGAGTGTATGAACCACATTGGGTTTGCCCCAGCTCACGGTGGGTGTGCTTTCCTGGTCTACCCTGCTCAGGCTCCAGGTTGCTCTGCAAGGGAACTATCCAAAGTGGGCCCTGGATTTTGTGCAATCTCCAGGTCTAAGCTGCTCAGGTTCAGGTTCTCAGGTACTCCACAAAGGCACAGACCTGGTTGGGCATGCATTTTGTGCCCTTCCCAGGTCCGAGCAGCTCCGGTGACCAGGTGCTTGGCGCGTGCACTGTCCCAGGTGGGCTGTGCCTCCTAATCACCTCCCTGGTCCCAGCCGCATAGTTTCCCTATGTGCCACAGGAGCGCTGTCTCGGGTGTGCTGTGTGCTTCCTATGGGGAGCTGATCTCTGGCTGCAACCCTCCTGGGAGACGTCAACAGTCCAGAATCCCAGGAAGACTTGGTTAGCAACTGGGAGCATGCTCACAGTTTGGTGGAGGATGCCATCTATGGGCCCAAGATTGCCACTTGCCTTCCAGCTCTGGCTGTCACCTGCCTGCCTCTCTGCCTCCAGTGGAGGGATGGGCCCAGTCTGCACCCGGCTAGCTCTCCTTTGGTATTCATGCAATCCTTTGTTTTGTGAGTGGGTGAGTGGTCCAGGCTGTGCCTTAGGTTACAGCTTTTTGCAGGAAAGTTCTCTCTCTCTCTCTCTCTCTCTCTCTCTCTCTCTCTCTCTCTCTCTCTCTCTCTCTCTCTCTCTCTCTATTTCTCTGTCCATCTATCCCACAGTTTGGGTTGCTGTCTCACATTAGCTTCCTCAGATTGTCCTCAGGGCATTCAGGCCTGGTCCTTACCCTAAGCGTGCAGCTGGCACCTCCCTGTTCAGCCCCGCTTGCTGGTGGCAGACTCAAGCGTCTGGGCTGCTTCTCCACTGTGAGTTGCAGTTAGGCACATATTCTGTGGTGTTGTTGTTTTTTTTTTTTTTTTTTTTTTTTCCCTCCTGGTTATGTTGCCCTCTGAGATTCCAAAACTCCCCACAGACCCGTCAGTGAGAGGGTTTCCTGATAGTTAGAAACTTCTCCTTCATGATTCACTCCCCGGTATGGGTCACCATTCCTAACTCTTTTGTCTCTCTTTTTGTCTCTTATATTTTGCCCTACCTCCTTTCAAAGAGAATGGGCTGCTTTTCTGGGTGCCTGGTGTCCTCTGCCAGCATTCAGAAGGTGTTTTGTGGAAATTGCCCAGCATTCAAATGATCTTTTGATGAATTTGCTGGGGAAAAAGTGGTCTTCCTGTCCTATTCCTCCACTATCTTACATGTGTCTTAGCATATTCTTTAAAAATAAAATGCAATCATTAAATTTCTTCCATAATATGATTTATATAATGAGTACTATTTTTCATCTAGTTTTCAATTTTTATAATTATAAAAAAGATTATGATAAACACTTTTGTTAACGTTAGGCTACATCTTTTACTATTTCCTTAGAGTAGAAGATCAGTTACACTATATTGAAGAAGCTATATGGAACATTACCAAAGTCTATACTAAATTTGACATTGCTCAGAGAATGTGAAAGGTAAGAAGCAAATGGGCAAGATTGTGTAGGAAGATATTTAAGTACAACTAATAGAATCTTGCATGCATACTCAGTTGGTCAGTTATGTCAGACTCTGCAGCCCCAGGGACTGCAGCCTGCCAGGCAAGAATACTGGATTGGTTGGCCATTTCCTTCTCCAAATAGAATCTAAGATTTCTCCTTTACAGAGATCTACAGAGATATGGATCTTCAGCAACTCTGTATCTCATAAGTAAAAAAAGTTATGGATGTGTACAGAGAAACTGCATATAACCTGTCTTGCTTGCTGTTTTTCCACTTCTGGCCTTTTGTCACATCTATACACATTTTCAAAAATTTGTTGAAAGGTATATCAAGGATGTTGTTCAGTCACTCAGTCATGTTTGACTCTTATCAACCTCATGGACTGCAGCACACCAGGTTTCCCTGTCTTTCACTATCTCCTGGAGTTTGTTCAAACTCATGTCCATTGAGTGAATCCTGACATCTAAGCATCTTATCCTCTGTTGCCCCCTTCTCCTCCTGCCCTCAAATTTTCCCAGCATCATGGTCTTTTCCAGTGAGCTGGCTCTTCATATCAGGTGCCCAAAGTATTGGAGCTTCAGCTTTGGCATCAGTCCTTTCAATGAATATTCAGGGTTGATTTCCTTTAGGATGGACTGGTTGGATTGCCTTGCAGTCTAAGGGACTCTCAAGAGTCTTCTTCAACACCACAGTTTGAAAGCATCAATTCTTCAGCACTCAGTCTTGCTTTATGGTCCAACTCTCACATCCATACATGACTATTGCAAAAACCATACTTTCACCATACAGACCTTTGTTGGCAAAGTGATATCTCTGCTTTTTAATACACTGTCTAGGTTTGTCATCGGAGAAGGCAATGGCAACCCACTCCAGTACTCTTGCCTGGCAAATCCCATGGGCAGAGGAGCCTGGTAGGCTGCAGTCCATGGGGTCGCTAAGAGTCTAACACGACTGAGTGGCTTCACTTTCACTTTTCACTTTCATGCATTGGAGAAGTGAAAGTGAAGTCGCTCAGTCATGTCCAGCTCTTTGCAACCCCATGGACTGAAGCCCACCAAGCTCCTCCGTCCATGGGATTCTCCAGGCAAAATCCTGGAGTGGGTTGCCATTTCCTTCTCCAGGGGATCTTCCCGACCCAGGGATCGAACCCAGGTCTCCCGCATTGCAGGCAGACGCTTTAACCTCTGCTCCACCAGGGAAGAAAGGAAATGGCAACCCACTCCAGTGTTCTTGCCTGGAGAGTCTCAGTGACAGCAGAGCCTGGTGGGCTGCCGTCTATGGGGTTGTACAGAGGTGGACATGACTGAAGTGACTTAGCAGCAGCAGCAGCAGCAGGTTTGTCATGGCTTTTCTTCCAAGGAGAAAGTGTCCTTTAATTTCATGGCTGTAGTCACTGTCTGCCGTCACTGTCTGCCTAAGAAAATAAAGTCTGCCACTGTTTCCATTTTTTTCCTCACTTATTTGCCATGGAGTGATAGGCCCAGATATAGGGTGGTGTCTTCTGCATATCTGAGGTTATTGATATTTCACCTGGCAATCTTGATTCTAGCTTGTGATTTATCCAGCCCAGCAGTTTGCATGATATACTCTGAACATAAGTTAAATAAATGAGGTGACAATATACAGCCTTGACATGGTCCTTTCCCAATGTGGAAACAATCTGCTGTTCCATGTCTAACTCTTGCTTCTTGAGCTGCATATAGGTTTCTCAGGAGGTAGGGTAAGGTGGTCTAGTCATCCCATCACTTTAAGAATCTTCCACAGTTTGTTTTGATCCACACAGTCCAAGGCTTTAGCATAGTTAATAAAGTAGAAATAGAATTTTTTTTCTGGAATTCTCTTTCTTTTTCTATGATCCAATGGAATTTTGGCAATTTGATCTCTGATTCCACTATCTTTTCTAAATCTAGCTTGTACATTTGGAATTTCCTGGTTCATGTACTGTTGAGGCCTAGCTTGAAGGATTTTGAGCATTACCTTCCTCGCATGTGAAATGAGGACAATTGTGCTGTAGTTGGAACATTCTTTGGCACTGCCCTTTGTTGTTGGAATGAAAACTGACCTTTTCCAGTCCTGTGGCCACTGCTGAGTTTCCCGAATTTGGCAAATGCCACTTTGAAGTGTCTTTGATTATGTTTTCTGAGATGGATTATTTCAATAACTTCAGTAGTATTTTTGAGAAATCCAGTGTAAGACTGAAAATAATATATATTGTTTTTATGTAGAAATGAACACAATTTTTGATTATCTTATAGAAGACACCGAGTTAATGTTTCTCATATAAGCTATGAAGATCAGCTGTTTATCTTGACTAGAAATAATGTGAAATATCTTTTTATGGTATATTTTTCTACTTATTTTCAATATTGTTTTTATTTAATCTCTCAGTGGTTTATTCTGAAGGCCTTTTTTGTACCAAGTGGTTCTCCTAATAAGATTTACAATTAAATTGTGACTCTCCACAATGAGAGAAAGGTAGTCCTTTCTTTCCACCATGAGCCCTCACATCCTAGAATAGACTAAAAATTAAATAATTCACTCTAGAAGAATCCATTTTAGTGATCAGTTTTTAATTAGAGAGTCTAGGCAATAAAGTTGTTTTGACTGGAAAATAGAACCAGCAGAGTGTGAAAGGAGTGAAAATCAAGTAGAAATAAATATTATCAGCACATTTCTATTGTGAAAGATAGGCTGACAAACTGACGATGATCTCACTCCACATCCTGTGAAAGGCTGTCTTCTGGTTCCAGCTGAGCCTGAGCCTTTGTCTACACTCCATGTGCTTGGCTGATATAAGTAGTGTAGGATGTCCATAAGGATAGAATAGGCCACAAATTTGCAGCCTTTTTGAAATACAAATATGAGTTGGACTCAAATGATGAAATGCTGAAAACACCAGTTTTTTGGTGATGAGAAAAAATTTTGAAACCAGAGAGACTTCATCAATGTTCCGCTAAGACCTGTCAGGTAATACAAGTAACAATTTAACCGTACTCACCAAGGCAGTTTGTTGCTCCAAAATGTGTGGTTTTCTCATTGGTTCTTCCTCAATCTACTTAGTAGAGGAAGGGTGTCAACCAACATGTATTGTAAAGAGAGTAGTCTGAGATTGCAACTAATTCCTTATACAACATACACAATTGTACTTATACAATGTACACAAGCAAATACAATTTGCAATCAGGTTTTTTAATTATGCACTTGAAAATTTATAAGAAACTTCTTCATTTCATGATTAAGAAAATTTCAGAGAACAAGATGACGGAGGAGTGGGTGGATGTGGAGTACATCTCTCTCCATGGATACATCAGGATTACACCTTCAGACACAGAAGTGCATGCAAAACACCAGCTGAGAGCAGACAGGAGTACCTGACCAGAGGAAAAGAATATATAGACCCACACAAACCTCGCTAGGATGAAAGAACTAGGCGGAAAAACAGCAGTGTTAGTAGGACTGGACTGCCCTCAGCAGGTGGGGGAACTGAAGCAGGGGTCCAATCCCCACATCAGGGCAATTGTCTGAGACACAGGAGAAACATTTAAGGCTGAGAGTGAAACAGCTGATCTGTGGCAGCCTAAATGGAATGAGAAGCAGACAGTTCTTGCCACAGCCATACGTACCCCAACAGGGACAAGCGTCCGCTGGAAGGTGCAGTGGCTGAGAGCTGGAGTTTGGGGAGTGTGGAGCAATCCTAGGGTGAGGGCTGCTGTTAACTGTGGAGAGAGAGATCCAGGAGAGGTGGGGGAGGAGATTGTGATGGGAAAGACCTGTGGAGGACAGTCCAGCAACCATTGAAACAAGGCAATACTGCTGAGTCACGTGTAGGGGGTGGAGCCATCACTGTAGCCTCTCTCTCCCCACATGCCAGCATCAGCAGCTGAACAATAGAGAGGTTGGCCCATCAAAGGCCTGACACCAACTACAGAGCAAGATCCCACCCAGGGTGCTCCTTTACGTGAATAATGCTGCTGAACCACAGAGTAGGATCCCACCTAAGGCGCCCCTTTAAGTGCCTGATGCGCCAGTCTACAGAGTAGGATCCCATCCATGGGGTCCTATGTGCCTGACAGATGGAACAACAGAGAAGGACCCCAGGCAAGGGAACCCTCTAAGTGCCTGAATGGGTGAAGCTATGGGGAAAAACTGGCCAAAGGCCTTCTGATCACCAGCTACAAGAGGCTCAAAAAAAGACTGTGATAAAGCCATACCTGCTACAGCAGAAGCAGTCCATGTCCCAGCACACTAGACACCAACAGGTTCCCCTCAAGCCAAGTAGTTGCACCACCTTCAGTCTCAACTCTCACTGGGGCAGGGTTGCCACAGGCAAAAATAGTCTTGTGTCTATGTGCACAAGGTCGCTTCACTAGTGTCCAACTCTTTGCAACCCTGTAGACTGTGGCCCGCCAGGCTTCTCTGTCAGTGAAGGGGGTTCTTAAGGCAAGAATACTGGAGTGTAGTGGTCAATACTTGTTGCCATACACTTCTAGAGCACTATATTTCCTGCTGCCCTTGCTGCCAACTCCCCTGAGTACCTGGTGCTGCCAGAAACACTGTGACCCAAGCAGCTTTACTACCTCCACACATGACCCTCATAGGGGCAAACCCAAGTCCTCCAGGGCAGTCTCAGGAACAAACCTCAGTGGACGACCACAAGCAGATGTGGAAATAAAACCACAATTGAAACCCAGAGGCAGTGAGGATAAGGAATAAGTCCCCAAACCTTCCCACCAGCTGTACAAGCTGCAGATTAAATCAACATGATCAACTAGGTAGACTCTGTGTCTGTGGAATGTATAAAAGGTCATTGAGAGTTCCCACAAAAGAAAGCACACTAGTTCTGACGGCTGTGGACATTAGAAGCAAGAACACATAGGAGCAGGACCAGATTAGAATCTGAGCTGCCCCTAGAACAGGTCCAGAGATCAGCACAGTGTGTTGGAGGGCATCCTAGAGAGATGAGGTAAACTGAGACTCCCAGCAAGGGGAATGACTCTGACAGCAATTACTCAAGAAAAATATTGATTATTCTTATGTTTTGACTTGCTCTGTAGACACTTTTGGATATTTTTTTCTTTTTATCCACACTCTGATGTAGTTGTTGATCTTATTGGCACTATGAAATCTAACTAAGCATTTGAGCTAATATTTTTTTTTTCCTCAGGCATATTTTTTATTGCTGTTAGAAACCTCTGCATCTGTGTTGGGCTTTTGCAGTTCTGTGGAGTTTTCCTTTACTTTTTTCTTTTCTTTTTTCCTAACTTAACCTAAATCAAATCGCTTATGATGATACAATGGAAGTGAGAAATATATTTAAGGGACGAGATCTGATAAACAGAGGGCCTGATGAACTATGGACGGAGGTTCACAACATTGTACAGGAGACAGGAATCAAGACCATCCCCAAGAAAAAGAAATGTAAAAAAGCAAAATGGCTGCCTGAGGAAGCCTTAAAATTAGCTGTGAAAAGAAGGGAACTGAAAAGCAAAGGAGAAAAGGAAAGATATACCCATTTGAAAGCAGAGTTCCAAAGAATAGCAAGGAGAGACAAGAAAACGTTCCTCAGTGAACAATGGAAAGAATAGAGAGAAACAATAGAATGGGAAAGACTAGAGATCTCTTCAAGAAAATTAGAGATACCAAGGGAACATTTCATGCAAAGATGGGCTCAATGAAGGACAGAAATGGTAGGGACCTAACAGAAGCAGAAGATATTAAGAAGAGGTGGCAAGAATACACAGAAGAACTACACAAAAAAATCTTCACAACCCAGATAATCACGATGGTGTGATCACTCACCTAGAGCCAGACATCCTGGAATGTGAAATCAAATAGGCCTTAAGAAGCATCACTACAAGCAACGCTAGTGGAGGTGAAGGAATTCCAGTAAAGCTATTTCAAATCTTAAAAGACGATGCTGTGAAAGTGCTGCATTCAACGTGCCAGCAAATTTGGAAAACTCAGCAGTGGCCACAGGACTGGAAAGGTCAGTTTTCATTCCAATCCCAAAGAAAGGCAATGCCAAAGAATGCTCAAACTACAGCACAATTGCACTCATCTCACAGGCTAGTGAAGTAATGCTCAAAATTCTCCAGGCCAGGCTTTAGCAATATGTGAACCGTGAACTTCCAGATGTTCAAGCTAGTTTTGGAAAAGTCAGAGGAATCAGAGATAAAGTTGCCAGCATCTGCTGGATCATCAAAAAAGCAAGAGCGTTCCAGAAAAAAAAAAAATCTCTTTCTGCTTTATTAACTGTGCCAAAGCCTTTGACTGTGTGGATCACAATAAACTGTGGAAAATTCTGAAAGAGATGGGAATACCAGACCACCTGAACTGCCTCTTGAGAAATCTGTATGCAGGTCAGAGAGCAACAGTTAAAACTGGCCATCGAACAACAGACTGGTTCCAAATAGGAAAAGGAGTACGTCAAGGCTGTATATTGTCACCCTGCTTATTTAACTTATATGCAGAGAACATCATGAGAAACACTGGGCTGGAGGATGCACAAGCTGGAATCAAGATTGCCAGGAGAAATATCAATAACCTCAGATACACAGATGACACCACCCTTATGGCAGAAAGTGAAGAGGAACTAAAGAGTCACTTGATGAAAGTGAAAGAGGAGAGTAGAAAAGTTGGCTTAAAGCTCAACGTTCAGAAAACAAAGATCATGGCATCTGGTTCCATCACTTCATGGGAAATAGATGGGGAAACAGTAGAAACAGTGTCAGATTTTATTTTGGGGGGCTCCAAAATCACTGCTGATGATGACTGCAGCCATGAAATTAAAAGGTGCTTACTTCTTGGAAGGAAAGTTATGACCAACCTTGATAGCATATTGAAAAGCAGAGACATTACTTTGCCAACAAAGGTCTGTCTAGTCAAAGCTGTGGTATTTCCAGTGGTCATGTATGGATGTGATAGTTGGACTATGAAGAAAGCAAAGTGAAGAAGAATGGATGCTTTTGAACTGTGGTGTTGGAGAAGACTCTTGAGAGTCCCTTGGACTGCAAGGAGATCCAACCAGTCCTTTCTGAAGGAGGTCAGTCCTGGGTGTTCATTGGAAGGACTGATGCTAAAACTGAAACTCCAGTACTTTGGACACCTCATGCAAAGAGTTGACTATTGGAAAAGGCCCTGATGCTGGGAGGGATTGGGGGCAGGAGGAGAAGGGGTCGACAGAGGATGAGATGGCTGGATGGCATCACAGCCTCGATGGACATGAGTCTGAGTAAACTCCAGGGGTTGGTGACGGACAGGGAGGCCTGGCCTGCTGCAATTCATGGGGTCTCAAAGAGTTGGAGACGACTGAGTGACTGCACTGAACTGAACTGAATGGAGAAACAGACATAGAGAACAGAGTTATGGACATGGGGAGAGAGGAGGATAGGGTGAGATGTAGGGAAAGAGTAACATGGAAAGTTACATTACCAAATGTAAAATAGATTTAGCCAATGGGAATTTGCTGTATGGCTCAGGAAACTCAAAAATGGACTCTATATCAATCTAGAGCGTGGGATGGGGTGGGAGACGGAAGAGAGGCTCAAAAGGGAGGGGATATACATATACCTATGGCTGATTTATGTTGAGGTTTGACAAAAACAATATTCTGTAAAGCAATTATCCTTCAATAAAAAATAAATTAATTATTTTTTTTAAGTCCAGTAAATCCATGAGAAAGTAAAGATACTCCATCGTGTCTGACTCTTCATGGGTTCGAACTCAGGTCTCCCACATGGTGGGCAGACTCTTTACCCTCTGAGCCACGGGGAATCCCATAAATCCATATAGCATACCTAAATCTAGACAAATTATCTGTGGCAGAACTGGCACTAGAATTCCTCTCCTTACCCCAGGTCCATTGTATTTCATCAAACAATACAGCCAGCTGCTTAGAGTATTTGATGAAGAGCGAATGTCAGATGTTGAAGCAAAGCACAAGCTGTGGAATAACACTAATGCCATTCAATGACTGTTACCCTGTGTGAATTCAACCCAATGACTCTGTATTATTAAGTTAAAGAATATGATACCAAACGCAGAGAAGGCAATGGCAACCCACTCCAGTATTCTTGTCTGGAAAATCCCATGGACGGAGAAGCCTGGTAGGCTGCAGTCCATGGGGTCGCTAAGAGTCGGGCATGACTGAGCGACTTCACTTTCACTTTTCACTTTCATGCATTGGAGAAGGCAGTGGCAACCCACTCCAGTGTTCTTGCCTGGAGAATCCCAGGGACTGGGGAGCCAGATGGGCTGCTGTCTATGTGGTCACACAGTCGGATACGACTGAAGTGACTTAGCAGCAGCTTTCCAAAAATAATAAGTGACTTCTCCGTTTGTAGCAGTCCACCCCTCACAAAATTATCACCAAGATATTTTCTATTTCATTTTGAATATATATGCAAAAATATATTTATTATTTATTATATTTTAAGGATTTTTCAATTTAAGTTATTTCAACCTTGCTTTCTTTATGTATATTTTATCACCAAGCAAGGATGCAGGCCTGTTCCTCATGCCCCTTTTCATATATTTGATTTCAGTTCAGTTCAGTTCAGTTCAGTCTCTCAGTAGTGTCCGACTCTTTGCAACGCCATGAATCGCAGCAGGCCAGGCCTCCCTGTCCATCACCATCTCCCGGAGTTCACTTAGACTCACATCCATCAAGCACATGATACCATCCAGCCATTTCATCCCCAGTCGTCCCCTCCTCCTCCTGCCCCCAATCCCTCCCAGCATCAAAGTCTTTTCCAATGAGTCAGCTCTTTGCGTGAGATGGCCAAAGTACTGGAGCTTCAGCTTTATTATCATTCCTTCCAAAGAAATCCAAGGGTTGATCTCCTTCAGAATGGACTGGTTGGATCTCCTTGCAGTCCAAGGGACTCTCAAGAGTCTTCTCCAACACCACAGTTCAAAAGCATCAATTCTTCGCGATCAGCCTTCTTCACAGTCCAACTCTCACATACATACATGACCGCAGGAAAAACCATAGCCTTGACTAGACGGACCTTAGTTGGCAAAGTAATGTCTCTGCTTTTGAATATACTATCTAGGTTGGTCATAACTTCTCTTCCAAGGAGTAAGCGTCTTTTAATTTCATGGCTGCAGTCACCATCTGCAGTGATTTTGGAGCCCCCAAAAATAAAGTCTGACACTGTTTCTACTGTTTCCCCATCTATTTCCCATGAAGTCATGGGACCAGATGCCATGATCTTCGTTTTATGAATGTTGAGTTTTAAGCCAACTTTTCCCTCTCCTCTTTCACTTTCATCAAGAGGCTTTTTAGTTCCTCTTTAATTTCTGCCATAAGGGTGGTGTCATCTGCATATCTGAGGTTATTGATATTTCTCCCAACAATCTTCATTCCAGCTTGTGTTTCTTCTAGTCCAGTGTTTCTCATGATGTACTCTGCATAGAAGTTAAATAAGCAGGGTGACAATATACAGCCTTGACGTACTCCTTTCCATATTTGGAACCAGTCTGTTGTTCGATGGCCAGTTCTAACTGTTGCTTCCTGACCTGCATACAGATTTCTCAGGAGGCAGGTCAGGTGGTCTGGTATTCCCATCTCTTTCAGAATTTTCCACAGTTTATTGTGATCCACACAGTCAAAGGCTTTGGCATAGTCAATAAAGCAGAAATAGATGTTTTTCTGGAAATCTCTTGCTTTTTCCATGATCCAACGGATGTCGGCAATTTGATCTCTGGTTTCTATGCCTTTTCTAAAACCAGCTTGAACGTATTGCTGAAGCCTGGCTTGGAGAATTTTGAGCATTAATTTACTAGCCTGTGAGATGAGTGCAATTGTGCAGTAGTTTGAGCATTGTGTTGCATTGCCTTTCTTTGGAATTGGAATGAAAACTGACCTTTTCCAGTCCTGTGGCCACTGCTGAGTTTTCCAAATTTGCTGGCATAGTGAGTGCAGCACTTTCACAGCATCATCTTTCAGGATTTGAAACAGCTCAACTGGAATTCCATCACTTCCACGAGCTTTGTTCTTAGTGATGCTTTCTAAGGCCCACTTGACTTCACATTCCAAGATGTCTGGCTCTAAATTAGTGATCACATCATCATGATTATCTGGGTCCTGAAGATCTTTTTTGTGCAGTTCTTCCATGTATTCTTGCCACCTCTTCTTAATATCTTCTGCATCTGTTAGGTCCAGACCATTTCTGTCCTTCATTGAGCCCATCTTTGCATGAAATGTTCCCTTGGTATCTCTAATTTTCTTGACGAAATCTCTAGTCTTTCCCATTCTGTTCTTTTGTTCTATGTCTTTGCATTGATCACATATCTCTTCTTGCTATTCTCTGGAGCTCTGTATTGAGATGCTTATATCTTTCCTTTTCTCCTTTGCTTTTCGCCTCTCTTCTTTTCACAGCTATTTGTAAGGCCTCCTCAGACAGCCATTTTGTTTTGTGCATTTCTTTTCCATGGGGATGGTCTTGATCCCTGTCTCCTGTACAATGTCACTAACCTCATTCCATAGTTCATCAGGCACTCTATCTATCAGATCTAGGCCCTTAAATCTATTTCTCACTTCCACTGTATAATCATAAGGGATTTGATTGAGGTCATACCTGAATGGTCTAGTGGTTTTCCCTACTTTCTTCAATTTGAGTCTGAATTTGGTAACAAGGAGTTCATGATCTGAGCCACAGTCAGCTCCTGGTCTTGTTTTATTGGCTGTATAGAGCTTCTCCATCTTTGGCTGCAAAGTATATAATCAATCTGATTTCGGTGTTGACCATCTGGTGATGTCCATGTGTAGAGTCTTCTCTTGTGTTGTTGGAAGAGGGTGTTTGCTATGACCAGTGCATTTTCTTTGCAAAACTCTATTAGGCTTTGCCCTGCTTCATTCCGCACTCCAAGGACAAATTTGCCTGTTGCTCCAGGTGTTTCTTTACTTCCTACTTTTGCATTCCAGTCCCCTATAATGAAAAGGATATCTTTTTTGGCTGTTAGTTCTAAAAGGTCTTGTAGGTCTTCATAAAACCGTTCAACTTCAGTTTCTTCAGCGTTACTGGTCGGGACATAGACTTGGATTACTGTGATATTGAATGGTTTTCCTTGGAGACGGACAGAGATCATTCTGTCGTTTTTGAGATTGCATCCACGTACTGCATTTCAGACTCTTTTGTTGACCATGATGGCTACTCTATTTCTTCTGAGGGAATCCTGCCCGCAGTAGTAGATATAATGGTCATCTGAGTTAAATTCACCCATCCCAGTCCATTTTAGTTCGCTGATTCCTAGAATGTCGATGTTCACTCTTGCCATCTCTTGTTTGACCACTTCCAATTTGCCTTGATTCATGGACCTGACATTCCAGGTTCCTATGCAATATTGCTCTTTACAGCATTGGATCTTGCTTCTATCACCAGTCACATCCACAGCTGGGTATTGTTTTTGCTTTGCCTCCATCCCTTCATTCTTTCTGGAGTTATTTCTCCACTGATCTCCAGTAGCTTATTAGGCACCTAATAACCTGGGGAGTTCCTTTTTCAGTATCCCATCATTTTGCCTTTTCATACTGTTCATGGGGTTCTCAAGGCAAGGATACTGAAGTGGCTTGCCATTCCCTTCTTCAGTGGACCACATTCTGTCAGACCTCTCCACCATGACCTGCCCATCTTGGGTTGCCCCACGGGCATGACTTGGTTTCTTTGAGTTAGACAAGGCTGTGGTCCTAGTGTGATTAGATTAACTAGTTTTCTGTGAGTATGGTTTCAGTGCGTCTGCCCTCTCATGCCCTCTTGCAACACCTACCATCTTACTTGGGTTTCTCTTACCTTGGGCATGGGGTATCTCTTCACGGCTGCTCCATCAAAGCACAGCCACTGCTCCTTGCCTTGGACAAAGGGTATCTCCTTACCACCGCCGTTCCTGACCTTCAACTTGGGATATGTGATTTAGCTTCCTGAAATTGTTGCATTCACACTGAAGACTAAGGCAGTGTTTTGTTTTTATTTTTGTTTTTAATTTCTAATGTGTCAAATCATTTGGAACATCATTCTTATTTTCCTGGATCCATATCTAGTTTTCATCAATAGTTCTTATTTAGCAGGAAACCATTATTTCCTTATTTTTTCAAATTAATAAAGAAACAAGCAGTTATGTCACATAAGTTTTAAAGCTTAAACTCAGAGTGAGAGTTTAGCATTTTCTCTCCTTTATAATTAATTCGAGTTTTCAATCTAGCTCAAACTTCTTAGTGCATTCTGTGTATATTAAATATAGTGCAAATGATACTTTATGATATATGGCTTTAAGGTCTTTGCATTATGTCTTTATTATTGCAGCTACTATTTAGATTTATATGTTTTGCAAGTACTCTAAATTCACCAATCATATGATATTAAGTTAGAGAGTCTCTTATCACAAGGCCCAGAATCTCCTTCATAATCAATTAAGTGCTAGAAAAATACACTAACCAAATCCAGGCTTAAAAGGTTACTTGAGAAACCTTTATGCAGGTCAGGAAGCAACAGTTAGAACTAGAGATGGAACAACAGACTGGTTCCAAATAGGGAAAAGAGTATGTCAAGGCTGTATATTGTCACCATGCTTATTTAACTTTTATGCAGAGTACATCATGAGAAATGCTGGGCTGGATGAAGCACAAACTGGAATCAAGATTGCCAGGAGAAATATTAATAATCTCAGATATGCAGATGACACCACCCTTATGGCAGAAATTGAAGAACTAAAAGACCTCGATAAAAGTGATAAAGGAGAGTGAAAAGTTGGCTTAAAACTCACCATTCAGAAAACTAAGCTTATGGCATCTGGTCCCATCACTTCATGGCAAATAGATGGGGAAACAGTGGAAACAGTGGCTGACTTTATTTTGCTGGGCTCCAAAATCACTGCAGATGGTGATTGCAGCCATGAAATTAAAAGCTGATTACTCATTGGAAGGAAAGTTATGACCAATCTAGATAGCATATTGAAAAGCAGAGACATTACTTTGTCAACAAAGGACCATCTAGTCAAGGCTATGGTTTTTCCAGTGGTCATGTATGGATGTGACAGTTGGACTATAAAGAAAGCTGAATGCTGGAGAATTGCTGCTTTTGAACAGTGGTGTTGGAGTTCCTTGGACTGCAAGGAGATCCAAGTAGTCCATCCTAAAGGAGATCAGTCCTAGGTGTTCATTGGTAGGAATGATGTTAAAGCTGAAACTCCAATATTTTGGCCACCTGATGTGAAGAGTTGACTCATTTGATAAGACCCTGATGCTAGGAAAGATTGAGGGAAGGAGGAGAAGGGGATGACAGAGGATGGCTGGATGGCATCATCGACTCAATAGATATGGGTTTGGGTGGACGCCGGGAGTTGGGATGGACAGGGAGCCCTGGCATGCTTTGGTTCATGGGGTCGCAAAGAGTCAGACACGACTGAGCGACTGAACTGAACTGAACTGAAAGTTACTTTTTAATTTAATAGTACATTCTTTTATTTTTCTTGTTTTATAACAAGAAAAATGCCTAAATATATTTCTTAGTAAAAATTATCTTTCACAGAATAACTTAAACATGGAGGAAAACAAAGATTATTATCATGCTTTCTAACATAACGGTTCTTATGTCAAGAAATAATCACAAAAATTTGAATAATTATATCTAAATAATGTGTATAGCTAATGTGTATATCTAATCATACTAAATTACTGAGTGATACTGAAGCATGCCCATTTTCTGACAATCTGTTTTCTTTAATCTCTATCAGTGGTTTGAATCCCTCCCATATCACCTTGTCTTTCTCTATCCATTATTCAGCTACCTCTTACTCATACTCTCAATAATTCAGCTCTTCTAGAATGCTATGATAATCCCTGATTAAATACCTAGAATAATTTTACCAAAAGAGCTGTCAGGTAATTATTATAAAACATCACTTAAAATTTGGATAATACTAAACAAATGGAGGGAAATATAATATTTAAGAATCAGAACTTTTAGTATCACAAAAAGATTTTTCTTTCCCCAAATTTGATGTGTTAATAAAGTGCAATTCTAAAAAAAATCCTGTTTATTCTTTTTTTTAGAAAAATTGAAAAGCTAGTTCTCAAATTTATATAAAAATATGGAAACAACAGTCAAAATAAAGATAATTTTAAAGAAGATAGAAAGTTGTAGCACAAACTACCCAATATAAGGTTTTATTTTAAACACATGATAACAAATAACCTCAGATATACAGAAGACATCACCCTTATGGCAGAAAGCAAAGGGGAACTAAAAAGCCTCTTGAGGAAGGTTAAAAAGGAGAGTGAAATAGCTGGCTTAAAATTCAACATTTAAAAAACTAAGATTATAGCATCCGGTCCCATCAGTTCTTGGCAAATAGATGGGAAAATAATGAAAACAGTGGGAGACTTTATTTTCTTGGGCTCCAAAATCACTGCAGATGGTGGCTGCAGCCATGACATAAAAAATGCTTGCTCCTTGGAAGAAAAGCTATGACAACCTACACAGCGTACTTAAAAGCAGAGACATTACTATGCCAACAAAGGTCCATAGAGTCAAAGCTGCAGTTTCCCCCATAGTCATATGTGGATGTGAGAGCTGGACAATAAAGAAGGCTGAAGAGCAAAGAACTGATGCTTTTGAATTGTGGTGTTGGAGAAGAATCTAGACAGTCCATTGGACAACAAGGAAATCAAATCAGTTGATCCTAAAGGTAATCAACCCTGAATATTCATTGGAACGACTGATGCTGAATCTCTAATACTAGGGCCACCTGATGTGAAGAGCCAACTCACTGGAAAAGACCCTGATTCTGGGAAAGATTGAAATCAGGAGGATAAGGGGACAACAGAGGACCAGATGGTCGGATGACATGAGTTTGAAAAAGCTCTAGGTGATGGTGAAGGACAGAGCATTCTGGCATGCTTCAGTCCATGGGGTCACAAAAAGTTGGACATGACTGAGTGACTGAACAACAATAACAGAAACACAGACCAATGAAATAAAATAAGGAGTTCAGAAATAATTTCATATATACATCAGCATTCATGTTCTTGTGATGATAGCCTGGCTCCTTCTTCATATCATAAACCAAATTAATTCAATATGGGTTTTAGAGCTAATTTTTTTTTTAATTTAAAAGATGTTCATGACCTTGGGATATGCCAAGGTTCCCAAATTGCATATCAAATTTAATAACTATAAATAAAATCATTAAATAAAAAGTAAAATTGGGAACATTATTCATCATAAGACCAGATTTAGAGAATAAAAAGGCAATACACAGAGTTAGAAAGGATATTTTTAATAGTGAATATAATTCACAAATAACTTGTATGAAGAATATGAATAAGACTTGTACAAATCAGTAAAGAGAAGACAGGCATCCTATTAGACAATGGGCAGGAGACAAAAATTAGCACATCATAGAAAAAACTATCCAGCTTACTAATGTAAAAAAGGGTGCTCAATTTCATTAATACCAGGGAAGCACAAATTCAAGTCAAAATTCTATGCCAGTACACATCCATCAGAATGGGTATAATTAGAGATACTAACAATACTAACTTTGGGGAAGGATGTATAGGAGTAGAACTATCATATGCAGCTTATGGACATGTAAAAAGTGTATCAACTTAATAAAATTACTGTGTACCCATAATAAAGCTAAAAACATGGCTCAGCATTTCTCCTACCAAGTACATATCCATAGAAATGCAGAGGTCAAAATTATTGGCATAAAATTGTTCACAATTTTTCATTATCATCATTTAATGTCTAAAGGATCTGCCCTGATGACCTCTCTTTGATTCCTGATAGTCTTCTCTCTCTCTCCCTTCCTCTCTCTCCCCCTTTCTCTTTCTCCCTCTCACTTCTCTCTTTGCTTTTGAATCTTTTGCAGGTGACCACTCTGTTCTACTGTAAGTTTCTCCAGAGTCCCTTGTCTCTATCCTCTCTGGTTTGGATCTTTATTATATAGATTCATGTAGTCTCTGCCTTTTTCAATATTTCTTTTTTCCTCATTCCCAGGTACCACAGAACATAAAACTTTTGGGGTCTTAACCTTCAAGCAAGAAGACTCCTCCTTGGAAATCAGAGAATTACAAACATTCACAATTGAATGCCTTTTTATTTGTCTCATATTTAGATTAAAATTCCAAATGCTCCTAATAAAATTTCCTCATGGAAAGGATAACAACTAAAAACAGCACTAGCCATCAATATGCTGTGACAGATTTTCAGACATATTTGGGAAGTACAAACTACAGGAAGAGGGAGAAAAAAAAAAAAGATCATAAAAGTTTAATGGAAAGAGTGTCATTTTTTCATGGGAGGTGGGCAGAGTGCAAGACTCCAGTATAAGGAAAAATAAATGACCTTGCATTTGATAATGGAGAAAAGGACCAGATAAGGAAAAAGGAAACATTTTACTCTTCAGTTTTGCTGTGTGCTGAATTGTCTATTCTTTACCTCTAGATTTATAAACAGAAAAGCTATAAATATCTTCAAGGAGCCAGGGACGACAGAGGATGAGATGGTTGGCTGGCATCACCCACTTAATGGACATGAGTTTGAGTAAATTCTGGGAGCTGGGGATGGACAGTGAAGCCTGGCATGCTGAAGACCATGGGATCACAGAGTTGGACATGACTGAGCGACTTAACTGAATTGAACTTTCTTAGCAGCCTGATACAAAGAATGAAGAACAAGAAATTAAGTGACCAGTATATCAAGCATAACTATTAAGTCAACGAAGTAAAATTTTGGAACATAGACTATATAAAAAGTCTATATGTAAGAGTATTCACTTTATAATTTTCTCTTGTAATACTGAAAAGTATACTGGTAATATTATTTAAGAAAAGTGTTTTGAATTTCTTTCTCTTTCATTATAGCCCTTATTTTCACATAACTTAGAAATATATAGGATTCCTGAGTCAAGAAGTTCCTCATCACACAACAGTAATTGCTCTTCATCAATACTCAGTCTTAATGGTTTGCAACATCTATTCAGGGTGCTTTCAGTATATATCCATTCATTCATGACTCATTCAATGAGTTCAAGCATATGAATATAAAACCCACTGGAATGAAGCCATAGTAGAAACTCAATATTTTTACTATGTAATAATTTTCTCCAGAAATGGGGACAAGCAAATAGAAAATGGGTTTTGTTACAAGCCTAGGGGGAGGTGTACATTGGTGAGGAGAGAAGAGAATTAAAACATGCACTCAAAGTAATGATCACAGCACGCTAACATGACACCTGATATACCACAGGGAGAAAAAAAAACACATTAAATTCCTTCATAATACTACAGTGCACATGATTAACAACTTTGTTCGTAAGTGTTCTCCTAAACCAAGTTAAGTAATTAAAATCTAGAGCAATTTCAGAGGATCTCAATGGCAAGCTTTGGCAGAGTCCCAAGAGTGCTTTACATTACACTGAATGGTAAAGGACTTCATAGAAAATTCTGATATTCTCAAGGTTTGAACTGAAGACTTTTAATATTTAGAGCTTTAAAAACAAAAAGAATGCGCACATTGGCATTCTAAGGTAAATAGCCCCTTCTGAAACTTAAACATTAACTCTATTAGCATTGGATATTGCATCTGTTAGCATAATCGACATTTGGATTCATTTTTACAATATGATATATGAGGTCACTTATTCATTATAAAAGCAGTTGGTGTATAGCTACTATGGCAAGTGTATTTATCTGAGGGGGTGAATATAAAAACTCATTAAGTATGTTTCATGCTCTCAGCTCACAGTCCATTCTATTTGGTTAAACTTTTGTAACCAACAGAGCTGCTTATTCATATTTCAGACAAATAGTAGGATAGAACTTCTAACTCTAGCAGTTGGGCATGGACATGTGCCTTGCTCACATTAATGACATGTAAGTTGAAGTGTCTTGTGTTATGTCTATGTGATGACTGTTCCTTTACTCTTCACATGGTAATAGATGAAGTTCCAAATGTGGATACTTCATCAACCTGGGTCCCTGGTTAAAAACAATGTCAAGCTGTGCCTCTGCCCCAAACGATGTCTATGACATCCGAGCAAGAAATAAATTAATATTTGCTGCTTTAAGATCTGGGTTTTGTTGTTGTTGTTATGGCATAATCTATTGGCATAATACTATTTTTCATTTTTTAATCCTAGTTATTTGCATCTCAAAGTCCTCTTTTCTCTTCTAGGTGGTCCTATCCATAAGCTTTTCTGTATTCTGGATTCCTAGTTACCAAGCACCATATCCAGAATTATGTCCGTACTTACATGAGGTGGACCAAGAAAAGTAATAGGCTATTCCTGATGAAGAGGGACTGAGGTTAAGTAAACAGTTGCTCACCTGGAGACAGTTTCCAGCTATAGGGGAGACTGAACATGGAAAAAAGGCATGAAGTAAATAGATGTCAAAGAGAGTCTGAATCAGCAAGTAAATAGAGGACAGAGAAGGGACTGAAAAAGTACTATGACTGTGGGAGAGATTTAGAACGCCAAGTGGATGAAGAATAAGGAAGTAGATTCAGAGGAAATGAGGGGAAGCCGGCTGTAAATTTTACACAATAGTTATTAGTAGTAAATATCAGCTAACGTTTATTGAGCATTTACTATATTCTAGGTATTCTGCTAAGTACTTTTCACATTTCACATTATTTGGCCCTTATAATAACCTTAACAAGATAGACACTATTATTTCTGCTAATTTAAAAATGAGTAAGCAGAGATCTGAAAATTTCAATAATTTTCCTAAAACCAGAGAGCTATTAGGAGAAGTTCAGTTCAGTTCAGCTCAGTCGCTCAGTCGTGTCCAACTTTTTGTGACCGCATGAATAGCAGGCAAGCCAGGCCGCTCTGTCCATCACCAACTCCCGGAGTTCACTCGGACTCACACCCGTCGAGTCAGTGACGCCATCCAGCCAACTTATCCTCTGTCGTCCCCTTCTCCTCCTGCCCCCAATCCCTCCCAGCATCAGAGTCTTTTCCAATGAGTCAACTCTTCACACGAGGTGGCCAAAGTACTGGAGTTTCAGCCTCAGCATCAGTCCTTCCAAAGAAATCCCAGGGCTGATCTCCTTCAGAATGGACTCGTTGGATCTCCTTGCAGTCCAAGGGACTCTCAAGAGTCTTCTCCAACACCACAGTTCAAAAGCAGCAATTGTCCGGCGCGCAGCTTTCTTCACAGCCCAACTCTCACATCCATACATAACCACTGGAAAAACAATAGCCTTGACTAGACGGACCTTTGTTGGCAAAGTTATGTCTCTGCTTTTCATTATGCTATCTAGATTGGTCATAACTTTTCTTCCAAGGGGTAAACATCTTTTAATTACATGGCTGTAGTCACCATCTGCAGTGATTTTGGAGCCCCCCAAAAATAAAGTCTGACACTGTTTCTACTATTTCCACATCTATTTCCCATGAAGTTATGGGAACGGAAGCCATGATCTTCATTTTCTGAATGTTGAGGTTTAAGCCAACTTTTTCACTTTCCTCTTTCACTTTCAAGAGGCTCTTTAGCTCTTCTTCGTTTTCTGCCATAAGGTTGGTGTCATCTGCATATCTGAGGTTATTCATATTTCTCCCGGCAATCTTGATTCCAGCTTCTGCTTCTTCCAGGCCGGCATTTCTCAGGATGGAGTCTGCATATAAGTTAAATAAGCAGGGTGACAATATACAGCCTTGACATACTCCTTTTCCTATTTGGAATCAGTCTGTTGTTCCATGTCCATTTCTAACTGTTGCTTACTGACCTGGATATAGGTTTCTCAAGTGGCAGATCAGGTTGTGCGGTATACCCATCTCTTTCAGAATTTTCCAGTTTATTGTGATTCACACAGTCAAAGGCTTTGCCATAGTCAATAAAGCATAAAGAGATGTTTTTCTGGAAAGCTCTTGCTTTTTCTATGATCCAGAAGATGTTGGTAACTTGATCTCTGGTTCCTCTGCCTTTTCTAAAACCAGCTTGAACATCTGGAAGTTCACTGTTCACATATTGCTGAAGCCTGGCTTGGAGAATTTTGAGCATTACTTTATTAGCCTGTGAGATGAGTGTAATTGTGCGGTAGTCTGAGAATTCCTTGGCATTGCCTTTCTTTGGGATTGCAATGAAAAGTGACCTATTCCAGTCCTGTGGCCACTGCTGAGTTTTCCAAATTTGCTGGCATAGTGAGTGCAGCACTTTCACAGCATCATCTTTCAGGATTCGAAACAGCTCAACTGGCATTCCATCACCTCCACTAGCTTTGTTCGTAGTGATGCTTTCTAATACCCACTTGACTTCACATTCCAGGATGTGTGGCTCTAGGTGAGTGATCACACTATCGTGGTTATCCTGGTCATGAAGATCTTTTTTGTGTAGTTCTTCTGTGTATTCTTGCCACCTCTTCTTAATATCTTCTGCATCTGTTAGGTCCATACCATTCCTGTCCTTTATCGAACCCATCTTTGCATGAAATGTTCCCTTGGTATCTCTAATTTTCTTGAAGAAATCTTTAGTCTTCCCCATTCTGTTGTTTTCCTCTATTTCTTTGCATTGATTGCTGAAGAAGGTGTTCATATCTCTTCTTGCTATTCTTTGGCACTCTACATTCAGATGCTTATATCTTTCCTTTTCTCCTTTGCTTTTCACTTCTCTCCTTTTCACAGCTATTTGTAAGGCCTCCTCAGACAGCCATTTTGCTTTTTTGCATTTCTTTTCCATGGGGATGGTCTTGATCCCTGTCTCCTATACAGTGCAACGAACCTCAGTCCATAGTTCATCAGGCACTCTATCTATCAGGTCTAGGCCCTTAAATCTATTTCTCACTTCCACTGTATAATCATAAGGGATTTGATTGAGGTCATACCTGACTGGTCTAGTGGTTTTCCCTACTTTCTTCAATTTCAGTCTGAATTTGGAAATAAGGAGTTCATGATCTGAGCCACAGTCAGCTCCTGGTATTGTTTTTTTGACTATATAGAGCTTCTCCATCTTTGGCTACGAAGAATACAATAAATGTGATGTCAGTGTTGACCATCTGGTGATGTCCATGTGTTGAGTCTTCTCTTGTGTTTTTGGAAGAGGGTATTTGCTATGACCAGTGTATTTTCTTGGCAAAACTCTATTAGTCTTTGCTTTGCTTCATTCTGTATTCCAAGGCCAAATTTGCCTGTTACTCCAGGTGTTTCTTTACTTCCTACTTTTGCATTCCAGTCCCCTATAATGAAAAGGACATCTTTTTGGGGTGTTAGTTCTAAAAGGTCTTGTAGGTCTTCATGGAACTGTTCAACTTCAGCTTGTTTAGCATTACTGGTTGGGGCATAGACTTGGATTACTGTGAATGGTTTGCCTTGGAAACGAGCAGAGGTCATTCTGTTGTTTTTGAGATTGCATCCACGTACTGCATTTCAGACTCTTTTGTTGACCATGATGGCTACTCTATTTCTTCTGAGGGAATCCTGCCCGCAGTAGTAGATATAATGGTCATCTGAGTTAAATTCACCCATTCCAGTCCATTTTAGTTCGCTGATTCCTAGAATGTTGACTTTCACTCTTGCCATCTCCTGTTTGACCACTTCCAATTTGCCTTGATTCATGGACCTGACATTCCAGGTTCCTTTGCAATATTGCTCTTTACAGCATTGGACCTTGCTTCTATCACCAGTCACATCCACAGCTGGGTATTGTTTTTGCTTTGCCTCCATCCCTTCATTCTTTCTGGAGTTATTTCTCCACTGATCTCCAGTAGCATGTTGGGCACTTATTGACCTGGGGAGTTCCTTTTTCAGTATCCCATCATTTTGCCTTTTCATACTGTTCATGGGGTTCTCAAGGCAGGAATACTGAAGTGGTTTACCATTCCCTTCTCCAGTGGACCACATTGTCTCAGACCTCTCCACCATGCCCACCCATTTTGGCTGGCCCCACAGGACATGGCTTAGTTTCTTTGAGTTAGACAAAGCTGTGGTCCTAGTGTGATTCATTTGATTAGTTTTCTGTGAGTATGGTTTCAGTGTGTCTGCTCTTTGATGCCTTCTTTCAATACCTACTGTCTTACTTGGGTTTCTCTTACCTTGGGTGTGGCATATCTCCTCACGGCTGCTCCAGCAAAGCGCAGCCACTGCTCCTTACTTTGGATGAGGGATATCTCTTCACCGCCGCCCCTCTCGACCTTGAACGTGGAATAGCTCCTCTAGGCCCTCTGGTGCCTACGCAGCCACTGCTCCTTGGACGTGGGGTTGCTCCTCCTGGCCACCACCCCTGGCCTCCCGCGTGGGGCAGCTCCTCCTGTCCACCCTGCCTGGACTCTGGCAGGGGTAGCACCTCTTGGCTGCTCCTGCGTTGTCACAGTCTGGCACTCTCGGCCCCTGCCCCTGACCTCAGTCGCTGGGTAGCTCCTCCCAGCTGCCGCTCCTGACCTCAGACGCGGGGTAGCTCCTCTCAGCCACCACCCCTGACCTCGGATTCAAATCTTTTCAGTCTCTGTCTAGTCAGTACTCCTATATAACTGCAGACTGCAAGATCTAACTAGTCAATCTTAAAGGAAACCAGTCCTGAATATTCATTGGAAGGACTGATGCTGAAGCTAAAGCTCCAATACTTTAGCCACCTGATGCGAAGAGCTGACTTATTGGAAAATATCCTGATGCTAGGAAAGATTGAAGGCAAGAGGAGAAGGGGATGACAGAGGACAAGATGGTTGATAGCATCACTGACTGAATGTACATGAATTTGAGCAAGCTCTGGGAGATGCTGAAGGACAGGGAAGCGTGGTGTGCTGCAGTCCATGGGTCACAAAAAGTTGGACATGACTGAGGAATTGTGCAACAACTCTACTGGTACTTATGTAAAATAAAGCATTAAAAGATGCAGAATTTTTCATTAGGAATTGTTGACTCATACCTACTCAACCTGAACATCCAAATCTTGATTCTGATAAAGTCAGAGAGAATCATATTGCTGGTGCTTTAATTAGAAAAGGGAAAACATTGTTTAAAATGCTGAACTTAATCTTTGAAGGAGAAGTATGCACATTTTACCTCTTTATTCATGAATAATAAATTTTAGTTTAAAATTTCTGGTATTTGTTCCTACTTTTATTGCCATCAGGCTTTTTTTTTTTTTTTTTCCTTAGCTAGTTTAGTAGAAGTAATAATTTGAATACTTGCCTAGTCATTTCTGAAAGCCTGTTTTGCATCAGATATTTATTACAAAGCAATGACAACCCACTCCAGTACTCTTGCCTGGAAAATCCCATGGACGGAGGAGCCTGGTAGACTGAAGTCCATGGGGTTGGTAAGAGTCAGACACGACTGAGCAACTTCGTTTTCACTTTTCACTTTCATGCATCGGAGAAGGAAATGGCAACCCACTCCAGTGTTCTTGCCTGGAGAATCCCAGGGACGGTGGAGCCTGGAGGACTGCCATCTATGGGGTCGCATAGAGTCGGACACGACTGAAGCGACTTAGCAGCAGCAGCAAACTTTAAAAAATTATTTGTTTTTAATATTGATTATTTTAAAAATTGATTTCTCTGGAACATACTACTTCTCAAATACCCTCCCATGTCCCAGCAGCACACTGGATATCTAGTCATTAAATGCTTTCAGTGTGTGGAATATCCATGCTTTGTAAAATGTTTTCTGCAGCTACCTAAAATTCTCTTTTTAGTTTATTTGTTGACTATGAAATTCAGCAGTAGAAAAATTTCTTAGTTTGGTATAAAGGAAAGAATTGTTGAGTTGACATGAAAAGCTATTGATTCTATGTTACTCCTATATTTCACTGATAATCTGTGTTTTATCCTATGATTTAACAGCTGAAAGTTTTGCTTTGTAATTATGTCAGGCCAATTATGTTTGGGATACATATATAGCTTATAATCAGGAGAGCAAATAGGATTCTTTAACTGAGCTACTATTGGATATTTGAGGGTGACTCAAACTACCAGGTTCAGGAGAAAATTAGTGGAAAAATTTATTATTATGTTTACTGTGGTTGTAGGCAGATGAGGAAAGAAAACCTGAATATACTATTATTTCTCAGATTTTCCAAATATGAGAATATTAACTTAAAAAAATTCCATTTGTCTTAATTTTTGTTGTACATCTCACTTTTATATTAACAGAACTTCAAAGCTATATATGCTTATTTTGAAACAGTTTGAAATTCAAGTTTCACAATAAAAACAAGCAAAAGTTAAAAAAAGAAATCTGCACACATCTAGGAAAAAATCGAAATCAATGAAACGTTGGCTCATGTGCCTGCATCAGTCTCTGATCATGTGTACTGCATGAATGTCAAAGACAGAGAGTGTCAAAGATAATTATCACATTAGTGAAGTAGGCTGATTCCTGTCTCATTTCTCAACCATGACAGAGTATGACACACAAAATCCCCTGGTTTTTCCAAGTCCAAAAGAAAACAAACAAACTCCACTTGATGGGCACAGAAAAATCCTCACCAACAACGAGTGGCAACAGGCTGGGGATGGGGTAGCTATCTGCCTTCTCCAACTGTTGACTTACCTCTTGATCTCAACTAAATCATCTTAACTCCCTTTTGAGGAGTAATCTTTTCATTTTTTCCTAAACATTCTCATTAGTACTGATGTTGTGAAATTGTGTATACTATGTCTCACAGGTTTTTCAATATGTGATAGGCAGTATGTTAGTGTTAGTTGCTCAATCGTGCCCAATTCTTTGTAGCCCCATGGACTCTAGCCCGCCCAGCTTTTCTGTCAATGGAATTCTCCAAGCAAAAATACTGAAGTGGGTAGCCATTTCCTTCTCCAGGGGATCTTCCCAACCCAGGGATCAAAACCGGCTCTCCTGCATTGTTGACATATTCTTTACTATCTGAACCATCTGAGCCACCAGGGAAAGGAAGTATAAGTCTATATAAAGGCAATATAGTCTGTTGTAGGCTCTTAGATGAAAATAATTAATGAAATTAGTATTAAATATGTTCAAAAATACATTATATTTGTTATGCATGTCTTTTAATTATTGTTTTCTTTTGGAATAAGCAAATCAATGCTGACTAATTCTATTTAATGAATGCTAATTTTCAATGAACCCATCAATGAGTACCTGGATATTTCAAATGATAAGTATACAATGATCTTAGCGAGAAGCAAACAACTGCTTAGTATTGGAAATATCACAAAGGAATATTTTATTGGGTCTATAATTGAGAATAATTTTTCCACAAAGCAGGGTGACTGTATACTTTTCTGGGAGATCATTTACTTTGAAAGTATTTCATTTAATGTATGTTTCATATACCTTTAGCCATCAGTATGATCAAAATGGTGTTTTAATATTATTTGTATGACTTAGAATTGTCCCTTAATATTTCTGAGTTTCAGTTTTTAAGTTAGTCACTATGTATTTTACGAGGTTGCTGTGAGACTCAAAAGAATGCATGAATATGAAATAATGTGATGTGTATAGCTTGGTGGTTGAAGCATTCATGTGGCCCTGCATTCAGGTAAGTCCAGTTTTGATGTGGGGTTTCCTAACCTATTAACTGTACACCATGAGCATGTACTTAAAGTTTTGAAACTTTAGTTTCTGTACTTGTAAAGTGAGGATAGTGATAGTACTTACCCTACTAGATGCAGTAGGATATTTTGAGATAATGCATGCAAAATACTTAGCACAGTGCTACATGCATGGCCTCTCAATCAATGCTGGCTATTAATACTTTGGTTGTAGAAATAAAAATATGAAAGGTGTTATACTATTTTTAAGGCATCTTTTAATTCTTTCATCCTTTGGCAGCCTTGGGAATGACAGGCCTGATTCCAAGATGTTTTTCTTAAAAAAAAAAAGTGCTTTTATTTTTAAAAAATATAAAAGTATTATGCGGATAAGAGATCACTTGAAAAGTATAGGTAGATAGAAAAGGTCAGAGCTAAAATTATCCACAGTCCCATTACAATCACCAATAACATTTGGCATATTTATTTCCAGAGTATTTTCATGCATACATATTAATATAGTTCTAATAATTAACCATTAATTAATAATTGCTCCACAATAATTCAAATGTTTGATAAGCCAACATTTTAATGGTGACAAAATTTTCATGTGAAGATTTTCCTTAACTTTTACCTAATTCTTAAACTTTAAGTGAATTTTCAGTTTCCACATTATGAATAGTACAAATATGAATATCATTGTATATGTCAGTTTTATAGTTCTCTGTATCAATGACTCTGCTTCTGTTTAGGTCTACTTCTTCATCTTTTTTTTTTTTTTTTATTTTTTGGATTTCATATATGAGCGAGATCATGCAGTACTTGTCTTTTTCTGTCTAGCTTACTTCACTTAGCATAATATAGGTCCATCTATGTTGTCCCAGATTGCCGGGAGAAATATCAATAACTGCAGATATGCAGATGACATCACCCTTATGGCAGAAAGTGAAGAGGAACTAAAAAGCCTCTTGATGAAAGTGAAAGAGGAGAGGGAAAAAGTTGACTTAAAGCTCAACATTCAGAAAACGAAGATCATGGCATCTGGTCCCATCACTTCATGGGAAATAGATGGAGAAACAGTGGAAACAGTGTCAGACTTTATTTTTTTGGGCTCCAAAATCACTGCAGATGGTCACTGCAGCCATGAAATTAAAAGACACTTACTCCTTGGAAGAAAAGTTATGACCAACCTAGATAGCATATTGAAAAGCAAAGACATTACTTTGCCGACTAAGGTCCATCTAGTCAAGGCTATGGTTTCTCCAGTAGTCATGTATGGCTGTTAGAGTTGGACTGTGAAGAAGGCCGAGTGCCGAAGAATTGATGCTTTTGAACTGTGGTGTTGGAGAAGACTCTTGAGAGTCCCCTGGACTGCAAGGAGATCCAACCAGTCCATTCTGAAGGAGATCAGCTCTGGGATTTCTTTGGAAGGAATGATGCTAAAGTTGAAATTCCAGTACTTTGGCCACCTCATGCGAAGAGTTGACTCATTGGAAAAGACTTTGATGCTGGGAGGGATTGGGGGCAGGAGGAGAAGGGAACGACAGAGGATGAGATGGCTGGATGGCATCACTGACCTGATGGACGTGAATCTGAGTGAACTCCGGGTTTGGTGATGGACAGGGAGGCCTGGTGTGCTGCGATTCATGGGGTCGCAAAGAGTCAGACACGACTGAGCGACTGAACTGAAATGAACTGAACTGATGTCTCAAGATGTGTTTCTCACAGTCATTTCTGCACACTGATCTTTCAGAGCTCTACTTTATTTTTGTCAAGTTGTTTTGTTTTGTTTTCCAGGATTTTTGGTGACCTCCCTATACTCTCATCTCTCTATGCTTAACATATTATGTCTAAGCTGTTGGAGGCAGAGTTATACATTGTTTCAGTGGCCTTGGAACCATTCTGTGTTCAAATAATAACTACATCAAGAATTAACAAAGGAAAAATAATGTTAATGTTAATAATCCTTTATACTTTGAATAAGACATTAAGGCTCTTAACATGGTATTTGGTACATAGTAAGTATTTGGTAGAAGCTAGCTAATTTTACTTTTTATTTTTTTAATTTAAATTTATTTATTTTAATTGGAGGCTAATTACAATATTTTATTCTTATCTATAATCAGCTCTATTTTTAGAAAGTTTCTCCTTAAATGTTGGTTGCAGTTTGCCTGTCACTCACATCTACTCTTTGTTTTTCAAATTTTCCTATGGAATATCATTGAATTTTAAATGCTTTTTTAGGTTGGACAATTCTTCAAAAAGGGTTTCCTAATAAAAATTTTCAAACTTCATCATATATTTTGTTCTATGAACAAAGTACTATTTATAATAATTAAAATAGTTTCCTCTTCAATGATCTATGATATTTTCAAAAGAGACACATTTATCTTCCAGTCAAGAATAGAGATTCTGATCAGCAATAATCTGAAGAGAAATACTGATGGAAAACTATAGGAGACTTTGTGAACTCTGCTTTGCTCTTGTTGTTATTTAGTCACTAAGTCATATCTGACTTTTTGTGACTCCATGGACTATAGCCTACCAGACTCTTTTGTCCATGGGATTTCTCAGGCAAGAATACTGAAGTGCATTGCCTTTTTCTTCTCCAGGGGATCTTCCCAAAACAGGGATCAAAACCATGTCTTCTGTATTGGCAAATGGATTCTCTGCTGCTGAGTCACCAGGGAAGCTGTGAATTCTGCTTAGAGGAGGAATATTGTTCCTATATATGTTACTTCTGCATTTTAACATCTTTCAAAGACAGTTATATTTAGAACTCTTACAGGAAAAGTGGAGAAAATTAAATAAAATAAGTTGTAAGCAGCTTGCAACAACTGTGAATATTCCCTGGATCAGGGGTCCTCAATCTCTGGGATCTAATGCTCAATAATCTGAGGTGAAGCTGACATAATAATAATAGAAATAAAGTATACAATAAATGTAATGTGCTTGAATAATCCTGAAACAATTCTCCATCCACTCCTGATCCATGGAAAAATCATTTTGTATGAAACTGGTTCCTGGTGCTAAGATTTGAGACTGCTACCCTAGATCATAGGGTCCTCAATGGAAATAATTGATCTGTTTTTGAATAATTTTTCTACTTCTGCAAATTTCTAAACTACAGTTTTGACTATCATCTGCTGAAAACAACAATTAAAATGAAGAGGAAACAGAGGGACCTATGTTAATTCATAAAAATTTACTTTCTGCGTGCTTAATTACTATTTCATATAGTTTCTTCTTAGAGAATGAAATGGCAATCCACTCCAGCATTCTTGCCTAGGAAATCCTGTGGACAGAGTCTGAGCATGGTGGGCTACAGTTCATGGGGTTGCAAAGAGTCAGACATGACTTAGCAACTGAGCACATGTTCTCTTAGAGAACAGCTGCTGTTGCTAAGTTACTTCAGTCGTGTTCGACTCTGTGCGACCCCATAGATGGCAGCCCACCAGGCTCCCCCGTCCCTGGGATTCTCCAGGCAAGAACACTGGAATGGGTTGCCATTTCCTTCTCCAATGCATGAAAGTGAAAAGTGAAAATGAAGTCTCTCAGTCGTGTCCGACTCTTAGCGACCCCATGGACTGCAGCCTACCAGGCTCCTCCATCCATGGGATTTTCCAGGCAAGAGTACAGCAGGGATATTCTTATAATACTCAGTCTCCTGGAGGTTCATTGTATGTTTTCTTTGCATTTCATTTCAAAACATCAAGAGTAGAGTAAGGCAAGTGAAGTACCTAGGATGCAAAATTTAAGGAGAAATGGCCCTCTTCTGGTCTTATGGAGTTATAATTGATTTAGTGTGTATGGTCATTGGTGAAATCTATCTAGTGGACCTATCAGTCTCTCTTCTGAGGGCAGTTAATTTATCAGATATAAATCTGTATTTCCTTCAAGCTTTGGTTAAATTTATGTTACCAAATGTAAGAACTAACAGAGTTGCCCTGAAAATGCCATCCCCTGAACCCTCAATTTTGTATATCGATCAGGAAAGATATGTAGCAGTTAATGTACATTAACTAGTCAGTCTTCAAAATTATATGTGCATTTTAACTCATTCAATTTTCACAACAACCCTAGGAGTTAAGCACAATTATCTTCTCCTTTTTGAGATGAGGTGCATGGGATAAGTTATTTCCCAAAGTTATGTGGTTCGTAAAAAGCAAAGTTAGGATGTAAATCTATGCAGGCTCATTCTGGCATCCATTCTCTATTGACTCTTAAAACACAGTTTTAGACAATCTTTTGGGGTTTTACACTAGGCATTAAGTTGATTTCAGTATTTTTATCTATGTGTTTATTTTATAAATTGAGTTTTGTGAATATTGCTGTTACTTTGCTATTTCTCCTTCTCCCACTCTTTTCCTTTTGAGTGGTTATTTTACTTTTGCTTGGATCTCATCTGAAGCCTTTTTTAACTGTGTTAAAGTGAATACCATTTTAGGAGTTCAAGTTTTCTCCTGGAATTTTTTTTTAAGTTTTTTATTACTTGAAACTTCAAAAGTGGTCCAAAGGAAGCACTTCTTAGAAATCACTTGTACATAAAAAGCCAGACAGGGTAGTTTAAATAGAGTTTTTGCAAAGACTTGCACTATGAAAATTTTAGGTACATCTGGACCAGGGAAGTATACCAAGCCATTTCCTTTTTGGACATTTTCCTTTGATTCCATTTATTTTGGAACTACAACAAAAATAGTCTTAGGATTAGTTCAGAATCTTTCCAAATTTTATTAAAAGCAGGGGAAAAGTATTAGCAGCACATTATAATAACTCATAAAATGTGCTCCCATATGATTATTCATTAATTTAGCCAGCACTTATTTATATAAACAAGTAAGAGTTTGAAGTTTGGCTCATCACTCAGTATCTGTGTGATCTTGGACAAGTTGCTTATTTGTTTCTATAAAACAAAAATACAAATAGTACCTCTTTTCAAAAAGCATACCTGGTTCATTTAATGAGGAAATGCATACAGTGCCCATGGCAGGAGGCTCAGTATATAGTAAGTTCCTAAAACTGGTCCTCTCACCTCTTACATCTTTCTGTTGTAATCCACTCAGATTTTAGTGCCATATAAATAATATTATGTCACAGAGTCCATCCATAATTATAGTAGTTATCTATTGCTACATTATTAATAGTTCCCAAAATTGCAGCTTTAACCACAACAAAAGTTTATAATTCACACATCTTCTGAAAGGCAGGAATCTGTGAGGATTTTTGCTCTAATCAGGGTCATTCATGTGATTGCAGTCAAACTGTTGAGTTGGGCTATATCTAAAGATTTGACTGTGACTGGAAGTTCTCATTCTAAGCTTACTCATGTAATTAATGGCAGGAAGCACCCATCCTTCATCATTTTTATAGAGCTACTCCTGACATGGCTTCCCCAAGAATGAATGATAAGGAAGGGAGACAAAGAAAGAGAGAAAGTGTGAATAAAATGGAAGCCACGCTATGGAATCCGAAGTGGTGTACATCTATCTGACTTATTCTTTCGGTCACTCAGACAATCTTATTCTTTTGGTCACCGTTACAATATGGAAGGGTACTACAAAAGTGTGTATACCAGTAATTGTAATCACTCTGGGCTACTCTCAGAGATTGGTTACTATAGTCAGTTTCCCTATTAACAAAATTTACCGGCTCCCTTGATCTTCTGAGTTGCTGAAATTTATTCTTGTTTTCCATCACTTAGACAAAGCTCTTGATATCACTTCACCTGTCTTCCTACATGTCTACCTGTATTACATGACTCTTCTATAGAGTGCACGTTTGTTCTTAAGCAAACCATCCATACCACCAGCTTTATGACTTTGCTTACTACATGTTTTTCTGCTAAATTTCACTATACCCTATTTCCCAGAAATTTAAATTCTTTCTACTATTCAAAGTCCATTCTAAATCTCTCCATGAAAATTTTATTATTTTTACAATGGATGGTTTCTTTCTTTTAGAATTCTAAATGCTCTCCCTGTAAACTTGTATAGCAAGTTTATAATGGCTAGTATTCTGATATTTATATTCTCTAATCCTCATAAATTAATGAACTGATATAATGAGACCCACTCATCTGTTTGAATCCTCTTCAGGCCCTGGCACAGAGTATAGCAGATATAATGTACACATCAAATATTTGCTCTAGTTAAAGAATCACTTAATGCATGTTGGTGTGTAAAAAGTAATAAAAGAAGGGCAGTGGCATGATTCAGAGAAGGCAATGGCACCCCACTCCAGTACTCTTGTCTGGAAAATACCATGGATGGAGGAGCCTGGTGGGCTGCAGTTCATGGGGTTGCATAGAGTCAGACACGACTGAAGTGACTTAGCAGCAGCAGCAGTGGCATGATTTTCAGTGTGATTGAATTTTTCTAACAGTTGTTAATTCCCTTTACTTTTGCCAACAGATGGACAGGTAGCAGACTCATTAGGTTAATGTTGACGATGTGGATTTGGTTATAATTTTAAATGGATATCAGTACTTTTTATTGTGAATAGTTATGTTAAAATGTGGTTTAATGAAATGCACATATGCAGAGAAATGTTCATTGAATGCAGTGAAGAGAAGATAATGGGATTAATTCTCTTCTTTTTATTCTACTAGCATATTTTCTAAGTGTAGCTGTTGATAGGAAACTTAATATACTGAAAAAGGTTCCCTGTTTTGGATTGTTCTATAGAAGGAGACTCAAGCTCAAGTAAAATATTATTTAAATTTTAGGTCCATAGTCTTGCTAGTTTTCTTTTTTGTTTGTCTTTACAAAAAAGGAAAATATAAAAGCAAAAGCAGGTACAAGTTTTGAGAATTGCTGAATTTTAATGAACCCATAATGTTGTAAGCATGCCAGAGTAAGGCGCTCAGATATTGCATTCTCATTTTCCACTTTCTGATTTTAGTGCATTTATAATTGAGTAAGCATATAATAGGGGCTTCTACACGACTTTATTTTTTTGGGCTTCAAAATCACTGCAGATGGTGATTGCAGCCATGAAATTAAAAGACGCTTGCTCCTTGGAAGAAAGTTATGACCAACCTAGATAGTATATTCAAAACCAGAGATATTACTTTGCCGACTAAGGTCCGTCTAGTCAAGGCTATGGTTTTTCCTGTGGTCATGTATGGATGTGAGAGTTGGTCTGTGAAGAAGGCTGAGTGCCGAACAATTGATGCTTTTGAACTGTGGTGTTGGAGAAGACTCTTGAGAGTCCCTTGGACTGCAAGAAGATCAACCAATCCATTCTGAAGGAGATCAGCCCTAGGATTACTTTGGAAGGAATGATACTAAAGCTGAAACTCCAGTACTTTGGCCACCTCATGCGAAGGGTTGACTCATTGGAAAAGACTCTGATGCTGGGAAGGATTGGAGGCAGGAGGAGAAGGGGACGACAGAGGATGAGATAGCTAGATGGCATCACTGACTCGATGGACGTGAGTCTGAGTGAACTCTGGGAGTTGGTGATGGACAGGAAGGCCTGATGTGCTGGGATTCATGGGGTCGCAAAGAGTCGGACACGACTGAGTGACTAAACTGAACTGAACATGGATCAGAGGTAAAGAATCTGCCTGCAATGCAAGAGCCACGGGAGACACGGGTTTGATACCTGGGTGGGAAAGATCCCCTGGAGGAGGGCATGGCAACCCACTCCAGTATTATCTGAAGAACCCCATGGACAGAAGAGCCTAGGAGGCTATAATTCAGTGGATCTCAAAAAGTTGGACATGACTGAAGTGACTTAGCATGCATTCAAGCATAAAATAGACTATGAAATGTCATTTTATACTTATCTCTAGAGGAAAACAATAGTAATAGACAGCATTGGGCAAATACTTTATTTCACTTACAGCCTTAAGCTTACAGAATTTGGTGTCTAGTTTCATGGAAATTTTAATAAAGCTATTACTAATCGAGAGATATAGCTTAGATATTACAAAATATAATGTAGTATATGTTTGTTACTAATGTATCACTAAATTACTAAACTGAAAAGGAGAAAATAATTTTCATATCTAGTGGATCTTATTTATTTCTTTAGATGTTTACAAGATAGTGTGCACACTGCATTATAGCATGAATTCCAAAATCTAGGATCTTCTTTCTCTACCCAATGCAGAGGCTTGGCAATTTTTCCAAGAATGTTCTATATATGACTGTTTTCTTCCTCTGATTTCTGAGTCATACTGAAATGGATGCTTTGAGTGATCCTTTAGTGGCATTCATTCTCAGTGAATGCTGAAGTCTGTCTTTATCTGTTCTCTAGTAATAGGAGCTTCTTCTCTAAGCTAGACATTTTGCATGTATTGTCTCATTTCATTGTGTTACCATAATACCTGCAAAGACAAGTATAATTACATACACATATAAGATAACCAAATTGAGTATTATATCAGGTTATCAAAATTAAAAACAATACCCCATGTGGACAAAGGAACCAACATGATAGATACTAGTGAAGAAGTGAAGAAAAGCAGCTTTTTCCTTAACTATATTTAACATAAATTTGTTGCGGAAGTTTTTTGGTTTTTGTTTTTTTGTTTTTTTTTCATTAAAATTGAAACCTTTCTTGGAAATTAAAAAAAATCATTAGACAATAGTATTCAGGGATTATAAATGGTTAGATTTTATTAATCTACTATTGTAAACAACAAACATTAAAACATCTTTTTTACTGTCATCTTATAGACAATGAAAGTGATTTAGAGCAATCAAGCATTCCAGCCCAGGGCATGTAATTAACATTTGGCAGACAAAATTAAGTTCAATGTTCATGTGACATTCAGCTTTGTTCTCTTTATTAATTAAAATCTACTTCATTCTTCTCATCATGATAATGCATTTTCTTTAACACAATGCTTTCAATTTTTAAAAAAATATTTCCAGCAGCCTTATAATGAAAACTTTAATTTTAACTATAACTTTAGTAGCATTGAAATATACAAATAAGAAAATAAAAATTACTTATACATTTTCTCTTATTTAAATAAACATGTACTTTCAGATGTATAAGCAATTTTATTTATATAAAATTGAATTTATTTTAATGAATACAATTTTAATCCTAACTTTTTCCTCACTAACTTTATTGTCATTTATTGTCATTGACCATTTCCCCTAGACATGCTTTGATTTTAGCCAATATTAAAAAAAACACACACACATTATATGAAGAGGTTAGAGAGAACTAGCACGCCTACCTTAGAAGAAGGAACTAAAGCATATTATTTGATAAATAACTAAACTCATACAGCTCACTACTGGCAGAACCTCAGGTGGAACCCAGTTCTCTTTTTTTTTTTTTTTACTTATTTTTTTAATTAAATTTTTATTCTTACTTTACTTTACAATACTGTATTGGTTTTGCCATACATTCACATGAATCCACCACGGGTGTACATGCGTTCCCAAACATGAACCCCCCTCCCACCTCCCTCCCCATAACATCTCTCTGGGACATCCCCGTGCACCAGCCCCAAGCATCCTGTATCCTGCATCGGACATAGACTGGCGATTCGATTCTTACATGATAGTATACATGTTTCAATGCCATTCTCCCAAATCATCCCACCCTTTCCCTCTCCCTCTGAGTTCAAAAGTCTGCTATACACATCTGTGTCTTTTTTGCTGTCTTGCATACAGGGTCATAATTGCCATCTTTCTAAATTCCATATATACATGTTAGTATACTGTATTGGTGTTTTTCTTTCTGGCTTACTTCACTCTGTATAATCGGCTCCAGTTTCATCCATCTCATCAGAAATGATTCAAATGTATTCTTTTTAATGGCTGAGTAATACTCCATTGTGTATATGTACCACTGCTTTCTTAACCATTCATCTGCTGATGGACATCTAGGTTGTTTCCATGTCCTGGCTATTATAAACAGTGCTGCGATGAACATTGGGGTACATGTATCTCTTTCAATTCTGGTTTCCTCGGTGTGTATGCCCAGCAGTGGGATTGCTGGGTCATAAGGCAGTTCTATTTCCAGTTTTTGAAGGAATCTCCACACTGTTCTCCATAGTGGCTGTACTAGTTTGCATTCCCACCAACAGTGTAGGAGGGTTCCCTTTTCTCCACACCCTCTCCAGCATTTATTGCTTGCAGATTTTTGGATCGCAGACATTCTGACTGGTGTGAAGTGGTACCTCCATGTGGTTTTGATTTGCATTTCTCTAATAATGAATGACGTTGAGCATCTTTTCATGTGTTTGTTAGCCATCTGTATGTCTTCTTTTGGAGAAATGTCTATTTAGTTCTTTGGCCCATTTTTTGATTGGGTCGTTTATTTTTCTGGAATTGAGCTGCAGGAGTTGCTTGTATATTTTTGAGATTAGTTGTTTATCAGTTGCTTCATTTGCTATTATTTTCTCCTATTCAGAAGGCTGTCTTTTCACCTTGCTTATAGTTTCCTTTGTTGTGCAGAAGCTTTTAATTTTAATTAGATCCCATTTGTTTATTTTTGCTTTTATTTCCAGAATTCTGGGAGGTGGATCATAGAGGATCCTGCTGTGATTTATGTCAGAGAGTGTTTTGCCTATGTTCTCCTCTAGGAGTTTTATAGTTTCTGGTCTTACATTTAGGACACCCAGCTCTCTTAAATGCTAATGTTCATTTATTTCCAATAGGATACTCAGCTTTAATGTAATTCTTTATCAGCTATATTTAACCTAAACTGCCACCTCTGAATTTAGTACTGTTTGATTTAATGATATTCTATTAAAAATGTCACTGGAGAAGGAAATCAAGATGGCAGAATAAGAAGACCTCAATAAAGGAATCAATTCAAAAATAATATATATTACTTGTAAATATATATGACCAACATAGAAACACTAAAACACATATAGCAAATTTTAAAAGATGTAAAGAAAGAAATAGCTAGTAGCACAATTATTGTAAAGCAATTTAAGACCCCATTTATATCAATGAACAGATCATCCAGACAGAAACCCAATAAGAAAATATTGATCAGACGGAATAAATTTGATCAGACAGAAGAAATATCTTCAGAATCAGTTCAGTTCAGCCGCTCAGTCATGTAAAACTCTTTGAGACCCCATAAATCACAGCACACCAGGCCTTCCTGTCCATCACCAGTTCCCAGAGTTCACCCAAACTCATGTGCATAGAGTCAGTGATGCCATCCAGCCATCTCATCCTCTGTCATCCTCTTTTCCTACTGCCCCCAATCCCCCCAGCATCAGGGTCTTTTCCAATGAGTCAGCTCTTAGCATGAGGTGGCCAAAGTACTGGAGTTTCAGCCTCAGCATCAGTCCTTCAAATGAACACCCAAGACTGGTCTTTTTTAGGATGGACTGGTTGGATCTCCTTGCAGTCCAAGGGACTCTCAAATGTCTTCCCCAACAGCACAGTTCAAAAGCATCAATTCTTCAGTGCTCAGCTTTGTTCACAGTGCAATTCTCACATCCATACATGACCACAGGAAAAATCATAGCCTTGACTAGATATATCTTTGTTGACAAAGTAATATCTATGCTTTTGAATATGCTATCTAGGTTGGTTATAACATTCCTTCCAAGGAGTAAGTGTCTTTTAATTTCATGGCTGCAGTCACCATCTGCAGTGATTTTGGAGCCCAGAAAAATAAAGTCTGACACTGTTTCCACTGTTTCCCCATCTATTTCCCATGAAGTAATGGGACCAGACGCCATGATCTTCATTTTCTGAATGTTGAGCTTTAAGCCAACTTTTTCACTCTCCTCTTTCACTTTCATCAAGAGGCTTTTTAGTTCCTCTTCACTTTCTGCTATAAGGGTGGTGCCATCTGCATATCTGAGGTTGTTGATCTTTCTCCCGGCCATCTTGATTCCAGCTTGAGCTTCTTCCAGCCCAGTGTTTCTCATGATGTACTCTGCATATAAGTTAAATAACCAGGGTGACAATATACAGCCTTAATGTACTCCTTTTCCTATGTGGAACCAGTCTATTGTTCCATGTCCAGTTCTAACTGTTGCTTCCTGACCTGCATATAGATTTTTCAAGAAGTAGGTCAGGTGGTCTTGTATGCCAATCTCTTTCAAAATTTTCCACAGTTAATTGTGATCCACACAGTCAAAGGTTTTGACATAGTCAATATAGCAGAAATAGATGTCTTTCTGGAACTGTCTTCCTTTTTCAAAGATCCAGCAGATGTTGGCAATTTGACCTCTGGTTTCTCTGCCTTTTCTAAAACCAGCTTGAACATCTGGAAGTTCACAGTTCATGTATTGCTGAAGCCTGGCTTGGAGAATTTTGAGCATTACTTTACTAGCATGTGAGATATCTTCTGAATATTGCATCCCAAAATAGCAGAATACATAATTTTTAAAGTCAATATGGAATATTCTCTTGGAGAAATCATATGCTAGTCCATGAAACAAATTTAAGGCTGAAAGTTAGATAAAATGGAGAAGAGTAAAGTCATATGAAGCACCTTTTTCAACCACAACAGTATGAGACTAGAAATTAACAAGTAAGAATCTAAAAAGAAAAAAAACACCATAAACATGTGGAGTTGAAACATTATGTTACTAAGCAACCAATGGGTCAATGAAAATGTCAGAGGAAATTTTAAAAATTGCTTTCAGACATACAAAAATGAAAATACAACATTCCAAAATCTATGAGATGCAGCAAAAGCAATTCTCAGGAAGTTTATAGCAACAAAAGTCAACCTCAGGAAATAAGAAAAATCTCAAATGGACCTAAAGAAAACAAAAGCAAAAATAAACAGATGGGACTACATCAACCTAAAAAGCTTTTGCACAGTGAAGGAAACAATCAGCAAAACAAAAAAGTTACCTACTGAATGGGAGAAGTTATTTATGATAGATCAGATGTTGGGTAAATATCCGAAATACATCAATACAAAGAACTCATACAACTTAATATTAAAAAACAATTAAAATATGGTACATTTTTCCAAACGAGATATACAGATGGCCAGCAGGCACATGAAATGATGCTCACCATCACTAATCATCAGGGAAATCAATCCAAAACCAAAATGATGTATCACATCACACAAGTCAGAAAGGATATTAACAAAAAGACAATAAACAAGTGTTGCTGGGGATGTGGAGAAATAGGAAACTCTCACACACTGTTTTTGTGAATATAAATTGGTGTAAGCTCTATGAAAACCGTATGGAGAGATCTCATAAAAATAAAAATACTACTATAGGATCCAGCTATTCCACTCCTGTATATTTTTATCCAAAGAAAACAAAAACACACATCAAGGAAATCAGAATTGAAAGACACACGTGTACCACAATGTTCATCACAGCACTGTTTATAATAGCCAGGACATGGAAGCAACCTAGATGTCCATCAGCAGATGAATGGATAAGAAAGCTGTGGTACATATACACAGTGGGGTATTACTCAGCCATTCAAAAGAATACATTTGAATCAGTTCTAATGAGGTGGATGAAACTGGAGCCAACTATACAGAGTGAAGTAAGCCAGAAAGAAAAACACCAATACAGTATACTAACACATATATATGGAATTTAGAAAGATGATAATGATAACCCTGTATGCGAGAGAACAAAAGAGACACAGATGTATAGAACAGTCTTTTGGACTCTGTGGGAGAGGGAGAAGGTGGGATGATTTGGGAGAATGGCATTGAAATGTGTATAATATCATATATGAAATGAATCACCAGTCCAGGTTCGATGCATGATACTGGATGCTTGGGGTTGGTGCACTGAGACGACCCAGAGGGATGGTACAGGGAGGGAGGAGGGAGGGGGGTTCAGGATGGGGAAAACCTGTATATCCATAGCAGATTCATGTTGATGTATGGCAAAACCAATACAATGTTGTAAAGTAATTAACAATTAAAATAAATTAATTAAATTAAAATAAATTTTAATATAAAATAAATTAACATAAATAAAATTATTTTGTAAAAAAGAAAACAAAACACTCGTTTGAAAAGATACATGCACGCTTTTGTTTATTGCAGCATTAGTTACAATAGCCAAGATATGGAAGCAAACTAAGTGCCCATTAATAGATGAATGGATGAAGAAAATGAAGTACACACATATAAATAATATTCAGCTATATAAAAGAAGTGAAAAGAAATGAAATGAAATCTTGCCATTTGTGACAGCATTATTGACCTAGAGGATATTATGCTAAGTGAAGTCATACAGAGAAAGACAGATACTGTTGTGATTTCATTTATTTGTGGAACCTAAAAACAAAATAAATAAACAAACATAACAAAGCAGAAACAGAGTTCTAGATACAGAAAACAAACAGATGATTTCAGATGGAAGGGAGTAAGACAGAAAAGAAAAGTTTTTTAAAAATAAAAATTAAAAAGAATACAGAAAATAATACCATATTTGTGAGACACACTCAGAGTATATATCAAAATTACAATTATATTTCAAAACATATCACAGATATATTAAAAATAATAAAAGCATAAGCATATCACATAATACCTTCAGAGAAATACAGGAAAGAGGTGAATCAAAGTTAAAATGAAATGAAGAAAAATAATTTTTTTTAAGTTTGGAGAAAAATAATAAAAACTAAAGATTAGAAAATGACATCCAACATACTGATAATAGCAGTCCCTGAAGAAGAAAAACAACTCCATAAAACAGAACAAATTAGAACTAAACTAAAAAATATTTTTTTTTAAATTCTACATATAGAATGATCACATCATGTAGTTGACAATAGCAACAAAAAAAATCAATACTAACTATAATTCAAACTATTGGAATGCAAAATAAAAATTGTAGATCACTAGCTGAAATAAGTAATTATTTATAAGAAAACAATCAAATTATTAGTAATATTTTTCAGAAACAATAGTATATATTAGATGAAAATCAGCTGAATCTTTAAAGCACTCAAGAGAAGGAAATGTAATAAAGCCAGTCTAAGGTCAAGTGGTAAAAATGTTGGAAAGAGAGGTCACAGAGTTTTTCTGTCGCACAAAAATAGGCACACACATGTATGTGCAGAATGGACACACAAAAACACATGAACATAAACACATACACATACATCACACTAAAAAGAGCGAACAGGGTGTTTTACTGCTAAAATGAAACTGCTAATTGGGCACAGGATAACTTGGTCCTTCAAAACACCCAAATTCAGGACTTCCCTGATGATCCAGTGGCTAAGACTCCACACTCCCAGTGCAGGGGGCCTGGGTTATCACTGACCTGATACCTGGTCATTGAACCAGATCTCACATGCTGCAACTAAGACCCAGTGCAGTCAAATAAATAAATAACAATAAACACTTTTTAAGAAACCCAAATGCCTATTTTATCCCTTCTGTGTATTAAGCATGTATCAATTCTCAAAACAGAATTTATCATAAAGGAAGAACCTACTGGCAAAATTGGAACAATTTAACCTTTAAAAAGGATGATGATTTCAATGTATTGAAACCCATCAAATGAGATTAAATGCCTGAATTCATGATAGTTTAAAACTAATTTTAAAGATTATAAATGCTTAATTATTATTATTTTTAACCACAAATAAGATCTTATTTGTCATCATTAAGAGTCTGTATTTTAACTGAACCCCTCTCCCACATTCCTCCCCGTACCATCCCTCTGGTTCATCCCAGTGCACCAGCCCCAAGCATCCTGTATCCTGTACGAAACCTGGACTGGTGATTCGTTTCTTATATGATATTATACATATTTCAATGCCATTCTCCCAAATCATCCCACCCTCTCCCTCTCCCACAGAGTCCAAAAGACTGTTCTATATATTTGTGTCTCTTTTGTTCTCTCGCATACAGGGTTACCATTACCACCTTTCTAAATTCCATATATGCATTAGTATACCCTATTGGTGTTTTTCTTTCTGGCTTACTTCACTCTGTATAGTCGGCTCCAGTTTCATCCACCTCATTAGAACTGATTCAAATGTATTGTTTTTAATGGCTGAGTAATACCCCACTGTGTATATGTACCACAGCTTTCTTAACCATTCATCTGCTGATGGACATCTAGGTTGCTTCCGTGTCCTGGCTATTATAAACAGTGCTGCGATGAACATTGGGGTACATGTATCTCTTTCAATTCTGGTTTCCTCGGTGTGTATGCCCAGCAGTGGGATTGCTGGGTCATAAGGCAGTTCTATTTCCAGTTTTTGAAGGAATCTCCACACTGTTCTCCATAGTGGCTGTACTAGTTTGCATTCCCACCAACAGTGTAAGACGGTTCCCTTTTCTCCACACCCTCTCCAGCATGCATTGCCTGTAGACTTTTGGATCACAGCCATTCTGACTGGTGTGAAATGGTACCTCATTGTGGTTTTGATTTGCATTTCTCTGATAATGAGTGATGTTGATCATCTTTTCATGCGTTTGTTAGCCATCTGTATGTCTTCTTTGGAGAAATGTCTGTTTAGTTCTTTGGCCCATTTTTTGATTGGGTCGTTTATTTTTCTGGAATTGAGCTGCAGGAGTTGCTTGTATATTTTGAGATTAGTTGTTTGTCAGTTGCTTCATTTGCTATCAGAAGGCTGTCTTTTCACCTTGCTTATAGTTTCCTTTGTTGTGCAGAAGCTTTTAATTTTAATTAGGTTCCATTTGTTTATTTTTGCTTTTATTTCCATTGCAGGATATAAAATGCTTAACTATTTATCTTGAAAATTGGTAAATAAATGAGAGACAAGCATTTATTTTTCCTTTTCTATATGAACTCCTTACCACTGGGTAATCAAATAGTAGATCAGAATTGTCTCTTTACATTTGCTAGTAAGTGAGAAATAGTTAGAATGCCACCCTCTAGAAAACCCCAAATGAAAAATGAATCTAGGCATCACATTTCAATAGTAGCTAACATCAAAACAAGGGCAATCAGACATAAGATGCCCCCTAATAAAAGAATACAATAATCTACCAAAAGAAATCAAATGTGAATCCAGTCAAATTTATGGGTCCAGCTTCCAATCTGTAGAACAGAGGCTGTTTCTCTATCAAATTCTGTAGGTCAAATGCTCTGAATTCTTCAACAGATAAAATTTAGGGGAAAAAGTGGTTGAATGTAAAAGATATGAACTAAAGGAGATTTAAAGGTATAATAATAAACTATGGAAAAAAAAACACCATGGGGTAGTGGTGATTTAAAAAGTCAGGTAATGATTATTTATGGAAAGGGGGAAGAGTTGGGATGTATCTACTTGGGGTTTCTGTGCTTCCTGATAGAGTTCAGCCATTATAGGATGGTGGTGGTAATAAGAGTGCTTAAAGATTTCAATACTTGTCAAGCTATACATTTACTTTTTAATTAACCATGTCTCTGATTTGGGTTAAAAGCTTTTTAAATAAAAATGAAAATTATATTCTTTCCCAAGGCATTATAAATACTTTATATATATATATATATATATATATATATACACACATATAATATATATACACACACACACACACCCCATATATATATATATTTATTCCTTTTCTCTCTTTAATGTTTACAACTGCCTGATTGACATTTTGTAACAGATAAATAGAACTCATAATATAATTTTAATAACAGTAACCACTATCATTTATTGGTTATTCTATGTACATGGTAGAGTTGTTCCCCAACTCCCCAACACTCCTACCACCAAACCTGCTATATTCCTTCAGACAAGAAGTCTTATAAATCTTATTTCCTTAATTAGTTTCCAGCCACCCCAGAAGCCCCAAATTCCATCCTCTTATTTTTAAAGTTAAAATGACTGTAGCTTTTAGCTTTGGATGCAACTGTCTCCACCTCATCTCATTACACCCATGCCTTCCATCCTAGACTGCCAAGTGCCTTCAGGTTAAAAGTTAAACCACAAGTATAAACTGGCATAATTTCTCTCATTTAGACTCAAGTCCCCCTCACTTTCTGTCTGCTTTAAGTCTCCAGCTCCTTCAAATAGTTGCTTCCTTTACATTTTCCCCAGATTACGTTGTTATCTGAATGATGACAACTATTTCAATAGAGAAGTTACTCCTAGGAAAAGCCAAGAGATTTTTTTGGTGACTGACTAATTTCTGTTTCTAACCATGAGTTTTGATGTCAATACCAGGTGACTTGCACTCTTGTTAACAGACTAATTCTGAAGAAGAAATGATGTCCTGACTTTGTTAATAATATTTCTGTAGAAAAAGAAGATGTTAATGATTCTAATAAAGAAGATGACACATAGGTTCATTCAGAGTGTTTACTTGCTAAGTCATTTCAAATAGGCCAATAAGTAAATACTTTGATTCACTTGGGAAATTACTGCTAGAAATAATTAAAAGCATTGAACCAGAAGAATAATTTGTATTACCACTGCTGATACTAAAAATAAGAAGACTTTAAAACATGAATCACACCATTGTAGAGCACAGAATTTATATGTTATAGGTGACAATAAGCTGCTTTTGTGCTCATTGTTTCACTTTATGTTTGCCAAAATTTATCACATTTTTGATACAATAAATAATTCATTTTTTTGCTTATATTCTACTTTGATCAAAAAATAAAAAATGGAGTGATATTTTTTACTTTGAACTAACACATGTTATTTTAGTATTTCTTCTATAATTTTCAATAAATTCTATTTTTCTCTACATTTAGTTGTCACGTAATCCTTAACATAGCAGGCCATTCATATCATGAAAGGTCTAAAAATAAGCTTTTGGTTAGAGTCAGATATATCAGACACTCAAAGGAAGATATGTAGCACAAAATACTAATAAAATAAACAGAATGATTAGAATTTAATTTTCAGCAGGATTTAACAATACATTGTTAGCTCTTCACCCAACTCCATTACATTTTCTCTTTTCTAAGGACACAGAGAGACTATATTTCTTTTGTGGCTAAAGTTTAGATTTTATCTGGGGTTTCCAACAAGATATGGATAAAAATCATCTATCTTTTTTCAAATTTAGCCCTTCATACAACCCTCATGATTTTTAAATTCTTTCTTTACATTTCTCACCAAAATTTAGAGATATGTGTCCCTAATGATGGAGTTACTCTAAGGTGAAAGAAGTCTTTCAGGTTAATTATGGATTTGACTATATGGAGAAATTTCCTACCGCGCCCCTCCCCCAAAAAAGAAAAATAACTAGCAGCTATGAAGTAAGTATCTGTCATGGACAACACATAGACCTTCTTATATGAATTCACAAAAACTGATAGTTAATTTGTTTTCACACCTGAACCAAATATATTCTCATCAATAAAGAAGAAATAACTTGGCAATATGCCAAATCTGGGGGGGGGGGGACATGCCCTCTGAGGATTAATTAAACAATTTTTTTTTTTTGCTTTTAATTATGATATCTTTTTCTTTTGAAATCCTGTCTTTAAAAGGTCACAGTTGAGGGACTTAGCACACATTAATTGGCAGACCGGATTTCCAATTTTAATCTATTTTTATGAATCTGCGTTTCCTGGAAGAAACAGAATATAAAATTTTTTTCTGTTTTTAAGTCCTTGTTTGACTAGTTGAGTTCAGTCAAACCCAATACTTCTGGATTTCTGTTCTTTACACACTTAAGCATTTCAATATAAGTTGTTGTGTTGAATAACAAACATCTCTGCATAATCAGTTATCCCAAATTCAATGTGTAAAAGAAAAAATACATTTATTCTTCTCTTCTGTTGGTTAGAAATTTAAAAAGGGCAAAGAAGAAGCACGTTTATTCTACCCCAAGATTATTCTTCTGAGAAGGATCAAAACTGGAGGTGACACAATGCCTTGAGGCTAAAGTCATGTAAAAACTATTTTATTTTTATATCTGGCATCAGAATTACGATGACTCAAAGACTAGGACTGCTAACCACAGAAGCTACTATAGTTGGTCTTTCCAAGTGGATTGACTTCCTTACAATATGTTGTCTTCGGGTTAGACAAAAGTCTTACATGCAGCTCATAGCTTCAAGCAAAAGTGTTTTAGCAAACAAGGTGAAAAATAGATCAATTCATGGCTTAGCCATGCATTGCCACTCTCGCCACATTTTATTGGTTGCAAGCAAATCACAGCCCACCTAGAATTAAGGAAAAGGGACATTGGGCCCCATCTTGGAAAGGGAGCACTTATGACCATTTATTTAAAAATTGTCATAGTTGGGAACCCCATGGGCTTCTTAAAGCATATGAATTTTCATTTTCAAGTGGATCTAAAATTTTTCTCTTAGAAGTTGACATCAGAATAACTGTAGTCAAGTATCACTTTTTGTGACTGCTACGGCAGAAAGTGAGGAGAAACTAAAAAGCCTCTTGATGAAAGTGAAAGTAGAGAGTGAAAAAGTTGGCTTAAAGATCAACATTCAGAAAACGAAGATCATGGCATCCGGTCCCATCACTTCATGGGAAATCGATGGGGAAACAGTGGAAACAGTGTCAGACTTTATCTTTTTGGGCTCCAAAATCACTGCAGATGGTGACTGCAGCCATGAAATTAAAAGACACTTACTCCTTGGAAGAAAAGTTATGACCAACCTAGATAACATATTCAAAAGCAGAGACATTACTTTGCCGACTAAGGTCCATCTAGTCAAGGCTATGGTTTTTCCTGTGGTCATGTATGGATGTGAGAGTTGGACTGTGAAGAAGGCTGAGTACAAAATAGTTGATGCATTTGAACTGTGGTGTTGGAGAAGACTCTTGAGAGTCCCTTGGACTGCAAGGAGATCCAAACTGTCCATTCTGAAGGAGATCAGCCCTGGGATTTCTTTGGAAGGAATAATGCTAAAGCTGAAACTCCAGTACTTTGGACACCTCATGCAAAGAGTTGACTCATTGGAAAAGACTGATGCTGGGAGGGGTTGGGGGCAGGAGAAGAAGGGGACGACAGAGATGGCTGGATGGCATCATGGACTCGATGGACGTGAGTCTGAGTGAACTCCAGGAGTTGGTGATGGACAGGGAGGCCTGGCGTGCTGCAGTTCATGGGGTTGCAGAGTCAGACATGACTGACTGACTGAACTGAACTGAACTATTCAGTTATGGTATTAACAAAATTGGGGGATTTTTCTAACACCCATTTAGTACATAAAACATTTAAAGTAGTTCCCTGAATAGACCTGCAATGGCATGGTGATACAAATGGCTGCAAACTAAAATGCAAACAATTGTAATGGGAATGAGTACTGTAACTGTACTCATCAGAAACCTAGCCAAAGATACTTATATCCAAGTATGATACACGGGTTAACTTATTTTTTCATGCTGTAGCTAATGCTTTAATGCTTTGATGTAACCCAGAGACTATTTTTCTTTGCAAGTCAGGAGCCCATACTTGAACAAAATATTTTCACCAGACTAAAATAACGATATCCTTTACATTTCAACAGATGTCACTAACATTTTTGGAGATTAGGTAGTGTCGCTCTTTCTAAATGATTGTTTTCATGCTATAAGAGTACTGGTAGATATCTTATATTTACTGAACAGTGGTTGATTTGCTTTTTAAAAAATACTTTTTGACTAAGACACAGAGCAAATTGGCAATAGATAGTGAAAAGTTTCCTGCAGTTATCACGTTCATAATCTAGTAAACTTTATTTCCTGTTGATAGGAAACATGGTTGTACAGAGATAAATAGGATATTGTATATTTAATAAAATGGATTAGATTTGTTGCTACTTACCTCTCAAAGTCTTTTCAAACACACTGAAAATTTGGAAGTGCTTGCACTTGGGCTTGATATCAAAATTAGAAAATAAACTTCTAATTAAGTGGTATCATTAGTAATTGTGTGCCCACATCACACTTACAACCTTAGATTATATACATATGTTCGCTTCTGTTTATATTGACTTCCTTGGTGGCTCAGATGGTAAAGAATCTGCCCACAATGCCAGAGACCCAGGTTTGATCCCTGGGTTGAGAATTTCCTTGGATAAGGGAATGACAACCCACTCCAGTGTTCTTGCCTGGAGAATTCCATGTACATAGGAGCCTGGCAGGATACAGTCCATGGGATCGCGAAGAGTCGGACAGGACTGATCGACTAACACTTTCACTTTCATTAGGCTCAGGAGAGGGCTCATAGAGAACAGTGGTATTGAGCTTACAAAGACAGGTAATACTAACATCACATAGATAAATATGAGATGGGGAAGATTGCTGCAAGTTGAGTACAAGGATGAATGAAGACAAGGAAGCAGTTGAGACAGGCTTGTTTGGGGTATAGAGAACTTCAAGCAAGTACTTGACAACAAAAAGATAAGTTGAGATTATAATAGGTTCTTGAATGTGGAACCACCATCTATTTCGGCTTAAGGAATTACATTATTAAAAGTGTGTATTAAGAATACTAGCCTTGTAAGAGTTTGCATTAAAGTGAAATGTGGGAGAAACATGAAGCCCAGTAATGACATTGAAAACTATGAAAGCTGATTCCTTTCCAGAGATCTTAGTCAGATACTATGTCTCCACACTGTGCAAATAGAAAAGTAGATTTTAATTATTTGAGAAAATATGAACAAATAGTGACTTTTCATTCTACAGAGGAAGAAACACATCTAATACGTTCTTTGGTAATATATTTTAAAGATTTTTTTATCCTTATTTTATATGTAAAAGTGAAAGTGAGAGTTGCTCAGTCATGTCTAACTATGTGTGACCCCATGGACTATAGTCCATGGAATTCTCAAGGCCAGAATAGTGGAATGGATAGCCATTCCTCTCTCCAGGGGATTTTCCCAAACCCAGGTTTCCCACATTGCAGGTCAATTCTTTATCAGCTGAGCCAAAAGGGAAACCATTTTTATATGTATGTATGTATATATTTATTGCATTTTGTTTGCTATGCAAATTGCCAAAGGGAAGTTAGAACTCATCTTTCTATATAATCATCTTATGAGCAGTTTACAAATAAGAGCTGTTGGCTTACAGTGAATACTCACAAAATTCAGAAGGGAAAAGGAAATAAAATATTCAGTTCAGTTGAGTTGCTCAGTCATGTCCAAATCTTTGCAAGCCCATAGACTGCAGCACACAAGGCATCCCTGTCCACTACCAACTTCTGGAGCTCGTTCAAACTCCTGTTCATTGAGTTGGTGATGCCACCCAAACATTTCATCCTCTGCCATCCCCTTATCCTACTGCATTCAATCTTTCCCAGCATCAAGATCTTTTCCAATGCATCAGTTCTTCACATCTGGTGACCAAAGTATCAGAGTTTCAGCTTCAGCACCAGTCCTTCCAATGAATATTCAAGGTTGATTTCCTTTGGGATTGACTTGTTTGATCTCCTTGCAGTCCAAGGGACTCTCAAGAGTCTTTTTGAACACCACTGTTCAAAAGCATTTCTTGGCACTCAGTTCAAGAAAATGGCAACCCACTTCAGTATTCTTGCTTGGAAAATCCCATGGACTGTGGGACCTAGTAGGCTACAGTCCATGGGGTCAAAAAGAGTTGGACACAACTGAGTTACTTCACTTTCCTCTATAGGCCAACTCTCACATTCATACACAACTAATGGGAAAAACAAAACAAAACAAAACAAAACATAGCTTTGACTAGAAGGACCTTTGTTGGCAAAGTAATGTCTCTGCTTTTTAATATGCTGTATAGGTTGGTCATAGCTTCTCTTTCAAAGAGAGAGAGTCTTTTAAATTCATGGCTGCAGTCACCATCCACAGTGATTTTGGAGACAAAAAAAAAAAAAAAGTCTGTCACTTTTTCCATTGTTTCCAAACAATTTTCATGAAGTGATGGGACCGAATGCCATAATCTTCGTTTTCTGAATGTTGAGTTTTAAGCCAACTTTTTCACTCTCCTCTTTCAGTTTCATCAAGAGGCCCTTTAGTTCTTCTTCAATCTGCCATAAGGGTGGTATCATCTGCATATCTGAGGGTATTGATATTTCTCCCAGCAATCTTGATTCCAGCTTTTGTTTCATCCAGATTGGCGTTATGCATGATGTTTTCTCAGCTCAGTTCAGTCGCTCAGTCGTGTCCGACTCTTTGTGAGCCCATGAATCGCAGCACGCCAGGCCTCCCTGTCCATCACCATCTCCCGGAGTTCACTCAGACTCACGTCCATCGAGTCAGTGATGCCATCCAGCCATCCCATCCTCTGTCGTCCCCTTCTCCTCCTGCCCCCAATCCCTTCCAGCATCAGAGTCTTTTCCAATGAGTCAACTCTTCGCATGAGGTCGCCAAAGTACTGGAGCTTCAGCTTTAGCATCATCCTTCCAAAGAAATCCCAGGGCTGTTCTCCTTCAGAATGGACTGGTTGGATCTCCTTGCAGTCCAAGGGACTCTCAAGAGTCTTCTCCAACACCACAGTTGAAAAGCATCAATTTTTTGGCACTCAACTTTCTTCACAGTCCAACTCTCACATCCATACATGACCACTGGCAAAACCATATCCTTGACTAGACGGACTTTTGTTGGCAAAGTAATGTCTCTGCTTTTGAATATGTTATCTAGGTTGGTCATAACTTTTCTTCCAAGGAGTAAGCGTCTTTTAATTTCATGGCTGCAGTCACCATCTGCAGTGATTTTGAAGCCCCCCAAAATAAAGTCTGACACTGTTTCCCCATCTATTTCCCATGAAGTGATGTATTCTGCATATAAGTTAAATAAGCAGGGTGACAATATACTGCCTTGACATACTCTTTTCTCAATTTGGAACCAGTCACTTGTTCCATGTCCCGTTCTAACTCTTGCTTCTTGTCCTGCACACAGATTTCTCAGGGGGCAAGTAAGGTGGTCTGGTATTTCTATCTCCATAAATGTCGGGAGCCAGCACGGGAGATCCCACCCATGACAATGTCATGCGAAGGAGACCTGACAAGCAAGGCTTAAGGACTTGAGGGACTCCCTGGGCTGATCCCACCCATGACAAGGTCATGTGGAGAGACCTGACGAGCAAGGCGGATCAGGAGTCAGGGTACCCCCTGGACCTGTTCAAGCATCTACCCCAAAACCAGAATTTGTCTGTCTTACTATTTTATGCCTTTCACCAACTCTTTTGACATTAACAGGGTGCTATCCCTGATCACCTTTTTTTGGAAAAAATTAACTTAGGGCTCTTGTTGAAAAATCTCCTGGGCACGAAAGGAGTGTTTCAATTCAAACCCCTGTTAGCATTTTAGCTTACTTGGCAGGTTTATCTAGACTCTTGCAACATTGTTGAGCCAATGTTTGCTGCCAAATTCCCACATCCCTTATCTATTGTATTTTTGGGAGTGTATGTAGTTAAGATGTAGAAAAAAAACAAGTAGTAGCCTTAACATTAGCAACATTAGACTTTGAGTTAATAAGCTCTTTTTTTGTTGTAAACCACTGAATCTTTGCTCCATAAAAATGTAACTCTGTACTTTAAGGGTGACACAGGCTAAGGAATTTAAGAAAAAACCATTTCAAGGGAAAGTAAATGTTTTAGCTGACCAATCTTTATCAAAAAGGGGTCATAAAATGTCAACAGGCCTCCGGGCCAGAAGATAATGTACAAAAAATAAGACTCGTGTTTATGAAACAGTATGCAGGAAGAAACCTAGTATCAATAAAAGTTAATACTGATGGGATGTTGAGCTGATTCTGCATTTTTTACTTTGCTCAATGTACAACACAGGGTATAAAAGCTCCCTCTGAAAATAAAGTGACGGGCCTTGCTCACCGAAGCTTGGACTCTCCATGTCATTCTTTCTTTCTTTTTCCTTTTCCTTTTCAGGCTGATTCCCTGGAGCACAGGGGACCTCTGAGTTCACTTTCCTGCCTGGGCTTCTAAGACCCACTTGAGAAGGTGTCCAAGGTGGGGCACCTTCAGCTATTCGAGAGGGCGCCTGCGGCCTACATGAACAGAACAAGTCCCGTGCTGGGGCTTTATTGGCTTTCTGCGTAAACCAAGGAATATCAGCCTCTTTCTCTCCTCTATTTTCTTAACTACATAATTCTTTCCTTATCTCTTTCTCTATCTCTTAGTCGCAGACGCCATTCATGCTTCAGATAACCCTGGATCCAACTGGGGCTGGACCCTGGTACATAAGAATTTTCCACAGTTTGTTGTGATCCACACAGTCAAAGGCCTTGGTGTAGTCAATAAAGCAGAAGTCAGTGTTTTTCTGGAAATCTCTTGCTTTTCCTATGATCCAACAGATGTTGGCAATTTCATCTCTGGTTTCTCTGCCTTTTCTAAATCCAGCTTGAACATCTGGAACTTCATAGTTCCCGTACTATTGAAGCCTGGATTGGAGAATTTTGAGCATTACTTTGCTAGCATGAGAGATGAGTGCAATCATGTGATAGTTTGAACATTCTTTGGCCCTGAACATTCTTTGGGATTAGAATGAAAACTAACATTTTCCAGTCCTGTGACCACTGCTGAGTTTTCCTAATTTGCTGGCTTATTGAATACAGCACCTTCACAGCATCATCTTTTAGGATTTAGGAAATAGCTCAACTGAAATTCCAGCCATGAAATTAAAAGATACTTGCTCCTTGGAAGAAAAGCTATGACCAGCCTAGACAGCATATTAAAAAGAAGAGACATTACTTGGTCTAGTAAAAGCTATGGTTTTTCCAGTAGTCATATATGGATGTGAGTTGGACTATAAAGAAACCTGAGTGCCAAAGAATTGATGCTTTTGAACAGCGGTGTTCAAGAAGACTCTTGAGAGTCCCTTGGACTGCAAGGAGATCAAACCAGTCAATCCCAAAGGAAATAAACCCTGAATATTCTTTGGAAGGACTGACGCTAAAGCTGAAACTCCAATACTTTGGCCACCTCTTGTGAACAACTGACTCAGTGGAAAAACCCTGATGCTGGGAAAGATTGAATGCAGGAGAAGGGGATGACAGAAAATGAGATGGTTTAATGGCATCACCAACTCAATAGACATGAGTTTCAGTAAGCTTCAGGAGTTGGTGATGCACAGGGATGCCTGGCATGCTGCAGTCCATGGGATCACAAAGAGTCAGACGCAACTGAACAAATGAACTGAACTAATTGAATGCTTTTTGGAGGACTCAGTTCAGGCTTTACAGAGGAGGTGACATTTTAGCTAATTATGAAGTTACAATCTGGACGATTACAGAAGAACTTGCAGGTAAAGAGAAAGAAAATGCAGAGAGGCAACATTCAAAATTTCTATGCATATATCATAATTTATAAATACCTAGGGAACAATAAAGTAGAGTTGGAGACGAGACTTACAGGAAGTGTAGCTTTGATAGTAGTCAGGAGACTGTCCAATTAGACAGAAAACAAATTTGCTTTCTCATAGCAATTTTTTTTTTCAGATGGCCTCAAGCAAACCTGCATTAAATTGAGAAAAGAAATTAGCAACCAATAAAAGAAAATGACCTCCCAATGTCTAAACTATGTCTAAGGGAGATGTTTGACTTGAATCTTTGAACATGGAAATGATTAAAGCAAAATGACCACTATCTCAACTTACATTTGTGGAACTTGTATTTATAAATAAAAACAAATCTTTGACACCTCCCCCCACAAATTTTGTGATTTCTCAGTTTCTAAATCAACTCACAAGGCCTCAAATTATGCTAGCAGAAAAACCATATACAGAAATTTTGCAGTCTACAAGAAAGGTCTCCTCAAATTGTATCACATGTGACTATGAAAAACAGAAAAATGATAATTGCCTGCACAAAAGCTAAAGCCAGATCCACACAGCACTATTGCCAAATTTAACAAATAAA